>NW_015090778.1:3847263-3891625 GCF_001431845.1 Calidris pugnax
CGCCTGGGCGGGGGGTTTTTTTGTCCTTCCTTTCCTCCTCCTCCTCCTCCTTCCTGCCAGCAGTCAGGGTCGGGAGCAAAAAGTTTCAGATTATCTCGTATTCAGCGATCCAGGCGTTCTCGCAGTGGTCCAGCCAAGTGCTGTTTTTTTTTTCAGCAACTTCCTCTTGTAGTTAAAGCCTTCAAGTTCTAGTTTTCCAGTCGCGCTCACTTTAAGTGCTGTGTTCTTTGCTATTAGCCCTTCAAAAGTTCGGGATTCTTTGCAATCCAGTTTCCCACTTCTATATAATTTTTATGACTGTTTATATTGTGACTTTGTCCTCAACGTGAGGAGTAGAAAACCCGTGAAACCAGTTTCACTTTCAGGTTGTTGCTGGAAATGTTTTAAAGTGTAATAATTTCTGCTCAGTGTGGCTTTTAAAAAAAAAAAAAATAAAAAATCCTGCTACAAAGCATATGCTGATCATGGTAGAAACTGCTGCGTGTGAAAAAGTAATTCATTTAAAAAATAACAGCTTAATATGTGGGTGGTAACCCTTGTGATTGTTCACATCTAAAACCAGTTAAAACTGAATGCTGCAGGGCAATCCTCTGTATTTTAAATTAAAATTATTTTGCAGGTTTGAGAACCTGCATTTACTCACTTCTTTGTTGTATTTGCTTATAACAGTCTGATTTCGACTTGCAAGGAATGGATTATAAAGGTTATGAGAGACTCTAATCTGGAACACTAAATGGGAACTAAAACAATATGTTCTTTTAAAAAAACCAGACTTGGTAGGCTAGTAGTCTTTACTTGTTGCTTCTGCCTAGGGATCTGTTATTTTGAGGAAGTGTGCAATGTAAGCTATAGGGGTATAGCAGAGGTAGATACTCTCCTGTGTGGAAGTTATTGTTTATGCCACAAGAATAGTTTGCGTTGATCTTGAGAGTGTGTGCACATGCAAAAGGATTGTAGAATTAAAGTAGGAGTTTTCTTAATTATTGTTCCCTAAAGAGCTAGATGACTGTGGCAGTAATGATAATGTGTACAAAAGCTCCCTCTCATTGGCTTTCATTTCTCTTACCTTCTAAAATTTGATTTAATTTTGCAAGGCTTTTGATACCTTCTGCAAACTGCTACAGCATACCTTCATTTCTCAGGTAAGTTGGTACACTCTGGGCATGTGTCGTATTTTGCTGAATCTGGCTCTGAGCACATGGAGTGAATTCAGGTGTTGAAGACTTTGGTTTTGGGTTGGTGGTGTTTTATGGTTTTTTAAATTTTAAATTGATTAGTTTTTTTTAATAATAAACACAGTGTTTAAAGGGAAGTATTTGTCTCTTCCAAATACTCTTGTGTGTAAGGGCTTTGTAGATTTTCAGTTTTCTCAAAACTTGGATATTTCACATATTAATCATCACACACCCCCTCCAAAGTTGCCTGCTAATTTGATATATTTTTTTATGAAAGAGTCTTTCCTCTTGTGTGAAACCCCCTGGGGAAGAGGCTATGGACAAAACCATTGGCAAACAGCAGAAACTGGCTTCAGACAAAATGCTGTCATACATAGCAAATGAAGAGACAGGAAAAAACATTTCTGTAATTTTCCAGCAGAGATTTTACTTATAATAAGAGTGGAAGGCACATTTCCAGATAGAGGTGAGTTGCTCATATGAAAAAGTAAGTTTGGTTGGTTCTGATTTCCAGGATTCCCAAGATGTTTAGCTTTGGGGGTTTTTTGTTTGTTTGTTTTTAATGAAAGCTGAAAGTATGTTTTCTTTAAATTGGTACCACGTTTGAATTTTCTTTTTTTGTTATGCTATGAGGCACAATTAGACTTCAGTTCCACAGGGGGCAAGCTAGTATTACTAGAGTAAATTATTTTGGCCAGCTTACATTCAGAAGAGTTGTAATAAATTAGTTCCATCGTCTTGTTTCCTTAATGCTAACATCCAGAGCTAAAACTAAGCTTGTAGCATAAAACATTAATAAACTTCTGAAAACAAAAGCTGTGCATCAATCTAGTTCCAACTTGGAAATACAGTATGGGAAATGCACTATCTGTTAAGAATATGTGATTAAAGCAAATGTGTCTTATCACAGGCCCTTAGCTTGAAGGTTGTGGTGACCTCATTGTTGACCTTGGCCTCAAATACCATCTGTCCATACTTCTGTCATGTTTCTGGGGGTTAATCTGAATACAGAAAGTGGTGCCTATCTCTATAGGTGCTGGTAGGCCTTTGTTAAGCTACAGCTCTTGTACTCAAAGCTCTAAATCACTGCCTTTCTGAATTCGAGTGCCAGATTGAATCAATAGTAACATCAGCTGTTTTGAGTGGTTTGAAACCTTTCTGTGACTGTTGTGGATCATCTGCCTTTGGCCAGGATGCACTTAGGGGCAAGGAGTTTGGTTACTTAATAATGGGGTATTTTTTGTAGCAAGTTTTCACCTTCAAAACGCTTTCTTTCAAATTTTTCAATACTTGAGCATATATACGTCATCAAGACACTAAAGCAATTTCCTGAGTAAGTATTTGATGTCTAATTAACATTAAATGGTTGTATTTTGTGTTTTGGCCATGCATTGTTCACTCTTCATGACCAATTTTTTTATGCGGAAAGAGTAGTTATTGCACTCAAAGAGTGTGTGCTATAATGCGCTGACCAAAATCAAGTATGTATATATAATACTGTATATTAAGAGAGTGAGAGAAACTAGTTATTTTTTGTATTTGTTTAGAGTTGCCTTCCTGCTTTTAGGGAAACCGGTTTCCCTAACTATATTCTTTAATCGTACCATTTGCCTTGTGTAATGGTTAATTAAGAGTATTTCTTAAAAATATATTGTTGCCAAGTATTCACAGGGAGGAGAGGAAGAACAGGAAAATGGGAAGTTGGGCAGAATAAAAAAGCAGTTCTTAAGAGTTCCTTTCTCCACCCATCTCTTCAATAAAGAAAAGTATGCAAGAAAACCCCCAAGCAAATAGTCGTACAGGCTTATTGGCCAGTCCCGCTTACCCTAGACTTTGTAGTGCTCTTTCTAAAAATCTTTCCTGTTGAGGAACCAGTAATCTCATTAGGAAAATAAGCCATAGCCAGTATGCCTAAAAGTTTGTCTTGTTCTTTTGTTTGTGCATTGCTTCTGCTTAACGTACCAATAGACTCTCTATTACTGGTGGAGTTACTTAAGCTACTGCTCTTTTGGTATTAACCAGCTACAAAGTTCTGTGTTTTTTTGCACTAAATCCATCTTCTAAGAGTAGGAAGCAGTTTTTTTCCTTGTGTGCTTATATTGTGAAACATGGATTGATTTTACTACATTGTTGTAATTGTTAGATTAAGTTACTACTACTGGTAGTCACTGGTAGATTTTTTGAGTGAAAGACTACATTTTTGTAGACAGTGTTTCAAAATTCAGTGGGAACACCGTGTGGGCAATAAGCTGTTCTTTCTGAGGCTTCCATTCATAGTAGCTACAGGACCTCTATGGTTAGATGTCTCTCTGTCAGCCAGACAAGATATGGCTACTCAGCTGCATGAGCACGCTTCTGCTCATCGCTTGCAAGAACTCGCCAGGAATTGCAGGGTGCTGCTGTTATTAAAGCTGCTGTTCTATCTCAGTTACAGTTCTGTTTGAGGCATATATTGTCCTTTTTGTAAGGATGCCACTTTTGACCATTGAGTTCAGAGTTGTACCCCAACTTTTTTTCTGTTTTAAATGTTAGACGGGGTTTGTGAAAGAATAGGACCTCTGACTTCTGCAGGAAGGGTTATAAAAGATTCCACTTGTTGGCTTGTCTCTACAAATGCTGTCTCTCGACATGGGTTACAAAGAACCTTAGCGGTGTTTATTATCAAAATAGAAATGTTTTGATCTGCTCTAGCAAAATTCCAGCATAGGTATTTGCATGTCATCTTCCTAATTTCCACCTACTTCTGTGCACAAAGCACTTTGGGGTTTTTATGTGGCAAAACTGTACCTTTTCCAGGTCTCACAAAACATATTTTGAGTATTTTCCCCAGAATTGCAATCTGGATGACAACTATAAATTAACATTAAGAATGTCCTATGTAACTTGTCTGGCAAATGTGGTCACTTCTGGCAAAAACATGGATAAAAAAGTTTTAGAAAAATTACGGTATTATTTTAAGACAATAAGCAAAGCTTCTGTTTTGAATCGCTGATAACTTGAACTGAGACAAATTGGCCAAATATAAAGTAAATGGAGAGGTGATATATAAGACTTGTTTTGACAGTGTAGTTACGCTCAACAAACTTGATGATTGCTACTTAGGAACTTGTACACTGTTGAAGAATTATTTTCTTAGTAGAGAGCCCAGCTTTCTATATAGACTGAAAAATGTTTTCTTTCTCATCTGTGGATGTTCTGGCGAAGAGAGCTTGGCAGTAGTATTGAGGTTCTGAATGTATGTTATGCAAAAGAAGAACCAAAAAAAAAATGAGCCAGCTGTGCTATTGTAGTATCTGCAATTCTAATCTGCACCGTGCTTCAACTTGCCTAGAGCAGCCTGTCTTCCCTTGGGTGCCACTGGTCCTTCGTCTTGCTTCCAATCTCCTATATCTTCTTTGGCCTTCTCTTGCAGTGGGAGCAGTTCTGGTTATAGGATTTCTTTACTGTAGGATCAGGAGGTGGGCTGTACTTCTCTTCTTTCTGAGCTGCTATGGCATTTCAAATCTCTGCCAGCAAAGTACTGGGCAAAGTAAAACTGCCATGTGGGTCCAGAGTTGTCCAGTCTGGAATGGAAAAGGGATGTCCCAAGACTACGATGTACTGCAGCCTCCACTGAAGGGCTGAAGTCCTCCTTTATGTGGGATGAGGCCCTAATCTCTTGGTGAAGTCAGATGAGATGATTTATGGAGGATGAGTGAATGAGGAGGGAGATCCTGCACCTGGGCTCTGAAGCACCACTAATATCTATCCACAATACTAGAAGGCATCATGGTGTTCTGGTATTACAGCTGTGAATGGTTAATATGGCATTGTATTTTATTGCTTAGCAGAGACTGTGGTCAATAAAAGTTAACTATTCTGAGACATTAAGGAGTTCATGAAATCTTGAGGAAGATGAGTAGTCTGTGTTCTGATCTGTAAATTACTGGCACTGTTTGCAGAACACTGTATCTATGGCAACATTGTGCTTTACTTGTGTGTTAATCTACACACACGTGCACACAAAACAAGTAACTGAGCTTGCCTCTTGTTGGCTGATAGCATTGTAATAATGTGCAGGTGTGACTTGTTACCAGTGCAGGTCAGGACTAGGTTTTGTTCTGCTGTTGCTCAGTGTTTACTCTGATGATTGCGACTGTTACCCTGGCTACTTGAGGCAGATGTCAGTGCCTTCAGTGAGTTGACAAGTTATGCCCTATCCTAAGTTTTGATTGGTTTTAATATAATTTTGAATTGTTAGCTGGGGAATGTGTGCAGAATCAGCATTACACTGACTTTTTTGTTGTTTTGTTTCAGAGTTGCTTTAAGTGTTTTAAATTTGTTTACCTTATTGCGTAACCTTTTGTGCTTACTAGCTTTTAGATTTTTTTTGTTTTTTAATTGGATGCTAGGATTGGGTCACTGTGGAAATCAGTTTTCCCTTTTAACTATAATGAAATACTTCCATAATAAGATTTAGTCAGATTGTAAAGGAGAATGGAGAATATTATAATAAAGGGATAGCATAGCAGAAGAAGGCCCGGATGAGAGAGCCAACAATAAAGATGGTCAGGCATATACTCTCTAGGAAAGGGATTTGGGGAATTACTGTGATGAAATCTTAAAGCTATGAATCCAAATGCAATTTAAGAAGGAAAAGTCCAATGACATATTGTTATTTTTCTGTCTACAATGACTTTTAAATAAAATTAGCTCTTGGAAAAGGAAGTAGAGGCAAAGGCTTTCTTAATCTTTTTTTCTCTTTTCTTGGCTGTACTTAATTCTCCTAACTTGTGCTTCTATTGTAGAATTTATCTTTGTCTTCTCTTTATCTGTTATTTCCTCTCAAACTTAGTAGATACTGTTAAGGATAATGGCAATAATTTGAATTTTTAAAAAAAATGTTTCTAGCTTAATGAGGGCAGCTCTTATAGCAGTAGCCTTGTTTCAGTAGAACTGTGTAAGATACTAATAAAGTTTAAATTGTGACTGTATTAAAATGCATATATTTGATGTGCAACAGAAAAAAAGACATCAGTTAATTTATTGTTTATAATTCTTTAATGTCTTTGCTGGAAATTGCTTAACTGTTATGTGTTCTTCAAAATTGTGTGTTTTTTATTTTACCTCGGATTTTTTTGTGGTAGGAAAACTATTATGTAACAAGTTTTCATATATGGCAGTGCAAATTAGTCACCTTTCTATCTTTTTAGCATTTATACAGACCCTATTGCCATAGTAACTGAGCTCTTCATAATTGTTAATGTATTAATCCTCAGAACATCCCTGTGAGGTAGAAAGGTATTCCTGGTTCACACGTGAGAAACTGAATCATAGGGAAGCCAAGTGATTTATCGATAACCTCACAAGCCAATGAGAGCAGAGATACTTCCATTTCTGTTCCTAGGGAATAGTGCTCTCTTGGTTGAACTGTCTTTTCTCTGCCCAGCTTTCTCAAATGAATGAATTTTAGTGAAATTGGCTGCAGCCATCTGGAATGTGCTCATTTGCATACAAGATCTGTGTGGCTGTCATTATTCAGCAAATCGGGATTAACGAACTCTGAAGATAGCAAGAAAAAGAAATGTATGGACTGCTACTGTGTTTTCTCAGTGGATTGTGAGATAGATTTTCCTTCCTGTATATCGCAATACCAAAAATTGGCTAGCTTTGACTCTACTACCACTAATTTAATTGGCAATATGTGGCTCATATATCTGTTCTGATACAGCATTTTTCTAGTACATCTACTTTAGAAGGCTGACTTTGACCTTTGAAAATTTTAAGCTTGACTTTGTAATATTTGCATTCAGAATGCTCTGCTATTCTTTGGGATTTTTTGTTTGTTGGGTTTTTGTTGTTCTTTCATTTTTAGACAGAACATACTTCACGAGCAGAAAGGAAAAGACGTGATTCATTCGGGATGTTTGACGGTTATGATAGTTGTAGTGAGGACACGAGCAGCAGCTCCAGTTCAGAAGAGAGTGAAGAGGAGGTTGCTCCTTTGCCGTCCAGTCTCCCAATTATAAAGAATAATGGACAGGTCTATACGTACCCAGATGGCAAATCTGGCATGGGTAAGTATGTGGTGCATGAGTACAAAGAGTTTGATATTTATGCTTTTCATCTGTGCTGTGAGTTGAGGGTCCCATCCCAAATGTTGGTACCGATTGAAAATGGACTAAAACAGCTGAAGGGTTGGGGGTGGGTGGGTTGGTTTGGGAGGGGGGAATTGTTTGGGTTTTGCTGAACTGAAATAAGATAGACTTTGAATCCTACTGTCAGGAAAGAAGTAGCATGGGAACATCCACCCTCCCACCAAATCAGTGTTGTGTATGTATGCACATGCGTGTGTATGTTGTCATGTATGTTGCTTTTATTCTTTGAGCTTTGAGGAGAATGTCAGTGTGTTCTCTCTACACTTGGGCATATGTTCTGTCTACTCTTTGTTATGTATATGATATATTAAAATTTCTTCCTATACTAGGAGAACTTCATACTGCTGCTTAAAGTCTGTCAGTGTATACCTGTTCACTGCCCACTAGCTGTGAGCTAGAGTATACTGGAAAGAATAAAAAAAGGGAAGATGGCTTTTATCATTGGGGAAAAAATGTTTTGGCCAAAATCATTACTGATTAGCAGAGCAGTCTACTGGGTAGAATCTTGGTATTGTCTCATTGGCATGAGTTGGTCACAAACTCTTATTCATCATGGAACAACTCAGTAGGTGATGCTGTCTACCTCTGAAGCGTATGATTCCAGCTAGGGTACTTTTTGGTATACTAATTTATGATTCAAAAGAGAGATCCAGTTTTATTTCACATTGGAAGTATTAAATATTTGGAGGAAATCAAGATTGGCAGGCCCAAATTCAAAGCAGACATTTCCTTGAGAACCATAAGAACACAAAAGTGGGCTTTAGCTGATTTTAGCTGGGTCATTCACTTCTACCAGTGGCAAAATTAACAGGGAGCACAAAGAAGGCAGCCTTTCCCCAATGAACTTGAGGTTCTTAGTGTTTCAGTGATACTTGTGGTATTGTTCTTATTTTAAGTTATTTTTCTGTGCAATTTTCTTAAGGGTCAAACACTAAGAAACTGTTTGGTGGTACCACCGATAGGACCTTCCTTCTGTCACTTTTGTTCTGCATTTTTACCGAGGTCTTTGTTGCAATCTTAACATTTGGCTTTTTCTTTCCTTTGATTAGCCACATGTGAGATGTGTGGGATGGTTGGTGTCCGTGATGCTTTTTACTCTAAAACAAAACGCTTCTGCAGTGTGTCATGCTCTAGAAGCTATTCATCGAACTCCAAGAAGGCCAGCATTCTGGCCAGACTTCAGGTAGCGGTACAGACACCATTTTCTTTATATACTTATTATAGTCTGTGTTTGTAAAACGTGTACATTCGTTAAACTTGCATGATGTTTTAAGATAAATCAAGTTTCTTAGCACGTTAAAATTTTCACACTAGTAATCTTGTAAGCTAAAACTCATAACTGTATCAGTCATGAAAAATTACTTTGCTCAACAGAGCAAATTCCAGAGAATACTGACAACTTATTTCATTTCTGCTGCAGTGGCCCTTCTGCAAGAAAAAGATCAGGAAAAATCTTCAGTCTACATATGTAGTGACTTGAAATTCCGTACATCTCATACCCAAGATATTTTCTGGCTTTAGAGAGCATAAAGGTTTATTTAGCATTGTTGTGTTCTGGTTTTGAGGGTTATCTTAAGTGTATAGATTTGCAAAATGGGGTTGTGTCTGTTCACTTAAAATATTAACCAAATAATACTGTAACATTCCTCTTTTATTGGATGTCAGGAAATTATATCCTATCTCAAATTTGTTGCAACAAATACCAAGAAATTGCATGGGTATAAATGAAATTAGAAGTGCTTCCTTTTGACCTGCTTTTAAAAGCTATCTTTTTTTCAGGTTAACAACAATGAATCTATAATGCTGTTCAAGTTGGAATACCAGTACTTTTTGGACAGTCTTTGCTACTGGTTTTTAAATTTATTTAATATTACATGTAGTTTTGTGATACTTAGTCAACTTCCATTCTGTGTTGTTCTAATTTTAGTTAAATGTACCAGAGATGTGCTACAGATATATGGAAAATACCTGATGGGAGTTTATTTACTTAGCTTTTTTTTGGTTTAGGGTAAACCTCCGACAAAGAAGGCTAAAGTTCTACAGAAACAACCTTTAGTGGCTAAATTAGCAGCATATGCTCAGTACCAAGCAACTTTACAAAACCAGGCAAAGACTAAAGCAGGTAATGGCATGTAAACAGAACTGGAACAAATTCTTGGTAATACAAGATTTGTGGCTCATGAGCAGCTTCCTAAATAAAATAACTTTCTCTTAGCAGCTGTCCCTGTGGAAGGTTTCAGCTGGGGTAACTACATCAATAGCAATAGCTTTACAGCAGCTCCTGTTACCTGTTTTAAACACGTAAGTATTTTTCAATACGTGCTATCCTTTTGTGTGTGTGTGTATGTGAGAGAGAGTCCCTTTTAATTCTTGAATTCATTTTTTGTAAAACATCCATATGCAAATATGTTTCATGGCCTTGGACTATGAAACTTGTATTGCCTTCTAGACAGGTATGTTTGGTTTTGTATCCCTTAAAACCTGTGCTATCAGTTACTGTCATTGTACATGCTCTCATAAACTAAGAGAAAAGTAAAAGGAGGACACTTAAAAACTTGTCAAGTTACTTCTCTTATATTCGAGGCGCAAAATCATCAAATGCACTATAGAATATCAAACCAAGCAGGTCATACAATATTAGAAAAGTTAAAAAAGGCTTTGTAGATTGAGTCAGGCTTGCTCCATTATGTTGGAACTGATCTTTTGGTCACATATTTGGATTTGGGATTTTTTTCTTAGTTTTTGATCAGATTCCCCCTGTCTGATGCTGCCCGGTAGTGCAGAAACGAGGAAAATAAAGGCTTTTTATAAATCTGAAATGAAAGAGGTTAATTTTCTTCGTATTAGGGTTACAAAAATTCTAAGCAAAAAGTCGTCAGTCATTATAGAATGTAATTGGGGGATGAGAAAAATTTAGCAGCATCTACCTTTAATGTGTGTGTTAAATTCTGATTATTAGATCTTGTTTAAAATAGTATTTTCGGTCTCTTAAAAAAAAAAACAACCCAACTTTCTGAGACTTTTCTAAGCATACTTTTTTATTTGGGAAGTTGAAGTGTTCCATACTCTTGCAAAAGTTTTAGTTTGCTCAAATGTTTCTGATGGAAATTGCAATCAAAACAAACATTTTGTTTCATGGAAGTTCTCCATAAAGAAGAAGATGCTTTTTTTTCTGTCCAGTTCTGGAGTTCATGCTGAGCCCTGTCAACTCATAAATCAGTAGGAGTTGAGGGCTCTTGGCAGTTGGCACTTTCTGAATAGCAGCCTTTATGCTCAGAGGCCTCAACTATTGCCCGGAACAGGGCCTTGCATTAGTATAGCTTCGTGAATTTGTATCAAATTCCACATGCTTAAATAAGCATGTTTGTACTTTGCTTTCACTGTTATGTACATGCTATAGTAAGTAATTTCATAAATATATTTCAAAAGGTACTGTTTTATGGCATGGGCTGTGTTATTATAAGAATAAATGCTTCGTGATATACAGCATCCTTAATTGGGATATAGCTACAATAGCTAGATCACTTGTAAATTATGCTATAACATTCCATATTAAAAGGAGTTATATCTTCCTTTCTTACTGCTTCATTAATTAAGTTGAATGGTACCCCAATAAGGTGAACAGATACAATACTCATGTTCATATTTTACCTCGAAAATTTTCATAAGCTATGTCGCAGTGGTAATACTAAGCCTGAGTGTTGTTTCTTTTCTGTCCCTGTTTTCCTTGTGTATACAAGTAGAATGCAACTCCTGCAATCTCCTTTGGAGATTCCTACTTTGGACATCAGTTAGTAGCAAGCATGTGATTTGCATTTAGTTTTACCATAATTATTTCTTTCAAAAATGTATTATTTAAACCAGTCAGAATCTAAAAATGCATTAGTACTTTTGTTAGATCCTTCTCTCTTTATCCCAATCTCCGTTGATAATTAAAAGAAACAATGTTTTGTTGTTTCTCTGGAAAGATTATTGCTATGTTTTCTGTGTACTATGTTGCTTTGATTCATAAAAGTTTGTATTATTTTATGTTTGTTTACCATTCATATTATGGATTCCATGCACGTTGTGTATGTCCATGAGATTGAATATATAAAACTTCCTCTGTTGAAAACAAAAGTTTTGAATTGGCAGTAAAATCATAACATGTCTACCCTTAAATATTTAGATTAGATAAAAGATGTATGTGTGTATCTGGATGGATATTTGGTAGCAACCAATGGGATCAATATCAATGAAAACTTAAAGGAATTATAAGCTGTGGGACTTGGCTTATTGATTATTAATAACCGGACAAACTTTAGTATTTCAGGTATGGTGTAATATTCCCAGATTTTTTCTTTTTTTTGCCTGGGAAGTTATTTCCTCTTCAATTTAAAATAGTTGTATTTTAGAATTAAAACATTTAAATCTCAAAGTTATCTCTATCTCTTTCTCTGTATGAGAAGAATTAAATTCAAAGTCTTTTGATGAACTTAATGTACATTTTATACTTTCACCTTACCTTCATTCCAGATTTCGGTGTTGAGTAACACTAGTGAAATTGACAAGTAGTGGTACAACTCTGCCCACTTCATAGTTCAGCAAACTGAATTAGGGAAGCTGCTTTGGTTTGTATCATATAGGAACCTGTGACAAAGCCAGAATTACAGTTTGTGCACTATGCAGCTTTTTTGGTCAAATTGTGTTCATCAGACACACAGCAGTAGCTGATGCAAGGAGGAAAGCTCTTAATTTAATGTTTTTAATATTGTGTTATAGCTTAGTAAATACAATGTGTTCATTGCCAGCCTGCATTCCAATTTCATTTTCTTCTAAACAGTTTTTACTTTTTTCTAGATTTGATTTTACTAGCTCAAACCATTCCTAGAAATGAAAGCAAATATAGTGCTTTGAGTCATTTGTCAGTACTAATTGGCGTACAGCTTAATGCACAATTAATAGTAATATTTCTTTTCCACTCTGTTGCTAGTGAGGTGCACATTTCTGAAGTTAGGAATTTTTCACTCTTTCTTCCAGTTGAATTTTATTCTAAGCTGAAATATTTTCATTCTTTTGGTTTCTTTTGTTATGAAAATAAATAAATAAATCGTTTGCTCCGAGGGATCGTTTCCAGGATTTTACAGTAGGTGGCAGTGCTTTGCTTTGAACTTCTAATTTTAAACCATTTGTCTCCTCTGGCATTACCCTTTGTGGGGGTACAGTTCACACACAAGGTTTCAGTATAGTACCCTTATACTTCAGGAGTTGGTAGCATCACTTTGCTATTAAAGTCCTGATTCAGGTTTCACATCAGAAATCATGGCAGTGTTAGAAGCCAGTTACTTAACCCAGGAGCTCTTTGTTCAGCCAGGCCTGTGGGGATACTTAGCCTTTAGCTCCTGTCAAACAGGACCTTCCTGATTGCAACTTACCTTGCAGAGGAGGCAGCTGCTGCTCACAGATAAACCCTCCCAGGTCATCTGCCGGAGCAGGAAGGGATGAACCAGATCTTCCTTGTTTGGGAATGATATGAAGTGGATCTCTTCGTCATGAGTCTGAAAGGTAAATTTGTTCTTACCTGTAAATTATGGTTCTGCTAGTTCGCACTATGCCAATCCAGACTTCAGAGTTACCCTTCCAGCCAGCAGATGAATAAGACTTAACAGTTACATAGTGCTTTTCGAGTTTTTCAAAGCACTGTGCAAACATTGATTAATCGGATGAAGCCAGAGAAGACATGAAGGAAGACAGCTGTTATAGCCTTGGTTTATCCAGTCTTCCTCCCCTAAGAATATTCATAATGAGTGAAAAAGGGAAAGATGGTGCAGTATACCAGCTATACTATAAACCATCACTTCAGGGACAGTAATGTTATCTGGCATTTCAGTAGTGATGCTACACAGCATGGCTTCCTTCTTCTAAAGGGTGAGCCATATGGATTGGTGTAGGAGAACTAGCAGAACCAATATTTTCACAGACAAGGACAAATTTAACTTTCTGCTATTTCCCTCTATACCAATCCACGCTCTAGAAATAAGAAATTGTGACATTTAGTTGATGTTATGAGATGTGATTTGATGAGCTTTCCCCTTTGAATCAACTGAATAGGTGAGCAGGCAGTAAAATATATTTCAATTAAATGCAGCTGGATTGTGAAATTATTCAGCACTGCTATTTTTTATTGTTTGGCCTCATCTGTATCTCTATACAAGGCAACAAGGCTTACTAAAAATACGGAGTTGGAAAAATTTATTTCCCCAATTCAATTCAGAAAGCTACGTATGTTGATTTGGAGATGATAGCAAATATGTAATAGGACTTGATTAAGAAGCTGTATCTGCCTATTTTGTGTGTGAAAATAAGCCATCATCTTTCAAGTTGTTTTTTTTCTCTCTCTCTGCCAGATGGCAGAAAAGAGCTCTGCGGTCTAGACTGGTGTAGATGGGACATAGCAGAACATGAAGAGACCAGGCTTCAAGAATAAGAAACTGGCATAATTGTAATAACTTGTTTTTCCTTTAATAGTTAAAACTAGTTTTAAGTTTTGCATGCCTAGCCTCAAATATTTTTACTACTGAAGGGTATCCCTTTTTAAGATAAGTTTGGCTTTTAGTGCTGCTAGTTGGCTATTGCTGATTGCCAGCAAAATTCCAGTACTGTGATTTCCAGTCATTCAGGATTAATCCAGATTTCTTCACTTCTGGTTTCTAGCCAAAATTCTGTGAAGTTGGAGGCTACTCCCACTGAGAGGTTAAATTATATGTGTTTGCAAAGAGCTTTGTAAATGAGACACAGCCCTAGAATACTGTCTGTCCGCTACAGTACAGAACCAGAGGGTCCCTTCAGTTGTCCTTGTGACATCTGGATAATCTCTGAACTGATAAGAATTTTTCTCAGAACACCTTAGAATTTATATCACTGTTGTAGAATATCCCAAATCTGAATCTTCCCCTTCTTGGTGATCTGAAGTTTAATGTAGACACATTCTCCATTTTGTTACTAATATAACTTCAGTTGAGTAACTTTTAAGGTTTTAGATTCTTCAGCACTGTATTTCTGATATCTCTACAATTCCAGCTTTGACTATCTTTTCATGGTGCTCTGGTCAACAAAACCTTCTTCTTGAAATAGCAAGCTAAATGTAAGTTTTATCTCTAGTTCCCACAAATCCTTAGTATTCTTGTTACTAACACATTAGTCTAACCCTTCAGGATGGTCTGTGAAGAGTCCAGCTCTGAATTTCATTTTGGCATTTGCTAAAAAGGTGCCACTCAGCCTTCTGTTATTTTCGCTCGCTTGATGGAATGATCAATTGCGAGTGGTATGAAAGCCTGTTTCTCTGAGAGAATGTGGACCAGTGGGTGATAAGCCCTACCATAATAAATCATCAGAATAGATTCAAGAAATAACTTCTATGCACTTTTTCAGGAACGTTTTTGATTTGCAGAATTTTAAGGTTTTGATGTCTGTGGTACAGGTATGAATTTCAAGTACCATGATCTTCTCGCAAGTAGAATTGCAGAGGAATTAATCCGTTCTCGGTAAATTCAGTAGCTTGCACCTAGTTGAAGCATAGTAGAATAAAGCTGACCTGTGAGTAAATGCAATTTGTGCTTGTGCTTTAAGATTTTTGAACTTGGAATCCTATAGTTACTGCAGGAAATGGACAGTAATAATTGTATACAATTACAACACTACACAACCTTCAAATCAAAAACTAGGTTTTCATAGAATGTTTTCTAAACATATGCTTATGTCTTATCACGTATATTGATTGTGTTGTCTTTTTAAGTCGCTTGTAAAACACTGATACAACAAAAAATAATTCTTTTCATGTGGTGAACTGGTGACTTTTTCCTCCCTACATTAATGATAGGCACCTATGGGGACATGCTGGGGTGATATCTCAGAAGGAGTGCGAGTCGAGGTTCCAAACACCGACTGCAGCCTACCTACCAAAGTCTTCTGGATAGCTGGAATTGTAAAATTAGCAGGTGAATATATTTTAGTTGGAATGATTAAAATAATCAGAATAACTGTGTGAAGGGAGCTCTTAATGTAGTCAGTGGTCACATGGGTAGTAGAATGCTGAGACTGGTTAGGTAGTCAGACCTGTGTCAGCAGGTTATATATTTTAGCACTATTGCTATGTTACACTGTTTTACAGTGGATTCAGTGATGCTCGGGATCGCCTGGGGTGGTTTCTGTGTTGCCTCAGAGTACAGTAAGAGCGGTGGAGGATGAGGAGATAGGAAATTATATAATAGCTAGCAATAGCTCCTTGTACAAATCACTTGGTTAAAAGTTAAAAATTCAAGGTCATATAGCTAAGATATGAAAAAGCACATATTGTGAGTAATTAATTTTGTCCTCCATAAAATTTCTAAAGGTTTATAGTTCAGGAACCTTAATTAAAATTTTACTTACATGATAGCACATGTACATTTATTGAAGTAATCCATTCTGTGCATTAATAACATGCAGAAATGTGCAGCAAGAAAACTGTTCTATAAAAAGTTATAGTCTAGCAAATACAATGTAATATATCTTATGATGAGTAAAGAAATATTAATACATATTTTTTATAATCTTGTTTAACTTTTTTTTATAATCTTGTTTAACTTTTTTTTATAATCTTGTTTAACTTTTTTTTATAATCTTGTTTAACTTTTTTTTTATAATCTTGTTTAACTTTTTTTTTATAATCTTGTTTAACTTTTTTTTTATAATCTTGTTTAACTTTTTTTTTATAATCTTGTTTAACTTTTTTTTTATAATCTTGTTTAACTTTTTTTTTATAATCTTGTTTAACTTTTTTTTTATAATCTTGTTTAACTTTTTTTTTATAATCTTGTTTAACTTTTTTTTTATAATCTTGTTTAACTTTTTTTTTATAATCTTGTTTAACTTTTTTAACATCTTTTTTTTTTTTAAATGGGTTTGCTTTCTTTCAGGCTACAATGCTCTGCTAAGATATGAAGGCTTTGAAAATGATTCAAGTCTTGACTTCTGGTGCAACGTTTGTGGGTCTGACATCCACCCAGTTGGTTGGTGTGCAACCAGTGGGAAGCCCCTAGTCCCTCCTCGAAGTATGTAAATAGTAGCCTTACTGATTGATGTAATAGTCTTTATTAAACTAAATCTGCTCATGGTCCAGATATCAAAGTATTTTTTTTACCATAGAACTCTCTAAACAGTTATGAATGAATCATTTTAACTTATGGAAAAAGAAGGACTTGACTGGTGCTGAAAGTGTTTCTTGGAGTAGCCCATCTGATGCAACTTAAAGTTTTTAAGGTCAAGGTGGAAGCGGTTAGCTAATCAGTGATGTGAACATGCACTGATTTTACTTATATTTTGTTATAAAATTCTTTGCCCTGACATACCCATAAACTTAATCTTGGGTAGCATTCATTCTCTAAAGAGTTTTTTGTCATTATTGTCATCCAGGCCTTTTAACAGTCATCTGGGATTTCTTCTTTACATATTCCAGACTCTAATATTGTCTCTAATGGACACAATTAAAAATCAGTGGCTTATTTTTTCCCTTCATTTGCAACAGCCATCCAACACAAATACACAAACTGGAAAGCTTTTCTAGTGAAACGACTTACTGGTGCCAAAACACTTCCTCCTGACTTTTCTCAGAAGGTAAGGCTGATGCAATATCAATGATGTACTATGAACAAAATTGCAGCACAATGTGAAGAACTGAAGTATTTTGCAATGGCACATTAGCTCCTTTTATAGTGGAGATGATTCAGTAGTTTATTCTCTTAGATACAGTTTTCCTTGAAATCTCTATTCTCCGTTTATGTCCGCACTTGTCAGTATGCTTTGGAAAACTGTTTCCTCTAGCAGAAAGTAATTTTCTTTAAAAGCTAGTCAGTCTATTTTATTTTTAAAATACCCCAATTGAAAAAAAAAAAGTGTTAATAAGCTACCCTGTGATATGCAAGAAAAATCAAAACTTTTTTCTAATTCAGGAATTATTTTTGTCATACACTATTCCAAAAAAACTGAACAAAATGTGTTAATGTAACACATTTAAAGCAAGTACCTACTTTTTGAATGTTAGTATTTTTTTGTCTGCTCTGGATTAGATCTTTTTACTGTCTTTAAGTCATGTCTTTAAGTATGGCAGCTGTCTGTGTAGGGTGCTGTAAGTTTACTTAACAATATTGTGAGAAGGTACATAGCTTTTAGTAGGAATATGTTATTAATATTAGTGTTCTCTTACACTGCATCTAATGTTTAAAGAAGAAACCAACCAACCAAAAAAAAACCTTTCTGCAGTTGTTAATTTCTGTTTAAAAATTGGCTCAGTTGGAAGCCAAATTAAATAGGCAAGATCTCAATACTTTGGGGAGTTCATAGTGGGAATGGCAAGTGACATACTGATTTTTAAGCAGAATGTATAGTCACTAGGCAGGTTAATATTATTTCCATTCTCTTTCTTTCTACTTGGTGTCTTGTGAAGAAATATGTTTCAGTGGCCAGCTTTAATTATGTTGAGGGTTTGCTTTCCATGCATTTTAAAGTGCTACATTGAGTGGATGACAAATAAAAAAAAAAGTCATGGAGTTGGTTTTTTTTTTTTTGTTAAAATTGTTTCTCAAGGTACTTTTATCCATTGTTAACAACTGAACGAATTTTCATTAAGTCAATGGAAAATTGCTGTATTCTATGTGAGAATTATATTAGGTAGGGGCTGTGCTTGGTATAATCAAAGCATTGTAGGATCTACTTATTTTTCTGAAACACTTCATTTTTGTGTGTACAATGAAATATAAGACATTGTCATTTTTGCAGGTTAATTAACAAGTACTTGAATTTCATGAAAAGTGCATTGATACTGTGCTTTAACAGCAGCAGGCAGATAACTAAGGGAAAATGGAAAATGTTCTTACAGATTTTTTTTTTCCTGTTACTTTAAGGTGTCTGAGAGTATGCAGTATCCGTTCAAAACTTCCATGAGAGTAGAAGTTGTTGACAAAACGCACCTTTGTCGAACAAGGGTAGCAGTTGTAGAAAGCGTCATTGGGGGACGGTTAAGATTGGTGTATGAAGAAAGTGAAGACAAAACTGATGACTTCTGGTGCCATATGTACAGTCCACTCATTCATCATATCGGTTGGTCTCGAAGTATAGGACACAGATTCAAAAGATCTGGTAAGCTCCTTGTGTGTCAGAGGTGTCTGTGGGCAGCGCTGGATTGGAGACATCAAGAGCCATGCTGCTTCCCAGAAATAAAGTTCCAGGGATTCCTCTTGAAAAGTATTCTTCAACTGTTGGCTAAAATCAGCCATATATATGGATTTGAAGTTGTTATGCATAATTATATAACAAAATATAAATATAGTTTTCTGTCATAACAGTGCAAAGTAGTTTACTAGCCAGGTTTTTGCAAAGCTTCTAGGTGTATTTGTATCAATTTTGTAATATAATCAAATGGTCTTGTAAGTATTGGATATTGCTTTTTTTCCATAAGTGGGATTGTGTTATAGAGGTATTTCAGGTAGAGGTCAACAAGGAAAAATAGATGCATTATGTCTTCCAGATTTCTGTGGTAGACTTATTATAAACCGTAGGCCTCACACCAATGATTGTATTAGTTAATATATTTAGAAAAACATACTCTCTGCTCTATTAACAAAACTTCTGAATAATACATACTATTATTCCTTGTAGATATTACGAAAAAACAGGATGGACATTTTGATGCACCCTCACATTTATTTATGAAGGTGAGTTTGCTGGCAAGAATGCTGTTCTCTAAAAGTTGATTGAAAACCTTTAGTTTCTGGTGTAAGCCAGGCCTGAAAATCTGCTTATGTCCTGGAAATATACCCAGCACAAGTATTACTTTTTTTTTTATTCAAACACTTACTGCATTTGGCCTTCTTGATATAAGCTGAGGTGACAGAACAGGTATTTCAATCTGTTGCTGTGATGGTGTGGGGTTATATTCTGGTCCAGGCTTATGGATTCTTAGCTTCTGATGCTGTTATGTTTCTGTAGGTAAAAGAGGTTGATGCAGCTGGAGAATGGTTTAAAGAAGGAATGAAATTGGAAGCTATAGACCCCTTAAACCTTTCAGCAATATGTGTCGCAACTATTAGAAAGGTAAGAAAACAAATGTGTATTTTGGGAAGGTAGATAGAAATCATTTTATTTCCCCTCACCTTTAGTAAAGCTTAAAACAAAAAGCACAAAATGAAAATAAATGCAGTTAATTTGCACAGTGAATGTTTATGGAATATGTCCATGAATTGTTTTTATACAACTACTATGAAAAAAGAATATAGTTGTGTAATTATTTTTTTTACTTTGACTTAAATCTCTGGAAATTCAGCCTTACCTCTAGAATATAATATTTTTGTGAGATTAATTTGCAGGACAACCTTCTGCTAATTACACCAAATGTTTTGCAACTGTTCAAAAAGAAACCTCATCTTGCTTGCCTGCAGAAGTCTATGAAGACATTTTAAGGATGTACTTTTTTTTCCTAGCTTGGAAGGGATCCCACCCATGTGAAATGTGTTTTAAGAGATGAAGAAAATGTGAAAAGTAGCTTAGCAGAATTGCATAACTGTACCAGTGAGGAGTGTGGTTATGATTTCAAGTCTTTTTTTCTTATTAATGGTGTGCAGAATATCCTTGCAATCTAAAGAGTAGAGTGAATTATAAAGCTTTAGAAGTAGAACTGAGGCTCACAAGAAAAATGAACTGGAGGTCAGAAAAAGGAAATGTTCATCTCTCATGAATTTGCAGTTAACAAAGGTACATTTGACAATAGTATACACGTTCTTGGAGACAGGTATGGTTTGGGGTTTTTTTGTTTTCTTGTAATTGAATGTCCTTCTGAGTGTACTTCCATTATTATTGAGTTACTTTTCACTCTTTTGAAACATGGCATGCTTTCTTTCTAGCCTTATCACACAGTTAAAGGTATTTAATGTAAAATTTTGTTTTTCTTTACAAAGGTTTTAGCAGATGGCTATCTTATGATTGGGATTGATGGCTCAGAAGCAGCAGATGGGTCTGATTGGTTTTGTTACCATGCCACTTCCCCTTCTATTTTCCCTGTTGGTTTCTGTGAAATTAACATGATTGAACTAACTCCACCCAGAGGTACATATAGTGTTCTGACCACATTTTCTTTTAAATATATTTCAGTGATATTGTATGTGCCATATGCTTTGTTTCTTGATTCAGTCTACAAAATTCGTGTCACTTTTTAGGACTTTCTCAAGTCTGAAACGAATACAGCAGCGTAACTTCAAAGTAATCTAAAACAGAAATAACAAACTTTTCATTTAGGAAAAGTCAAACTGAATGTCTGATTCTCTGGCTAAAATAATTTGGGTTTGTTGCCAAATTGAGGATAGCTGCTCGTTGAATTATATATCCACTAAATGAATGCAAACTATGCTAGTCACTAAAAGGACTATTCAGTATATGCCATTGCTTGGGAAGTCCTGGCCACAAAAAAGATTAACAAACATTGTAAAGAATCTCAGACTTAGGCTAATTTGCAACAATACTAGTCTATTTTATTTTTTTAAGAATCTGTACAAACTTGAAGTTGGACGAAGTAGCCATTAGAGCTGAATGCTGCATAATCCCTTCTGTGAGAAAAAGCTGTCTGTCCACTAGCACATATGCCTACAGAAGACTGTATTGCCTTTATTTTCCATTTTATTTTCTTGGTCTAGCAATTTATAACTGGCTGTGTAACAGCAGATAATGATGGATTTCTATGTATTTTTTTTTTCTCCATTCTTACTCTTGCAGGCTTCTACTTGTATTTCTTGAATTATTTTTCTAGGTAATAACTACAAAGACAGTGTAATGCAACATGAAGAAAATAATTTCATGTCATTTTCATTACTGCACACTAATGAATCTGTCATCTTTAAGTGTGTGGAAAGCGCAATTGGACAGATTTATTATTATTTTTCAGTCAATTTTAATGAATTTGCTGCCTAAAAATTCATAGGCATAATCATCCCTCAAAAGTATGTGTGCAAGAGCCTTTTGCAATAGGACCAGTTTTTGTGGAAGGAAAAAGCATGCAATAAAAATCAGTCAATTTAGAGTTAAATACATCAAATTGATGATACAGAATAGGAAAAAAGCCTCCATTCTATGATGAAACTTTTCCTCTTCTTCAAACACTGCTTACACAATAGTATGTCAATTTTGTTGTTAGCACATTTATGATACTTCTGTGTTTCTTGTATTGTGGCAACCTTATTCTTTATCTACATGTATATTTCTCCTTTTATTGCAGTTTTCTGTAACAGTCCTGTATCATCTACTGAGAGGCGATTATAAATCACTCATGCAATAATCTAAAAGTCACTTGAAAGAGGAATTAACAGGAGTAAAATACAGACCATAATGCGCATTAACATATTTAATAGGATCAAAGTGATAAAGCTTCTTAGCTCTTATGAGAATTGTATTTTACTTTCTAAATTTTGTGCTTGAAAAGGGACAGTTTCTTAATTCTGACTGCTCCAATAAGAACCATGCACCTGTCTCTAGTGTGTGTGTGGTGAGAAGTTAATTAAAGGACTTGCGAACAAATACATTGGTCTGGTCAGAGGAACTGCAATAGGAAGAAAAGCATTAATATGCAGAACTGATACATTTTTACCCTTATTAATGTTAGCTGCATCTGTTCTCGCAGACATTACATACCTAAAGTGAACATTCTTTTTCCAAATTACATTTAGCAATGTGGATAACCTAAATAAGCTGCTGTGAAATCACTGGACTTCATAATCTTATTCCTTCCAAACATCTTAATTTCTTGCTGAAATCAGTAGAAGATGAAGATGCTTAGACACTTTCAAGAGTGGGGTTGCGTTTTGGGCAGTGAGGGGTAGCTCCCTGATGAGTCTGGCCCTGCAGTGCTGAGCCGTGACTCGGTGAGAGCTCTCTATCCCTGTTTAGATGAGGTGTAGCTGTTCCCTGTAGCTCCCCTTGCTGTGCTCACTACACTGCAGTCTTTTCAGAACGTCCAGCACTGCATATTGCCACAAGTATTTGTTGTTGCTTCAGTTAGGATTTGAGAAATGTTGGCTTATGCAGTTTAAAAGTTGCCCAAAGTAAAAAATATTCCTGTGTATTTTGTACATGTTCCATTGATGAACATAAGCGAAATATGTTTGAGGCTAATTTCTCCCCTTTATAATAGCTTTTAAAATTAAAAAGGAAAAATCTTGTAATTTTTGGTGTTATTGCTATTTTTAGTCGTATTTATTTAACTTTTAAAATATCCATGCTTGTTCTTACCCCTCTGTTCCTAACAATTCAAGCATTTCAATAGCGGAGCTCTTTCCCCACAGGAAAGACACTGGATGTGTTTAATTACATGATCTGTTCTGGGTCACTTGTGTAGGGCATTGTAGAGATCCAGAATCTACGGAGACAGAAAGCTTCAAGTATGAATGATTAATCTTAACATTAAATGACAATTTCTATATTATCCAGAGGTTCATTCATCTTGTTTGTTGCAAATGGGCAGAGTCCAGATAACTGTCTTGTCCCTTAGACCAAAGCTCAGAGAGTGGAAGTTTCTGATGTTAATGTTTTGCTTCTTTGTTGTCTTTTTAGCCATAACACAGTGCCAATATACTATTTTTGTTGTTGTGCTTATGCATGAAGTTTGCAGTTGATGTATGAAAATGTTGTTTAAAATTCACAGGTTATGCAAAACTCCCTTTTAAGTGGTTTGACTACCTCAGGGAAACTGACTCAATAGCAGCACCTGTAAAGCTCTTCAATAAGGTAATACACACTTATAATAATGTTTATTTAAACTGTAATTAGTATTTTCTTTAAATTTCTGTCTGCATCATCCATGGGATTGACCCATTTCATTAAATACAACTTCGAAAAACTAAGACTTTTAGAAATAACCATTTGAATATATTAAGCTTGAGTATTTCTGAAATGTTAAATAAATGCAGGGGTGCTTGAAACTTCATAAATGATACTTGCTATTTTCCTAAGTTGACAGAAATACTCGTTTCAACACTGCTCAAACCCTTTTAATTAACATGTTTGTTTACTGATATTTGCCTTGCTTTGTGTTTGCTTTTACAGGAAGTTCCAAACCATGGGTTTCATGTTGGAATGAAACTGGAGGCTGTTGATCTGATGGAACCTCGCCTGGTATGTGTGGCCACAGTAACTCGCATTATCCATCGTCTTTTGAGGATACACTTTGATGGGTGGGAAGATGAATATGATCAGTGGGTGGATTGCGAGTCCCCAGACCTCTATCCAGTGGGATGGTGTCAGCTAACTGGATATCAACTGCAGCCGCCAGCGCCACAGTGTAAGTTCCTGTTCTGTAAATTATGTTAACAGTTGCTTACTGACCCTTGTTCGTGGGACATGCTTTTCCTACTTTGTTCTTTTCAAGTTAGGTCACCAGGCATAACAAAAATAGAACAAATTCTGGATGATGCTTAGAAATGTATGGTTCTAATATTTTCCACTTCGACTTTTAAAGTACTTCTGGGCATTTCTGTGGCCACTTAATATTTTTTAATGCAGGAAGATGCTCATTTGATCCAGGGAAAAAGCCTATTACTTACTTGTCAGTTCTGGATGACATCACTCAGAATTTATAGTGCTTTAAGATGGCAAATTTGTATGCTTTATGTGAAGAAATCAATGGAACTCAGTCACTGAGGAGAAATTCTGTAACTGTGTAGCAGCTTTGACACATTTGGAAATGTTTTTCCAAAATATTGAACTTTAATTTTGAATTCTTAAATTTTTTTGCAGCATCAAGAGATAGCCAGTCAAGTTCATCAAAACAGAAGAAAAAAGCTAAATCACAACAGTACAAAGGACATAAGAAAAGTGGGTGACAAAACAGTGTTTGCACTTTTCCTGTTGCTTTAAAAAGTTTGTGGTCTTTCCTTAAGTCCCTATTCTATTTGGAAATGTTTGTGTGTAAACAGATGTTATGCTTAAAGGTGCAGTATGCCATAAAAGGAACTTTTTCATTGAGAATAACCTTTTATTTATAACTTGCAACAGGCTTTATGTTGCAAATAATCTATATGAATTGTAGGTGGAGAACTATTACAATATTTTTTGTATTTGGGCATCATTTTAGTTAAACAACAGATTGACTGTGTAAGTATACTGCCTTATGCAAAATACTCAGGTATCAGTAACAGTTTTAAGTCTGCTCTTTGTAACACAGCTGTAGGAGTAAGAACAAAGTTACTTGGATCAGAAAGAACAAGAGGTGGAAAATTTAAATTACCATCTAGCTGGTTCCTTTTTAAATCAAAAAAGTTACTTATTTGCCATTTTTTTTACATGAGATCTCTATTGGAAGCTGTATGTAAAATAAAACTTCTGTTTCTGAAAATAATAATATAAATAGCATTGTTGTATGTGACAGTTGTTGTCACTGGAAAACATAGCAATGACATTTTTAAGGACCTGAAGTATTCAGGTTTTTTCCATAGTAATTTTTTTCCTTGCAATCAAAATGTCTTCAAAATTCACAACCAGTTTGAATTTACACAAGTGCATGTTTTGCATTCCTACATATTTTTATTTCTATGACTTTTTAGGTTTAAACTGAAAATCTATTTTGTATCTGTAAAATAAAGAGTAGAGGCAGCCTATCATAAGAGGGAGGACCTTGTGCCTTCTCCCATCATTCTTCTCTGGAAATCTTACCCATCTGTATTCTCTCCTCTAAGCAATATTGTAGTTTCATATGGCAGTTTTATTCCAGAGGTTCCTGAGCCATTTTCCCAATAACTGGATAATTTTGAAAGGTAGTTACCTCTTGAGTCAAGAGCAGCAGCAACATGACAGCCATTGTGCAAAAAATGTACGTGTAAGAGATGACACAGTAAATGAAAACATAGGGTAAGCCCATAGTATTGTTAAATGCTACACAATTTTTAATGTTTAACTCAAGATTTTACAGTACCTTTTTTTGTTTTTTAAAGAACCAATTACAAGGAACGGGGAATGAATTTGTAAGAACTGATAGTTTGTCTTGTTAGAAGTGGATGGTCTAGATCCCAACAGCTTAACTATGCATATTATGTTTGGAGCATCAAATCACTATGCTGACTCATTCTCCTGCGTTTTCTTGGAAACAGAGGAGAGTTGGAAGGAAGGTGCAGTATTTCATACTGCAGACATGGGCAGATGAGCTGTGGAAAACTGTCTATAATCTGTTATCTTGAATTGGCCCTGCTTCTTGGTCAAGATACTTTTTTAATAGGACAGCCTAGCAGACAATCAAATCAACAGTTTTGTTGATAATGAAAGTTATTTTACCTGCAAGTCAGCAAACTTAACTAACTTACCTTTCACAGTCCTTAATGTGACATTAGGAGAGATTATATTATGTGTAATACTCTCCTAAGTGAGAACATTAGGCCTTTCTTACTGTTAGAATCTATGTCGTCTTGACTTATCCAAGAGCCCAAAGAGTTTTGTGCTCTGAGACCTAAGTTCACCCAATTATAAAACTAAAATGTTAAGGCACATCCCCTGAGAGATGGGAGAACACTTTTCCCTGATCCCTTAAAAACTTACTTTGAAATATGGAGGCTTTAGAAATCCAAACTGCTGTTCCATATACGTGAGGTGTAGCTGCTGTGCAGCTGTTCTCAGTAAAGTGGGTTTCCTGATGATGAATCCCTGTGTGGTCTCTTTAGCTTCTGGGCAGCCTTATCTTACAAAGCATCAATCATGTTGATGACTTTGATATTACTGCCAGTGCTATGATCGGAGGCCTCCAGAAGGTGATGCTGATTTCTAAGGACTATCGTGTCTTTGCCCGCTGTTCCTAGATAAAGGAATAGGTATGGGAGGAAAGTATTGGCAAGGTGAAAAATTTCATAATAATAAAGCATTAAATATGGCGAGGGAAAAGAACTCAAGATGTGCCAGACATTAATTGTGAAGTCTGATTAAATGGATCAATTACTAGGTTGAATTAGGTAAGGTGAACTAACTGTAGTTATCGGGGAAGGACCTGGGATAGAAAAGCAGATATATTGAGTAGGACCTGGAACTAAACTCTGGGTTAGGTCTATCCTGGCTTCTTGCAGTGATTTTTTGAGAAATGTGTCAAATGAGATTAAAACTTTGTTTTTATCTGGAGCTTTTCCTGCAATGAAAAAATTGACCTAAATGAAGAGCTGTGCTATAGTTGCATAGAACTAACGTGAGGAATTAAAAGCCTTGTCTTCCTGCTAAAATAATGAGCGGGTCTATTAAGCCAAACTAGAACCTTCTTCACTAGTCACTGCAGAAGGCAACCTTTGCTATTTTGGTTTTTGGACATAAAAAGCTGACTAATGAGAGCCACAGATAAAGATGTCTGGGAAGTGCTTACAACCTTGTTAAGTGCCTCAAACATTACACTGTTTCTCCTTTCTGCTGTTTAAAGAAATAAATGGTAAAATCCAGGTCCTGTTCAGAATCTTGCAGCAGTATTTTTTTTTAAATAGAATTTGGGTACAGAAAAACTGTTGGTTTGAGAATATCTAGAGAAAATCATGAGTGCTGTTGCCTTAAGCTGGGGAAAGATCATTAATTACCTTCATGTAGGACCTGTGCTTGAATAATTCTGGACTTCTGAGCAGATATTATCACTATTCATTAATTAAACTGGAAAAGTAATTATGACATTATTGCTATTCATGACATCTTTTTTTTTATGTCTTAGATCTCATTTCTATTTTCTTTTTACAAAAGAAAAAGAAGAGAGAAGATTAAAACTACCAAAAAAGATGTTTTGCTTGAATGAAATTTACCTTCTGGGATCTTAACATTTTAATGATGTATTGAGAGATCTTTGTCAGTGTTTTTACTTGTCTCACATAGTGTTTACAGTAATTAGTCGAAGTCATGTGATTTGTAGATTGTAAAAGGCCACCAGTTAATCTTATTTTTACTTGCATAAAGACTAAATAGAAAGTAAACAAAAGAGTAAACAGTAAAATAAGTGTTTTTCTGAGTGATTATTCCTATTAATGTGTTTGTTACCTTCTTAAACGAGTATTTTAAAATCCTAAATTCTTGAGAAAACCTTATGGAGAATATTATTGCAAGTAGTTTGTTCAAATATGTTAAAATTAGAGCACAACCTAGTTCAGTTCACAGCCAGAAAGTGTCTGCTTTCTGTGGGATATTGAATGTTAAAAGATGAATCGCTAAAATGCAAAATATAAGAAAATGGGAAATCTCAGGTCTGTTCCCAATTTAAGTAATATTAAGTAAATTTAAGGAAAAGCTGTACTTACTTTGAATGTGATAGATCTACGTTTGTCTTCTGTTTCCAGTGTCTTCGTTGCAGCTGAAGGAGGAGTTGCTAGATGGAGAGGAGTACAGCTTCCTTCAAGGAGCATCTGATCAGGAAAGCAACGGATCTGCCAGTTACTACATCAAACAAGAACCTTAAGGCAGCTCAGACGAGTGAGGGGCAGAACACTGGCGACAGGAAAAGAGCCTTTCTCCAAGACTGACTGATTTTGCTCCCACTTGGATGGTACAGTTCAGGTGACTGTACCTGGGGCACTTTGCTAACTGTAGATGAGTTAGACTCAGTTCAGAATTTTTTGGAAGGGCGGGGAAACTATTTTAGTGAAAAAAGATTTTTCAATTTATTAAAAACGAAAATGGACACTTTTGTGTTGTATTTGAAGCTTTTGAAAGAATTTTGTAATATTTTCCAGTTCAGATTTATTGTGCATTGTTAACAAGAACTGAAATTCTAATTTTTTGGTAAGATTAAAGTTTAATTAGCATGATTGTGGGAAGCGGTTGGAGGAAGATATAGTACAAATGAATACATATGAATACAAATGAACTGTCATAACAAATGAACCTTTTTGGTACAAGTTGGGAGACTTTTAGACTCTTGTGAACTGCACTGGTCACGCCTCTGTGTTTTTTATTGTGAAAATAAGGCATTTAAGCCTTAACTTAGAGGCAAAAAATTGTATGGAAGATAGTCCTGTAAAGCTCTACTCAGTGAGTAGCCCCAATTGCAGCGGAGCCATCACCTGGAAGACTTTAACTTTTCAAGATGTTTTTATTTACTTTAAAATACTTTTTTTTATAAGATTTTGTTTTTTAAAAGTTCCTTAGGGTCTGATTCAGTGCCCATTACTATCAGTAGCCTTGTCTCCATTGACTGCAGTGGGCATTGAATTGGGACTATAAAGCTCTTGTCTGTACACGAATGTCTGTAGTCTTGGAATGCTTCAGCAAATGTTTACAGAGCCCTATGCCAAACTGGAACTTCAGAAAATTCCCTCATTTGGAAGATTAGTTTTAGCGATGAATTTAGACTCAAGAAGAAACTTAGATGGACAGCAACTCAGGCCTCTCTTGTTGGTAAGAAGGAACTTCTGAGTATTCTTCTGATTTAATTTTTTTTTTTTCCATTTGGAAAGACCTAGACGTTTCCTTACCATCTTAAATATTTGAATATTCAAAGCTGATGTTCCACGTGGTTTCAGGTGAGCTAAAAGGAGCCGTATGTTGTGGATTAAAAAAATAAGTTCTGCACAGCCTGCAACATTCTTTTCTTGCTGCAATAGTGTGATATGAAGTTGAGACTTGAGAACAGTATGTAAATCATATACTGTCTAGTGTATAATTCAAAAACTGGATTTGCTTATTGCCTGGAATCCTTGTGTCTCACTTCAAGTACCCCATGAGCCCCACCTGCTTAACTGTCCAGATTTTTTTAAAGGCAAAAGTCACATAAAAGGGTGAAAATTACTACCAGCAAAATACAAAGTATTTTAGCATGAGCTCTTCATAATTTGGATTTTATCTTTCCATGTTTTAAACCTTGTGCGCTTTTGTAAATTGTGTCATTCATGGAGTTGATTAATGAAATGATTAATCAGCCCTGCAGAGCTGTGACTGGAAAAATGTGCATCAAGAGCTTTAGCTTTTACCAGTAAGGTTCATTAACGAAACTCTCAGGAATTAACTGCGTATGTTCTATAAGTGCTTCTGGGTCTTAGCAGGTCCCTTTCAGAGCAGTACAATGATCATCTGACTCTTGACCATAAATTAGGGCTTAAACAATAATTAAAATTATTAACACCTGTGTTCCTACAGCCTAAGAAATGCTTTAAGGATATCATCCCACAGAGCCCCAGGAGACCATTTTTGTATATTGTTGTTTGAGCATAAAAAAAGTGCATAGAAAGTTGAAAACCAGCAATTTGATTATTTTCTAAAATATTGCTCTAACTTTGGGTACATAGTATTGGTGATATGCACAGGTTTACCTCATTCTATGCAAGAGGGGTTAATTATGTAAAGTTTTGTATTTACTACTGGAAGTTAAAAATGTCCTGTATAGTGTAGGAATGTCTGGAATTCTTTTCTCCCTTACTGGTAAAATTTCTTAAATAATGAACCCTTTTTAACAACAGCTTCTTATATTGACAGAGTCTGGTTATCAGATTATAAGTGTCTGTAATTTCAGGTGGTGATGACATTTTAGCTCTCTAAAATAGCCAGTAAAAGGACTTTGTCAGGCTTGGTAGACTTCAAATACATTCTCTCAGATTCTGACCCACCCATGACATCTCTTTTGAACAGCCTGGATTGGAAAAGTAGGATTAGAGACCATTGTAATGACACTTTGAGCCTTGAATATTTTTTTCCTGTGTTCTCCATTTAACCTGCTGTAAAATCCAGCTCTGCAAGCGTTGGTTTGGTGTGGTAAGTACATCACTATTGATTTAATTTTTAATGCTGCAACTGGGAGATTGTCCCAGTCAGCTGGAACAGGGGTGGCACAGTCCTACTTGCTTCTCTTATCAGTAGCTTCTGACTTCAGCAGGACAACTGTTGCATTAATTTGTGTTTGATAATGTGAAAATTCAGGCTGGTAATGAGCAAGGTCTCCTGCCAAGTCACTAAACCTTGGGCTTCTGTGTATCGCCCAGGCTCATACCTGATTTCTGACTTAATCTTCAAATGTCAAGAAGGAAGATGGGCTCTTAAGTTGAACACACTCCCTGTGTTGGAGACTGTAAGAATCGGATTTGAAGTCTGTCAGTCTTTATAATGTTCCTCAAACATGGGTATTTTATTCATTAAACACTAAAGTATGTGAGTTGACTTGCATTTTCGGACACGTGTGACTTCACTAGGAGTTGCGTGTTGAGACTTATGAGTGTCATTTCTTTGTGTTTCTGAATTCAAAATATACCTAAATTGTGTAATTGTCGAGTACAGTGAAACCTGTCCTAAGCAAACCATGTGAGGAACAGACTGAAGTCACTTGCTTGGGAGAGGCTCAAGAAAAACCTGAGCAAAACTTTACCAGGTCTTTAGAGTGGTCTCTTCAAAGCGTGGGCTGCCTGTTGGCTGTGGTATCCATAGCATGGGCTTCACTGTATTTGTAAAGCATTCGTTAGTAATATGGCTCTGGGTGTTTTTATCTTCCCTTTACTCCAAGCTGTGTTACTTGGGCTAAAAGAGCAGCAAAGTGTTGGACATCTGAAATCTTCAATGGGCTCAAACTAATCTCAGTACATGGCATAGCAGGTTTTTATAACCATGAGGTAGCGCGAGTCGTGTTGTACCTTACGTTGCAGCTACCCGTCTTTTATTGCTCCAAATCTTTCTGCTGATCTTTGTTTTTTATGTTATTTGAAATACAACTCTTTAACCTTTTCCTTGCTGCATCTGAGGAAAGCTAAAGCAGTTATGAGTTCCTTGTTCTACGGATACTAACACGGGTTTCAGTGTTTGTTTGTTTTTTATTGTTGTTTTATGTGATGTGAATACCCTCTCCCATCAATATTTGTACGATGGTGCTAATATATTTGGTAACAATCCTTTATTGGGAAGGGATTTTAAAAAAACTGTGATTTAAACTGAATTTTTCTTCCTTTTAATTTTCATATTTAAAGCAAAAAGCCACAGCCGTTTATACAAAAAAAGGCATCAGCTTTGGCCTCTGGGAATATGTTGGGGTGGGAATCAAGATTAAACAAATAGGGTTTTTACATTGTTTCTGTATGTATTTGATATATAGATCAATATCTGTACAAATTTAATCTTTTATTTTCTTGGTAATTTGTGTGGTCAATGAGAGAGAGTATTTAAAGCTTTCTCATGCAATGTACATAACAGTGAAAAAATGCTTTTGGAGAAATTAATGTAACTTTCATTTTTACGAGACTGCAGATTTTCAGCATGGATGTGAAAAGCATTAAAATTATAACTTTGTGTACAAGATGAAAATAATTCACTAAATTTGCCTTTTTTACACAAAATAAAAATGACAAAAAGACCTTTGATTTGTTTTATTCTTCAGAGGGCACTCTTTGGCATGTATATACATGGATTTTGGTCTGTTTCTCTCTGAAGAGAATGCACATTAAAAAAAATCCCCAGGGCTTGTAAAACCAGGAATGTTTTGGGTGACTGGGTACTTGGAACACAAACTTGAGAGGCTCTGAGCACAAGGTAAAGGGGTTTTAATGTGGGAAGGTGGCTTTAGGAAAGCATTTAATAGAGAGCAAGGCCTTGTATCTCACAGTTGGCACCGAGAGTTGATTTGTAATAAACACACCACAAGGAATTTGTTCATATCATCCATTTATTCGACAGTGCTGAAAAATGACTAAAATAACCGTGGTGATAATTGCTCCCAGGTCACTAGCTGGAATGAGATGATGTGTTACCAAGGCACAATTCATTCTGGAAACTCATTTCACTCATAGATCCAGTCGTGTGCACAAGACTTGTAGTCAATGAGCTCTGCGGGTTTGAACCACAGGTTGATCTCCTTCTGGGCACTTTCCACAGAGTCACTGCCGTGAATGATGTTTCTGGGGGAGAAGACAAACACATTGTTTCATTTTAAAATACACCTTCAGCAACCTCTCTTCATGTGCAAGAACTTGGATGAAGCATCTAGAACTGCAAGACTACTATTTGGAGTACGGTATTCAAATTGCCCCTAATTAAGCTTATTAATTGCTAATTAAGCTTAGCAGAGGTGACTGGGGCTACTCTACTATACCAGCCACGACTGATCTTACATGAAGCTCTGATGAGTAGCTCCATTTCAAAAAAAGTCATTTTTTTTTACCAAGCCATTTTCTTAAGTGGCAGTTATGGACTGTGACCTGCAAATAAAACACCATCAGGCTAGGATGTCTTACAAGAACTCTGACTTCCTGAAATAAAAGAGTTGTTAATCTGGATTTAAAACTGAGCACAAACCTTCCTACTTGAATGCAGAAGTCACCACGGATGGTACCAGGCTTAGAGTCTGCAGGGTTTGTCTCCCCTAGCATTACTCTCCCAGTTTTAACCACATTGAGTCCTTCCCATACCTAAAAAGACAAACAAATCCTATTAATCCATGCTTATACAAAATACCAAAAAATTAATCTTTCCTAGTAAAATACTTTGTGAAAAAACAAGGGCTCCACCACTAAAAAAAAATTAACCTAACCTAGATTCTCTTAGGCCAGTAAAGATGACAAGTGAAAAAAACATGTAAATTGAAAGGGAGTATAAAAAGGGCTATCAACACTGTCCCTCTGGTAAAGAAGATACTTTATGGAGCCTCAGAGTGCACTGATGTAGGAGGCCAACGTCAACACCTTTCTGCAGGGCCAGGGTAAGGGCAGCCCCATGAGCTGCAGATGCTCCCAGTGAGGTACAGACTCACAACAAAGGAGATGCTACTGGAGCAGTTTTATTGTTTTGGGGGAATGTAAAGAAAAGAATGACATAGAATATGGGTTTCTATAGGAAAGCCTGACCTTTTTTTGCCCCAAACAAAAGATTCTTTGGTGCAGAACATTGGCTTTCAGGAATTTTGCTTTTTCCATGCTAAGCATTTTAATATGCTATTTATCCATATTAGGCACTTTTCTCCTTGTTCAAAATAGTAACTTTTTACTCAGTTGTCTTCATTTTAACGTTGGGGTTTTTCTGCCATTAACAGAACTGGGTAGTTTGAAGAAGTGTTTCCGTAACAGTATATCTGAATATTTTAAATAATTTACAGAGCGAGACAAACACATTAAGAAAGCAGTCTGTGAGTAACAACAAGCTGCTTACCATGGCCACAACGGGTCCAGAGTTCATGTATTTCACCAAACCAGGGTAGAATGGTCGGTCTTTCAGGTCAATGTAATGCTGTTTGAGAAGGTCTTCAGAGGCCTTTGAAAGGACAGACATAACATTAAGTATCACTTCCCAAGCACCACACCACACAAGGTGTTACTGCTGTAAGACCACAGCGTTCCTGGCTGGTTCACCCACCATCAATATTATCAACGGTTGCCGCAATGCTGCTACGGCTTTCAATGAAAATTCCTGATGTAGAACTAGAGGAGTGTGTAACACACCATCCGTCCCTGTAGGGGTGTCAGTGTTGTCCAAATTATTTCTTTGTATTGTATTAATTATAGAATCACAGAATGGATAGAGTTGGAATGGACCTTAAAGATCATCCAGTTCCAACCCCCCTCCCACCAACACCTCCCACCAGACCAGGTTGCTCCAAGCCCCATCCAGCCTGGCCTTGAACCCCTCCAGGGATGGGGGATCGACAGTTCTCTGGGCAACCTAGGCCAGGGTCTCACCACGCTCACAGGAAAGGATTTCTTCCCGAGATCTCATCTAAATATCCCCTCTTCTGATTTACAAGACGTCTAGATGATGTTACCTGACACAACCTTTCAGCCAAGGTCATTTCAGCTCTCAAAATTAGGCTGCTTTAAGCCATCTGAGCAAATTTCGTTTCCCTGGGAGACGGGAGAGATCAACCCTTTGTGCCTGACAGAGAGCTCAGCCTGGCGCCCGATCCAGCGCTCCCAGCTGTCGGGGAAATTCAGCACCGGACGCCCAGGCTGATGCAGGAAAACCCACGGGGGATGTATAGATATAATATTTAAGTGGTTATTCTGGCAAGCGAGGGGAAGCGTTTCTCCCGGAGCCGATGCCGAGACTTACGTGCACGAACTTCATGCCCACCAGCCGGAAGCCCTTCTGCTCGAACCGCTTGATGATCTCTCCCACCAGCCCCCGCTGGACCCCATCGGGCTTGATGGCGATGAAGGTGCGCTCGCAATTGGCCGCCATCGCGCTGCGGGACAGAGGGACACGCAGGCCCCAGCCTCAGCCTCCGCCACCGCCGCCCCCCGCCGTCTCCTCAAGGTCGGAGGCCGCCGGCGGCCGCCCCACCATGGCGGGGCCCACGTGGCAGCGGGCTGGCGCTGAGCCTGCCCCGGGCCCGGCCGCCTTCCCCTCCCCTTCTCTCCGCCGCCTTCGCTGAGGCGAGGCCTGCACCCCCGCCCCGCTCCCGCCGCCGCGCTCGGGGCTGAGGCGGCCCGTCCGCCATTACGCGCCACCCGCGCCCCCCCGGCCTCCCCTCACGGAGCGGGGTGGGGGAGGCCCGGCCCCCGCCTCACCTCACCGGAGCTCCCGCAGCCGCTGCCGCCCGCGCCGCAGCCGCCGGAGGAAGAGGAGGAGGAGGAGGAGGTGGGCGGCGTCCGGATCCTCCGCCCTGCGGAGAGGAGGAGCCGTCCGCCTTGAGGCGCTTGGGGGCGGGCCGGGCGGGGCTGGGGGCTCGCTTCGGCGCCAGCCCGCGGGGCCGGGCAGCGGAGCGGGAACGGGATCGGGAGCGGGAGCGGGAGCCGGGCCTGGCGGAGGCCGCTGCGCTCCCTCAGCGTCCCTGGCAGCCCGCCGGGACGGGCCGCGCCGCACCTGCCGCCTTCTCTCTTCTCCGTTGCCATCCCCAGAGGCGTCCCCGCCGGCCCCGCAGCGGCGGCTCGACCCCAGCGCCCCCCGCACCGCCGCTGGGAACCGCATCTGTCCCGGAGCGGGGCGGGAGGGGCTGGAAGGCGGGAAAGGTGGCAGTGGTTTTGTTGGGATAAATTTGTCAAAAGGCAGGTGTGAAACTTCACAGTCCCTGGACCCGTGTCCTAACAACAGTTAGGAGGAGCCTCGATACTTTTTATTATATTTTCTACTTGATACTTTAGTAATTTTCGAAGCACCTTTTCTCTCCCTGACCCAGTTACACCCCTACGCCACCGCCGCAGCTGCAATACTGAAGGAACACCCTTTGCTGTAGTTACAGGGTCTCCTGCGACTGCGTAATTGGTGAAACTGCAGCGTGTTCAGTCAGACATCTCCCATCTGCATCCCCTGAGACACTGACCTCCACCTCCTCTCGGTCCCAAGGCATTAGAAATACTAATCAGTAGCTTTCTGACAGCCCACACATCTCCAGGTAACCCCCATCTCTCTATTTTGTTGCAAGTAATCAAGAAAAAGAAATCTCAAGTAATTCTTCAAGCAAAAACGGAACTGGAGAGTACTCGCCTTATGCACAGGTTTGTCTCGTGTTCCCTTCTCTCTAGCAACCTTTAGCTTAATCATTTATCTTCTACAACATTGAATATTTTGAGAAGAGAAGCTAACAACCTCACATACAGCTTTGTAGTGAGGGAATTTGTTCCCTCTCCTTATATTCATTAATTAGATCTAAGACAATATAATGAAAACTTCCTTTTATTTCACTTAAGATATAGCAAATGTTTTATTTTGTACCTTCTCTTTTTCAGGAGTTAGATTTCTTCACAAGTTTCATGAGCATTGAATTCAACATTCATCGCAGGGTTTAGTACTTGAAACAAGAACTCGCTGTAGGAAAAAGTATCTACGGAGTTTTGAACAACTACTTTGATGAAACTCTTGCTTTTAATGAGTACAATGTTGCAGGTAAATAAATACATAATGTCCACCCCAACACACTTCTGGTTCCTCATCTGGTACAGCCAGTGAGCATTTGTTAACATTTCTGCAAGAGGCTGGTCCTTTTCTCTGATAGAAGCAGACACCTCTGCTGAAACACGTGTAGTGTTATCATGAATGTATTTCTTTACATGATTTCATACATTTAAAAAATGCTAAAGTTACTTCTGAAATACCTTATCCAAGACCAGCTTGCTTTGTAGTTCCAACAACCAAGGAAAAGACCCCAAATGAGGACGCAGCTAAATCAGCAGCCACTCTGTCAGCAAGGCCAGTGTCACCCTGCTGCTGCTCTGTGCTGCTGCAGAGTGGCTGAAGGCAGATCTCCCTCAGCCATCCTCACATTAATCTTCTTTTCACATAAAAGGGCATTTCAGAAAGCATGGCCTATTAATCCTTCCTTAAAACCTGAAATAACTCCCATGTGGGGGGAACAAAAAAAAGCTGAAACAGTGTCAATCTAGTGAAAAGTTCTCCTTTTAATCCAAGGTGTGCTCCGTGCACAGGCACAGCACGTTCTGGAGAGAGAAATAAATAAGCTTTTCCTGCAGCTGTTTTGGGTGTGGGGGTTCACTTCATACCGAGTTCACTCCTCAGCATTTGGGCACACTATCGATGTCTCTACACACCACCAGTTGTGCCCTAGCATTTTAACAAAATTAACCTTTGATACTGATTCATTTGCACATTTATTTACCAAATATTTTTTTTTTCTATTTACCAAAATACCTTCTTTGACTACAGAGTGTTTCAGGAAAATATATGCATTATATGCTCCCTGGTTTAATCTCCTGTCTCTCACTCCCAGAAGCAGATTTTTAAAAGTACAATCCCATCTATAGCTTGAGAGCTTTTTAACCAAAGCAGCAGCAAACACTGACTATATTTAACATTCACAACAGAGCTATCTCAGGGATTTCTGAAGCAGGTTTCTACCGGTTTATAGGGAGGGCTCTGGAATACTAGAGAAACCAGCTGTTTGCAGAGAGTAAGGACATCAGGAGGTGTAGGCTCAGTTTTAGTCATAGATCCACTCATGAGCACAGCTCCTGTAATCCACCAGTTCTTCAGGAGCAAACCATAAATTGATCTCTGTCTCAGCACTTTCTACAGAATCACTTCCATGAATGATGTTCCTAGGAAAAGAAAAGGTAGATATAAAAGTAATATTTAGCATCTTTAGATGATACCAATAGTTTCAAAATATACCTTCCGACTTGAACGCAGAGATCACCACGAATGGTGCCAGGCTTTGAATCGAACTGATTAGTTTCCCCCAGCATCACTCTCCCAGTCTTAACCACGTTAAGACCTTCCCACACCTTAAAAAAAAAAAAAAAATCCATTGAGATTATTAAATCTTAGCAGTAGATAACGTAGCAAGAGTTAATCAGAATTACACAATGCTGTCCGTCATGGCACAAATCACCACCTGATTATTCCTAACAGCAAGACATACTTTATCTCCAATTTTTCTGTCAGGTTCTTGAAGCGTCTGCTGAAGTTCTCCCCCTCTGCACAAAACCTCTCCTCACCAAGGATGGGAAGAGTCATTTTAAATTTCAACACGGTAAGCAGCCTTCCAAAGCTGTCTGCTTGCTGGACATCTAGAGCTCCAGCTCAACTATTTTACAATGTCCTTATTTTCCTTTACTGTCAAGGAAAAAAAGAAGTCCCTTCTCATGGAGTTAGACTGAAAAACATTTTCAAAGTTAACCATGGCTTGGGAGTATAATAAAAATATTCTACCATCATTTTTCAGCATGTTTAATACATGGCAGTTCACAGTGGGGTTTTTGTGCAGGTTTAGTCTTTCTCAAGGTGCCAGCTTTGGTTCCCCCTTTCCCCCCGCCCTCCCCATCAAGTTACTGACTCCCAGGAGAGGAAGATTATGAAAACAAGATTAAAGAAAAAGGAGTTAACAGTACATCTCCCCACATACAGAACTTTAATCTAGGGTTTATAGTCCTTTTAAAAGTAAACTACAATTCACTAGGTAACATGATCTTATTGCAGGTAAGACAATTAAACAGTCTATTTTTCTTCACTGAGCTTCATTTTGGAGCACTCACCATAGCTACAACAGGTCCAGAGTGCATATACTGCACCAGCCCCTCGTAGAACGGCCGGTCTTTTAGGTCAATGTAGTGTTCTCTCAGAAGGTCTTCAGAGGCCTGCGTTAAAAAACAAACAAATCATCCAACCAAAAAGCTTACAGTAAGAACTTAAGAGCATACTGAAATCACATAGATTAACCACAGAGCGCTATTAATCCTGAAACTTGCACGCACTTGAAAATTCAGCATTTCTAGCATCTTCCTAGAAGTACTTTTGGTCAATTCAGATTTTAACTGTTTGCTTTAACCTCAGCTGAACGCAGAAAAGTATCTTCTGCCAATATCTTTTGTCACAGTTTATGTGACCCGGTATTTGCTGAAGATATTTGGAGGTATTTATTAGGTATAGGAAGCATCTAAAAAAATATTCTCTTCAGACTAAGGACATCAAGTTACTAAAATTAGCATGCTTAGCATGTCTAAAGCATTTAGCCAGAGCTGGGAATTGGAATTTTTCCAAAATACCCAAAACATTCAAAGACTTCTCAAAATTTCAGGTTTAATTGTTCTGAAGGCCACATTGGTCATTATAGCACGCTGCTCTATTTCAAGGCTACGGTTTATATGAAAAAGAAGACATACAAATCAAGGAACACTTACATGTATTAATTTCATGGCCACCAGTTTGAATCCTTTCTGTTCAAACCGCTTGATGATTTCTCCCACCAGCCCCCGCTGGACCCCGTCAGGCTTGATGGCGATGAACGTCCGCTCGGCAATAGAAGCCATGGTCCTAATGAGAAAGGGAATAAAATTAATTATTCCAGGATCAGCAGGCAAGTGCAATCTCAGCCCTGTATTGCCTGTAATGTCAGCTATGATAATAATTAAATCTGAAGGTCATTAACCCATGATCTGCACTGATTCGATAAATCAGTCACTGTACACAGGGCTTTCACCAAGCGCTAGAAAAGTAAGTTTAAAACAAGAACAGTGTGGCCAAATACCAAAGCAAGCAATTAGCAAATATTAAAATCAGGAATGCATAAAAATTAAAATTCCTGATTAAAATCAGGAATATTAAAATGGAAGGTGGAGACTGTCACAGACACATCTCCGAGCGCAGCGTGGGAGGCTGCTGCCCGCGATTTAGGGCAAAGCGGGCTCAATAAATCCATGTGCAGCATTTTCACCTGAGAACTCGGTGAAATGTCGGTGGGGTGGTCTGGAGCAGGGGTTTGCTGCCCACGTGTGTATGTACAGCCATACACACCTGCAGACAAGGTATAGACCACAGCCCGAGGGGAGGGTGTCATCTACATCCCGGGGCTGTACAAAAGCACCGAGACGGGCCCCGGGGCGAGGAGGTGGGGGGGCGTTGGTCCTCCCGCCGCCCCCCAGCCCCGCGGAACGGAGGGGTGCCCGTGGCGGGTGGGATCACCCCCCGCCACCCCTTCTCTCCCCGGCACCTCCCCGCACCCGCTCTCACCTGCTGGCGGCCCCGGCTGGATCTGCCGGCCGGTGGCGACCGCCGGCCCCGCCGCGGCTTAACCCTAAGCCGCCCCCGCGGGGCAGCCGCCCGGGGGAAGCCGGTTGCCATGGCGACGGGGCGGCCTCCCGCCTGCAGGGGGCGCTGTGCGGCGGGCCCGAGGGTGCCGCCGGCCCCGGGGGACCCCCTGCCGCCCCCGGGGACCCCCCGCCCGCCGGGCTCGGGCGGCTGCCGGCGGTTCACACCATCACCTCATCTTCTGTCTTCCCGGTGGTTTAAAGCGGGGAAGCGCCTTTTTTCGGCATTTCAGTCTCAGCTGCTGAATCCCATCTAACCAAAGGAACACAAAAAATCTCATTATCATGTTGTTCTTAAGTTTCCTCATAAAAAAAAAGGCATTTTTTCTTCTACTAGACTAGATCTCCAAGTCCGAAACACCCTTCAACAATTTAACTCAACTCTTTGGCCTTGAGCATTTTATTCCCCTTGAGAGGCCTGAGGATCAAACACCTGGATGCCCGAGCTCCTGCACCGCAGCCCGTCCTGCCGAGGGGAAATCCGTGCTCGTCCTGTTTTTATTTCTCAAACTGGGGTGAACTTCCCGGGCTCTACTCCCTGGCTCTTCTCAAGAGCAAAATAATGTGTATTTCACCTTCCTCTGAGTAGGACTCGCTGCTGCTGAACAGGGGTAAATTCAGCTTTTTGGTAACATGGATTTCCTTACTGGGGATTTTCTCCTCACTTCAATCCATCACACACCCATGTCTTACTTTTGGTTCTGGTGGGAGAATGTAGATCTCACATAAGCATCTATTCATACAACCTGTTTACTAGTGTTTAGGGGTCTTTTTTTTTTTCCAGGTATGATCATCCTATGAACATACTCATTTTTCCAAGATCTCTGACTTAATGAAAGGTGTTTAAAAAAACAAAGCACTGTATGTTCTAACCAGCCCCCCTTGAAGTTATTTTGGGCTTAGAAACTCTGAGGATTCTCCTGACAATGTCCATGCACTATATTCCGTTGTTTCAATATATTCAATTTATTGAATTCAATATTCAATTCAATATTTCAATTTATTTAGGACATTTCATGCCACTATTACAACCTAATACTGTAATCCTCACTAAGGCAAAATAATATTTAAAAATAGAAAAAAAAAAAAGGCTCTAGAAACAGAATGTTTGAAAAATATTCACTTAAAAGCAGCAACAGGACATCTACTCACAGCCTCGCTGCAAGTACGTCATTTAACGATTAAAGCTTAGGACTTGCCAGAAGGTGGGCAAACACTATTTGCAGCTTGACCGTAGGTCTGCTGAGTGATCTTTGCCAAGTCTTTTAACCTCATTAAGGGTCATCTTTGTCACTTTTGAGATTAACCCATGATTAGCAGAGCATGCTGTGCATTATACAGTACATGAAACACCACGAAAGTATGCTTCCTTGATACTTGTAATGTACAAATTAACAGCTTTTTTGCTGGTTGAAAATTCTACCAAAATTACTGAATGACATTGAAAATTCCTTTTTTACCTAAAATGCAAAGCAGCAGACAGTCTAGACAAAAAACGTCCTAAAAACAGACTGATCATGGGAAGAGAAAGTAAAGACCTTCAAAATCTTCAGTGAGTGAACTAAATATAATTACTGAGCTCAAAGCACTTACGCATTGCTTAAAACCAGCAGAGATTTTTAAAACAGGCCTGAGGCAAAAGCTTGACTGTGAATGTCTCCAGACTCCAGGAGAATTTAAACGTAGCTCCTGGCTTTGCTGGTTTGGGCCCCGCTTTATAATGATCCCAGCCAACAGTCTGTATCTGTTCCGCTCAGAACATTCGGGTAGTTCTCACGGGGACTTGCATTCTGGGCTGTGCAAATCTTGCTCCTTATAATCAGCCTCATATCTCTGACGTGTTTTGTTGCTCATGGCCATACGACTCTTCCTTTAGCTCAGTATTACTACCATTTATCTGGTTTTAGCCTGATTTCTGTTGCGCTTTAAGAGAGAAGGCACCATAGAATTAAGCTGTTACAACTTCTTCCTCTGGGTAAAGTCCCAGTTAAGCTCTTCTCACCCCATACCAATTCAAGAGCTAATATTCTTCCCTGGTAAATTGCAAATAAATTTACTTTCCAATAAACTGTTGTTTCTAGGGATAGGGAATATAATTTTTCTTGTTATCCAGAAAACTAATTTCTTTTTCAGGCAGTTCTTTCCCCAGGAGTGTGAACTGCATTTTACTCTATTAGTTACCACAGCAGCCACTGCTTTCATGCTACAAAGACAATGCTATCAGGTTTCTGTGTGCCATATACTCGATTAGTTTACTAAATTGACAGGTCATCAAAGTCTCTTAATCTCCTGGCAACAACTAGGATGTAATTCCATAACTTGTTCTATTTTTAATACATCCCTGAGTTTGTTATCTCACACCGACTGCACGGTGCACACCGTAAACTGTGATCAGAGTGGTCAGACTGGCAATAAGATACATTTTTATGCCACTTGAAACTTGGCTTCTGCTCCCAGGTAATTTTTCTAATGTTCCTTTTTTTTTAATACTTCATTTATAAATGTTAGAAACCCCCCCAGGTGACTAGAAATAAAACACGAGCCTGAATGGCTCTCCTCTACCTGTTCTCAGCCTGACTGCAACTCTAGCAGCAGCCGCCTGCCTGCTCAGTGACGGACTCTCTCCAGCTGTGAAAGAAAATCACATCCATCAATTTTCCTAATAGAAAGAGGATAAAAATAGCATATCCTCAGAGACCCCTTCCCTTAAAGGCTGTCAGCAGACACCTTGACCCATTTTTGCTGTCTGCTTGAACGTATGTCCTTTAAGCTAATGTATTTGTGCAATTTGCCAAATATGATGGCAGTAACTCCAAAACTCCACACAAAGGATCTCTGCTGCCATTCAAGGCGATCGGTATTTTATCCTCACAATAATCTGCAGTTGTTTAGAGCTGTCCTCGCATTACGAGTATTATGCATGAATAATGTGGTGAGCTGTAGGCTGAAAGTCCACTGCAATCAGACGTGGCTTGCCAACCTTGTCCCGAGAGCAAAACGTTGTTACCTCTCAACTTTGGCCGTCTGCAGTCTTCCTACAAGATTTATTCAGGCTCAATAAAAAAACCACAAGTCAATAACCCTCACCCCAATGCTCTCAGTGTCTCCCACTGACAACTGGGGCAAATGGGAAATGATGTATGACCTAAAGGGAGAGAGAAATTCTGAAAGGCAGCTTCCCTCAACGCTCCTGCATCAAGCAAAGGTTGTAATCCGTGGCAGGCAGGAGGCAAACAGAGGGAAATCATGTTTTTTTTCAGTGGACAAGAGCTAAAGAGAAGTATGAAAAAGAATCTTTTCATCCGGATAATTTCCAATAATTTAAATTAAAATTTCACTTGAGGAGATGTCAGTAGGAGAGTACATATTGTATCATTTAAAAAAATATTTTTCAGCTAAAATTATGCCATTTTTTGGGGCCAAAGCTTTTGTTTCCTTTTGCTGTGTTTATAAATAAACTTGTACTTTAACCGCTTGTGCCCTGGCTGCACTATGTTAATAGTAGCTTAGGAGGATGACGTCTAAACAGAACTCACACCAAAATCCAATATACAGGGCTGAAGTATTTTCTTCTTCGTCATTCCTGTGCAGACCCACTAGCTTAGTACATAAAAATACAACACAGAATATGCATTTAAATCTTAGTTACTTAGAATCAGTCCAAATGAGAGAAGATACAGTGCAAACCTCTACTGCTCTCCAGTGGAAATTAATGCAATCACCACAATTAAAGTTCCACCACTTTCAAGCTTTTGCATTTTTTAAACCACTCACTTTTTTCTTCCTGTACTGGCACTAGGCCACCAGCTTCCTAGCTGTCTTGTGCACAAAATACATTTACTTTATGACAAATGATTTCCCCAAATATGAATTGTATGATAAAAATGAGGGCCACGGAGCAACACTAAGACTTTTCAATCTCAGTGAATGTTTTCAAATTCACAGTAAATGTCCAGAATAGCTCCCACTATTCCCATGATGAAACACATGATCTGGAATGGCATTCAGTGTGCCAAATCTGGGGGAAAACAGTCTTTTTTAGGAAGCGCAAGATACTTTCTAAGCTGTGCCACTGCTAATAAAACAGGATTTCTGGTATTAATTTACCTGGGGGCCTTGTTACAAATAAAAGGTGTTTCTGTCATCAGAGAGCACCCAACACCGCGCCCCAAGCCGGCTGTGGGAGCTGCCAAGCCCTCAACCCTCGGTTTAGCTCCCTCAGTCATCCCGAAATGAATCACCTGCTCTTACTTAGGCCTCTGCGGGCGCAATAAATAATCAATAACGCTGCTTTCACACCAGCTGTCCGGTAGCGTCTCCTGAACTCCTCTGTTCCAAGAGTTGAAGATTTAATTGTCCCACCCCCGGGGCTCGCGGCCCGGCTCCTCACGGGGCTGGGCCCATTGGGCTTCAGCGCCTCTCCTCCAGCCCTGCGCCGCAACCGGCTGAATCTCGGTCCCGACACCGAAACGAACTTATCCTCTCCCCCAAGAGAGAACCAACAGCCCTCCTCTCCATCCCCACCACCTACACCCCTTCCCCGCCGCCCCAGCGCTCACAACCCCGCAAGATGGCGGCCGCCATCGCCTCAGCCGCCCCGGCCCCGCCCACA
>NW_015090778.1:3891654-3988793 GCF_001431845.1 Calidris pugnax
CCCGTAGGGAAGGCGCTCGCCGGCAGCCATGGAGCTGGCGGACGGCGTGGTGTACCAGGAGGACCCCGGCGGCCCCGGCCCCGCCATGATGTCGGAGCGGGTGTCGGGGCTGGCGGGCTCCATCTACCGCGAGTTCGAGCGGCTCATCGGGCGCTACGACGAGGAGGTGGTGGCCGAGCTGATGCCGCTGGTGGTGGCCGTCCTGGAGAACCTGGACTCGGTGTGCGCCCACAGCCAGGAGACCAGCGTGGAGCTGGAGCTGCTGCGGGACGACAACGAGCAGCTCCTCACGCAGTACGAGCGGGAGAAGGCGCTGCGCAAGCAGGCCGAGGAGGTGAGGGCGGGCGGCCGGGCCCGCGGGCTGAGGCGGCAACGGAGCCGGTGGAGGGCGGGGGCCCGTTCCCGAGGCGGGCGGCGGCTCCGGGCTTCCTCCGTGGAGGCGGGGGGGGAGGAGGGCTTCCTGCCCTCGGGGCCACCGAGGGTGGGGTGCTCCCGGCACCCGGGCCCGGCTCCTGCCCGCTCCCACGCAGGGAGGGCCCGCCGTGTGCGCGTCGCTCCCGTGTGCGGGGCCGGGAGCCGCCGGGTGAGGAGCTGAGGTGTTTCTGTGAGGAGGGGCGGCGGGAGCCTGCCTGCTGCGGGCGGGAGTCCCTGCCCGCCCCGCTCGCTCGGCTTCCCGCGGTGCCGCTCCGGTGTGTGAGCGCGGCCGGGGGCAGAGCTCTGCCGTCCCCGCATCGGCCGGGCTCTTCCTGCGGGACTCGTCAATAATCCCCCGTCCCCGAAGCGCTGTCCTTCCCGGCACCGGCTCCCGGCGGGCAGAGCAGCGCTGCTTTGCAGAGCAGACACGGAACCGTGGCCTGGCCGCGCCGCTCTTTCACTTTCCCTCCGGGGTTCCTGCCTGGCAGGAGGTGGACGGTGCATTTGGGATCAGTTGTAGAGGATATTTGGAAAAAAAAAGGAAGAAGGCATTGGAAAAAAAAAAAACCACATACAAAACAAGTGTTGTCTAGACTGTAGTTCTTCAAACTTGGTGCATAAAAGCTGCAGTCAGCAACAGGTGGTGCAGACTGTTCAGTGGCATAGACTCTGACTTGGGATGTTACTACAAAAATTAAGGAAAAAAAAAATTATTTCAACATAAATAAGCTCGTGAAGCTCTCTTTCCTGCAAGATTATAAAGCAATACAATAGAAAGCGGCTGTACAGGGTAACTTCCTCCAACTCATTGTCTTGCCAAACTCCTGTAGCAAATTGGATTGACAGCATTATCTGTAATAGAACAAGCCATCTTATAAGTCTATTTCCAGACTTGGTGTCCTGTGCTTATCTCTGTGGTTGTGCTCACCTTCTACATTTTCGCAAAATCAAAACAATAATGACACTGAGGGTGAAGATAATATTGACAACAAAAAGTTAATTTGAAAAACATTAGCCCTGTACAAATATTTGTATGGTTATAAGTGATTGAATAATGTTGTCTGCGAGTTGTTCCAGGGCTTCAGTGGTTTGCCACAGAGTAATGTGTGAACGGTGCCCCCCAAACTCTTTGACCAACAGACCACTCATCTTCTTGTCAGCCATGTAGTGGTTTGACAGGGCTTCAAGGGCTTCAGTCTGGGGACCGTTGCCATAAAGATTTAATCACTACTTCTGACACAAGCTGCATGTAAAAGGCTTTTTTTAGAAAACTTTTATTAAGAGAATAAAAGACTGATAAATATTTTCTGAAGTAATTCATGAGAGAGTCAATCAGGCTTGAAACACAGGCAGCTTCTGCCAGATTAAAAAAAAAAAGAAGCAAACCATGCCTTGGGCAGCACAACAGAAACTGTAACAATATGATGAAATAGAATATGTTATAGAATATTGTATTAACTGTTATTGTGGCTCTTTGGGAGCTGTGTATACTTATATTGGTAGTGTACTTCACTGTGATCTCTGTTTCTTTGTATCATGATAAATTAACTTGAGGGGACAAGGATAATGCAGTCTGAAAACTAGTACTCATGCTGCAGGACAGCTTAGTGATGCTTTCCAAAGTGCTATAAGATGAAAGACCATAGTTTCAATTGTAAGCGCAAAGGTGATCATTTTCTTATGTGCTGAGGGCAGTTATGTTGTACATACGTGAAAATACCTGTCATAGATATGTTTGTGATATGGTATGTTTATGAGAGGTATGTGTTTTATCCAGACTTGACCATTGCAACCTTATTTATTTTTTTTTGGAATGTTGAGCCAATCTGATGGGTGCAGTGTGGTTGAAATGAAAGGAACTGTCTTTCTTGGAAAACAAGTTACTGGTTTAGTCCATTTCTTTGACTGTGGAGGTGGTTTGTGCAATCTGATAGCAAAATGGAAAATTGTGAGTTACTAAGTTTAATATTCTGTAGCATCTGTGCTGACTGTCCTAAAGAATTCTTTTATCTTCTTTTACTTTCTGCTTGCTGTTGTAGAAAACTTTATTTGCAGTAGTATCTTGATGAATATTAATGGTTTACTATTTCAATAGGAATCTCCTTACACGTTGTCCTAATTTGCCTCCTTTATTTCCTTTCCTTTAAAGACATTACTAAGGAAGCATCTTGAAAGTTGTGGCCTGTGGACTTCTGTTATAGTGACTTTGGAAAAAAAAAAAATTTCAGAAGTTCTGGGTCTACTTTTCAGTCCTTTGGGTAAAACCCATGATCTTTTTAATTGCAATGAAGTCACTTGTCTGACTTTTAACATGGTATGTTTTGTGATATAGCTAAAGAAATAGAGGAACCAGCTCTTCTGCTGTTCTGCTTACAGTTCTGCATAACTTACCTTCCCACTCGGTGAATGTCAGGCAGCGTGCCCTGCCGCAGAGAACTGGGAGAGGAAGAAGGATTTGAGGTTCTGCTATTTTATACACTACTAAGTTTTTATCTTGTAGAAATTTTTCTGCTCCCTACCAGGGGGTGTGGCTCACAGAAGGGGTTTTGTGTGGACTTGGGAACAGGATAAAGTCTATTTCTCTGAGCCACGTCAAGCCATCTAATACATCTTTTAGTTTTCCTGTTGTTGGTGGGATTAAGCTGTTCTTGAAAACTGGTGTTCAATATGTGGTTGCTATGTGTGTAACCATGAAAAAGGGCTTACCACCATGAAAATTTGTTTTAAGTTCTTACTGTTTCCGAAGTTAACTTTCTTCTTTAGGATTGTATGTTAAATAAACACTCTACATTAAGAATGTAGGTATTTTTAGTTTATACGAGAGCAAAGTTGAGATCCATTATTTAAAAAGCTTGCTAAAATAGTGTAGAATTTACTCAGTTGCTTTCAATTACGTGTATTTTGATCTGCCCCAAGTCCAGCTGAGCTGGCTTCCTAGTTAGCTTCACCTACTCCAGGGAGAACATGCCGTTGGCTGAAGAGCTGCCATCACCGCAATAAAAGTTACTGAAGGATACATCATAGGGTGGTGAAGACTGCCAAGTAGGCGGAACCCTGACATCAGATATACTTGGTATTGCACCTGGATCGTGTGACAGGAAAGCAAGTTGAAACAGAAGATGACATAAATCTAGGAAGAAAGGTTTCGTTTGGCCAGTACCGTGTTATAAGTGATGAAATGGTGATATGGATGAGAGAGGGCTCCAAATGGAGACGCTGCGCTATTCCCTTTTGTAGCCTGGGCTCATGTTTATTGCAGTGATTATTGCTCTTAGCTTGAAGTAGATTTAAAATTGATTACATAAACACTTCCAAATCTTATTGTGAAGTACCTTTTCATACTTTTTATTGGAGGTCTTTAGGAACAGGTTAGTCAAACATAGTTTTGAAATGACATAGTTGATACTGCCTGGAGAAAATGGGAAGGATTAAATGGGAGTTACCAAACATCGTTTATGAAGGTATCACAGGCTTGGATTTCAGCAGTAGGCACATGCGGGAGGCAGCATGCATCATATCCTGTGCTTATGCCTCATTATGTCCTAATCAAAATTAAGATCCAGACATCAGCATGGAGTGTCAGAGCCTTGAAACAAAATGACCTTTAAAGGACCCTTCTAGCCATGTCTTCTGTGGTCTGATTGTTTTAAAGACTTGTTGGTGTCCTTCAGCTTGTTCTTAAAAAGAAAAAAATCCCAACCGAACAAAAACCCCCCTCACTTCTTGTTAGACCTGTAAGATATGGCTTTGTGGCTAGACAGAATGTCACTTAAAATGAGGAAAGCTAGATATTTATTTTTTTTTTATATCTGCCTTCGTATTTTGTGTAACCGGGACATTGGGTTGAAATAAGAGAATGTCTGGTATCCATATGCTGAGTGGCTAACATATCCTTACATATGTTGCTGCATTTACTTTAAATGCAGATGATGTCCAATGCTTGAGTGTATTGTCAATGTAAATTTAAAAATGAAAAAAAAAAGTCTTTTAATATGGATGCTTAACCTATCCTTGGCTGCTCTGGTGGTTTATCTGACTAGTCCTTCCATCGTAGTCATACAGGCTTAGTCAGGACAAGATGACCAATCTCCTGGGGCTCTGCCTCTGTTAATACTACAAGAGAGATGAAACCAAATAAAACATCCAAAATCTAAAGTACTCAATCCATGATTTGATCAGGTATAGTTTTCAGCAGAGGGAAAAAAAAATAGCTCTAATATATTAGAGCTCTAATAGCTCGAATATAAAAATATTTTGAAGAGATGTAACTTGAATTCCAACTTTAACAAAATGAAGAAAAATAACCAAACTGTTTAACACAAAACCATTTTTAATAGTTGCGGTTGACGAACTTGAGAGGAAATATAAAATGACATCTATCTTTAGTTCATGAGTAACAATGACATTGATGGCTTTGAACGGCTGTTTGTTCAAAAGTCTAGTTGTCGCTGGCCTTTTGCGAGTTATGAGACACATCTGACTTTGGGAAATCATCAGAGAAGCAACTAAACAAAGATGTTACAGTTTTATTTTTCTTCTTTCATGTTTTCCCATGTTTAATGTAACAAACCATGTTGGTCTTTAGCCCCAGTGCCAAGTTTGTGTCAAACTTTGAAGCCCTTTTTATAAAGGGAGTCTGCTAAGAATAAACCAGACATGACTTGAATCTTTAATAGAAAAAGGGCAAAACTCTTGTATCATTTACTACAAAGGAGACATGAAACGAGTTTAAAGTTTGAGTTTTTCAGTGTACATTGACAAATTAATATTCCCAAACTTTTGTGTTGAGGGGGTGGAAAGACTTTTGCACATCTGTCTTTCTGAAGTGCAAGAACTCATTTTAAATCGCCGAACCCAACGCAGCTCTACCTGGGCTGGTGTCAGCCGTTTCTCAATTGTTTCATTTAGCTTCAAGCGCAGTCATATGAACACCATGCCTAGTCCTGTGATAGCCATGGAGAGCGTGTCTGAAAGGAACTCTTGTTCTACTTGGTAGTTTTTGATGTGTTTCTACATCTGAAATAATTTTTAAGCAAAATTTCTGATGACCCTGCTAAACTGAAGCTCTTTTCATAGAGCTACAAGTTTCTGCTTTTGTTAAAGCTATAAAACACATTGGCTAAAACTTAATAGTAACTTATTAAAAGTTGATGTGTGAGCTTTTGAAGTGTTTTTCCCGATAAGTTTTCCTAGCAATATGTAGGGGAAAAAAATATATTAAAATCACCTATAACATTACTATTTTTAAGTTGCTGCCTCCTCTGTCTCTTTGCTTCCATGTGGTCCCCAGCTGCAGCTTTCTGACTCTTTAGCTGTCTTGGATGTTGGGGGTTTTTCTCTTCAAAGGCTTCTGGTATGCTTTTCCTCCCGCTATGGTGAGCCTTCTGCGTAACTTCTGTTTGTGGCCTTGCTTGCTCTTTGCAATGCAGAATAGACAGTACTACATGACCAAAGACATCTTTGGCTATTAGAAGTATTCTTTGTGCTGCTAGTGAACACTAAATTTCTTAAGTTTTTGGTTAAGATAAGTAGTAAAGATTATACTTTTAAAACTGCTATAATGGTGGATTGGTAGCTTTAATGTTACAAAATGTAAACACTGGTATATGCATAAGTGACTTCCAGAATATTGTGACAGAGTTGGTAAACCAAGGTAGCAGATGATGGTGATAGCACCATTGCAGAGTGCAGGTAAATGGTTTTCTATGAGGTTGACAGATTGTAGGAGATGATTGTGAAGTATTTGATGAAGACTGTGAGCATTTTATAACCTATCAAGTGATAACAGACATGGGGTAGGAATGAAAAGAGAGTGTGTAATTTTGGTTGGCACTATTGCTGGCCTGTCCCTACAGCAGTGTTGGTACCTTCAAGGCTTACAGCTGAAGGTACTCTTCACCTGTGTTCAGTTGAATCTAAGGATACCGCGAGTCTCCCGCGAGTCTCTGTGTTCACATGCAGTGTTGGCAGGCAAGTATGTGAAGTTAGGAAAGAGTGAAATAATTCATATTTATCTTAATCCCAAGCAGGCTTTTCTGAAGTAGTTGGCACTTAGTCGATAGTGGTTGCACAGAGCAGCCTAGGTGGGATGCTTGACTGATGGATGCTGGACTAAAATAATTAATGTTCTTGATGTTTAAATGTGGGCTGTAGAGCTGTTCTGGAAACCTGCTTGTACCCTTCCTTGCTGTGAAGGACTGCTGGGTTGTTTCCTACATGCTGCTCAAAGTGAAAGTCTTTTTAAAAACAAACCTAGGAATAACTGTAAATCTGTGCTTTCTCTTTGGAGAATAAACTTTGATCAGGCTTTCTTTTAAAAAGAAATCTGTAATAAAAATCTGTAATTAATTATTGAGTCGAATTTCACCTTTTTTTTTTTTTGTTTAGAAATTCATTGAGTTTGAAGATTCTCAAGAACAAGAGAAAAAGGACTTACAGACCAGAGTGGAAGCATTAGAATCACAAACTCGACAGCTTGAATTAAAAGCAAAAAACTATGCTGATCAAAGTAAGTAAAACACGTTGCACTTCCTTTAAGCTATATTAGTGCATTTTATTTTGTTCTGTAAAATGATTGTGTATGCTAAATATCTGTGCTGTCCAATTCCTGTGTTTTGACAGGTAATCATAGAATGGTTTGGGTTGGAAGGGACCTTAAGACTATTTTGTTCCAGCCCCCCTACCCCGGGCAGGGACACCTCCCACCAGACCAGGTTGCTCCAAGCCCCATCCAGCCTGGCTTTGAACCCCTCCAGGAATGGGGCAGCCACAGCTTCTCTGGGCAACCTCTTCCAGTGTCTCACTACTCTCATAGTAAAGAATTTCTTCCTAATATCTAGTCTAAATCTCCCCTCTTTCAGTTTAAAGCCATTACCCCTCGTCCTATTGCTCCACTCCCTGATAAGAGTCCCTCTCCACAGATAACTGGGTTTAACTCTTGTGCAAGTTTCTTTTCCTTAGAATTAAGGCAAACAAATGAGATCCAAGCTTGTGACTCTGTGATCTGATTCTTCTGGTATCGTACTTGTTTTGTTTGCCTTTCTGACCATGCTGTTTTCATGTTTACCAACTTTTCTGGGAGATATTTAAAACTTATTCCCTTGTTAGCAATCATAAATAAGCTAGTTTTCTTCCCATTAAACTGTTGTCTGTGCTAAAAATACATGTAATCTTTGGGTTTAGAAGCACTACTGGGATGAGAATACTATTACTGCTGATTCTCATTAGCCTTTGCGTAATTTTTGCGGAATTAGTTTTGAGGCAGTTAGTTTTTACAGGAAAAGAATTGAGGAATAACACCTCCACTTTTAGACATGTTCTGTGTCATTTAGAAAAACTTGTGTAAGTTTTGGGAAAATGCAACAATGATCAATTTTCGTAGAAGGCTGAAAGTTACAATGTGAATATATTGTAGCTTAGACTTTCTGCTGGACTGCTCCTTATCCAGGTACATGGTCATGGAATGAAACTTGATCAACAGATTTTTTTTTTATTTCTTGTTGAGTTAAGGGTAGAGGGGTTAAAAAATAAGTCCTCAAACCCACAGAAAGCTTCCATTCTCACTTCATCTCCCCCACCCCACAGTCTTAAAATGATGATGAAAGACCTATGCTGCTAATGATGGATTTTTATCTTTTTTTTGCTGTGAGTCTGTTAAACATACAATGAAGGTTATGATTTTTGTTTTCATTTAACCTTTTAGCACAGAATAGAAATAATGATCAATATGAATTAAGGTGAACGCTATGTCAAGCTTCTAAGCTAACTTCTATTGACATAAGAGTAGCACATCTGTCGATTAATATACAGCTTTTATTGCTGGGCCATGCAGAAATGTAAAGTAAGACTGTATCAAGCCGATAAGGTTGAGATAAGATCAGTTTCCAAAAGCAGAGTGCCGGAGGTAAAAATAGCCCTTTTTCACTGTTCTTTCTTCCTTTATTTCTATTTGACCGTTTTTCTTGCCCATAACATGGCAAGTTCTCTTTTTCAATATAAGGTATATAAACTTCCTGTAAAGTTTAATCTTCAGTGGTATGAGTGGGTTTATAGCAGGGCAGAAGTATTAGTGCACTAGTGTTAAGATTAACGTAGGTGACAAGCAGAGGTGAATCTTTCCAAAATTTGAATGGTTTAGAATGCTGTTGGCAAATCTTAGAGGCATGTACTACTTTGGGTCCATCACAGTTGAAATATTCTCAGATTCTGCACAGACAGTGATGGGGAAATGCTTCAGGCAGCCTTTTCTAGTGAAAACCAGGATGACTGATTTCCAGGAGTGTATCTTTATAGATCAGGTCAAGCTAAAATGGTTAACTGTAAAGCATATTGTAGAGACGCGTATCAGAAATGTTGTGATTCTTGTGAATGGAAGTGTGTCTGTGTGTTTAAAAGCAGCAGAAGAGGGGGAAAAGAAAACATTGGAAGGCAAGTTGAATGGTGTGTTTTGGTAACAAAGGACACTGTTTCCAGAAGGCCTGTGCTCTAAGCCCACAGCCCAAGCAACTTGTTAATGGGGAAACCTGTGCTCTGACAACAGGATTATAGCACCAAGATTGCATTGTGTCATATATGCCATTACTTTTTCTGTTAATGCAATAAAAAGTATAAATTAGTTGCACAAATAAGGAAAATAATTTGGATTCCTGGCAACGTGTGTGGTGCTATACCTGGTGTTTCTCTTATAGAAATTCCATTCATGTACTGATGTATGTAATTGTTCTATGAATCTATTTGTGTGGAATTCTTTTTTTTTTTTGCCTTGAATATTAAGTAAATTATATATGATATTAAGCTTTTGATTAAATTGTATGTATATCATATTAATGAAAATATTTGCATGAGAAACTCGATTGTTACAGTACAACCACCGAGTGTTGGCTGGAACTATGTTTTTTGTAGGAAATAATGTTGTTGAAATAGTTATCATAACAGCATAAAGTTCTGGTGATAGAACATGTGATTTTTAAACACTTCCAAAATCTTTTTTTTTTAAGGGGGAAACAAAAATGTAACTTTGGAGCAATAATAGAGCTGTATTGAAGATTGAGTTGTGCTTATGATTTGAGTTGATAAACTCGTCTGGGGCAACATGAAAGGCTTTTAGGAAGATTTGACATGCTGCTGGTGCTGAGTGAGATCAAAGGAGACATAAACACAGTTGCGGAACACCTAATGAATGTTATGCAAGTGAACTGTTTTTAGTGATATAACTTTCTAGGGTGTGAAAACCATACTATGTGTACATATTTGTGAAGTATCCCAACTCTACTGTATTATCTTCTTACCTGTTTTATAGACAAGGCAATTTGTATGTGCTACCGTACCAACGATACCAATGTGTCACTTTTATTTGCTGGATGCAGCTACAAGTCTAGCTATAATTCTTTTTCTCTTCTACTTTGTACTACTGGCCATGGATTTAAATTAGCTTCTGGTATTACCAACTGCTACCACATCGACATTCAAAATAGTGTTATTACTGATAATGGGAATGGCAATTGCCTGGCACAGAGCAAGTAAGCAGATAAAACCTTGTGTTGGAGTATAGAGTCTGTGATGGCAACATCAGTTTATGATGTGATTAATAGTTTAGAACAGAAAAGAGGTAAGGTGGGGTCTCATGCAGTACTTCAACTACAAGACATTTTATTTTAGTTCTTGTAGAGTAATACTTCCTGTGCTATATGTGCTTTTCCTCAAATAAGTAAGGTGTGTGAGAACAAGTTTTGTCCATTGAAAAGTTTCAACTCATTCCCTGGAACACCATCCGTCCTGATAGTTTAGTGAAGTCTTGTTAGTGCTGGGAGAGAGGGCAGCTTTTAAGTTACACCAGTCTTTGATATAATAGTAAATATTTCTTACGAGAGCTTGAATATATCTAACTTTCACATTATTTCAAGTCTTTGCTGTGGTGAGCCCCCTAGCTCTGCTTGTGATTAGTTTGTGGCATTAGAACATTTTAAATTTCAACCTTGACTCTGGAAAGCTGGGCAGGCAGAGCTGTAAAAGCCTGTAATAGCAATCCGCAGCTCGCTGGTCCTGCACATGATACTGCTTTGGGTACTGCTCCGTCTCCAGTTACCAGCTGGGATATGTGTCTTCCAGTGCTCACATAATGTGCCACTGAATTCTGGGGGGCTACGGAGGTTTAATTTATTTCCTTTTCTTGCCTCCCTTTTGGGGAATGTCAGGTTTGTTTGTTTTTTTTTTTTTATGGAGTGAAAGACGACTGTAGTCTATTTTGACTGACTTCAGGAAAGAAACAGGTTTGGAGGATGCTTTCTGGAGGAATCATTCTCAGAATAACTTATTTTCGAGAGAATCTGAAAAACACAGTGTCTGCGTGGTTGAGGTGCTTTCTGACGGGGGTGGTAGGCTGTGGGGGCTGAAAGATTTGGTTCCTTTTCTGGATCTGCCAAAGTGGTAATGGTGCATTTGACAGGACAACCAAGGCACAGATGTATTTCCACAAGTCATAAGTTTATCAAACCTTAGCTTTGTAACTTTTGCTCAAGTTAGATTATATTTGGCGAAAATGACATATGTAAAAAAACCACACACACCCTCACAAAAAAATCCCAACTAAACCAAAACAAACCAAGAAAGAACTCCTGGTCTTCAGAGCTGCAAATGCTGTGACGCAATTGTTGGGATGATTGTATTTCCCACATCAGGTGACATAGTGCAGCAGTTGATATAGCTTGTGGTAGGTTTTATTTGGGATATGAGACAAATGTTTTGGCAGCTGACCTAAAAAGGTACAGATTTGTTTTGTTTGGGAGCAAAACAACTATTTATTTCGCTGGCTTCAAGAGAAAATGCAAGGCGAGGTTCTGTTGTGAATTTTCTGCAGTTGTTAAGTTATTTGGTATTTTATTTTCATTTGAGCTCTCCCGGTGCCAGCTTTACTGTAATGTACACCTAGGTAGCCAACCTGCTGATGTATAATCTGAAGGCATCTAATACTCTGTGATATACCTGGATGGAGTTGCAGCTGCAATTTAACAGTGACCTGTCTAGTTAACAAGGAGATTCTAGTACAAACTTTCAGCTTAATATTGTGGAGCTTAACATTGTTTTGGGAGTTGACTTGTGACTTGTGTATCTGCGCATGTGATGATCTGAATAACTGAACTGGTATGAACTACACTTGTCAGTAATGCTATTTCTAGGTATGGCTCAACTAGTGTGTATTCTAAGGAATACAATGAAGCTTTTCCGTAGATCTTGAAAGAAATTGAAAATTTAAGGATTTTTCAGTGGGGGCCTGGATTGTTCCTATGTGTTTTTCAAAGGCTGAGAGCAGCAGAACTAATCTCGTTTCTAGGAAAGAAGGAACAGAACAGTTTGACTTCTTGTATTTCTTGGTTAACAAATTCAGAGCTTATTGTTTGCCACTTTTTTTGTGTGGCTGTTTCTCATCTACCTTGGTTTATTTACAGGCCAGATTCCTGCACTGCCCTTCTCTACGCTGTGCCTTGGGTATCATTTACTAAACTTGAAGAATTTCAAGTGTGAGCATCAAAGTGTTTTCTCGGATACTTTCCTGGCTGCCCGGTGCTGAGGGTAGAGGAGAACCTGCTGTCTCTGCTGGTGTTGTGGGAGTCAACAGTCCACTAGATGGAGCAGAGGGTACAGCTGGCTCAGGAGGCTGCACCCCGTCATGCTGCAGGGCTGGAGGCTAGAATAAAATGGAGTAGAAAATTAGAGCAGTGATTGGCCTGCTTTAAACTCCTCTATTAATATACCTGAACAAAAGTGGTGAGAGGAGGTTGAAACCCACTGGCATATAATTAACTGCTCGTGTACTTTTTTAAATTAAAGGAGTATTGTGGTAGTGGTTTAGGTGCTGGAGTTTGATTGTTACAACGATTCTGTTGCTGTAAATGTTGCTGCAATGAAGAAAACGGTTTTAAATGTCTTTTAGAATCTTGCATTCCTGTGTTGTCGCTGGTTATCTGGCTTTAAAGACAAATCCAGTCTGCTGTAGCTTCTGTGCTCGTGCTGACTTTATTGAGCTGAAAGATTGAGCTGACTGAGTTGAAAGAGCTGAATTTACCACTTGTTTTGCAAGTCAGTTTGCTGTGCTGCTTATTTCCAGGTTTTACCACTTTCAGCTTAAATACTACTTATTAGCTTGAGTCCCAGTTGTTTCAATCCATGGTTGATGTGTGTGCTCTTTAGTAACTACTTTATAGGTCATAAGGTCCTTCTGTATCATGGGATTGATTATGCTTCATCTGTATCTTAACTTGATTATGGGACTTCTAAGGATGGAGTTGGATGAAAGTTGTCCAAGGAGAGCCTTCAGACAGTGTTAGTGCTAGGAAGGGCTCGGTAACAAGCTGGATCTCTGTCCTGTCTTGTGTAGCAGGGACTTGTAACTCCTCTCGAAGGCATCGTACTGGATTTGGCGTTCTAGCAGGTCTGTTTCTCTTTCTCCCCCTCAGGCTTATCAGCAGTTTGAGGCAGAGGACAACATACAGATGGAGGGTGTTCCAAACTTGGTAAAAGCCATCAGACTTGGGAGGTAAGCTCTGATTTTTGACCAGGCAGGGTGGGCAGCTTTGCTGCCTAATTTTTTGTAATGCTGTCAGGAAACAAACTCCAGAGGCTTCTCTCTAGTTTGCTATAATATTGATTGACCCCTTTTCAGGCTTGTTTGGTTTGACTGGAGAGAAGTCCAATTAGGGTTGATACTTGAGGTCATTGAACGTGTTAGGCTATTGGCAGCGCTGGAGAAGGTTGCAGGTAGACCCTGGGCATGAGTTTGTGGTGCTGTTCCATTGGGATGTTTGTTTGTCAGCCTAAAAGTTCTAGAATGTTTTGTATTTTATGCTTATGATGCTGAAAGGCCTTTAAAATTTTTCCATGCAGACTTGGAACCATGAGTAGTGAAACTTTGTAGACATGGATTGTATTTTGCACATATAGTATCTTGCAGTGTAATACATTCCATGATGTAACGAGGGTGTAATGGCTTTCTAAAGATGTCTTAAACAGAGACAGTGGATATTTTGCTTTTAGGATATATATAATCAAAGTGATTTTTATCATCTACCCATTAAGTATTTGACATGTTAGTGGAAAAAAGTCTCCGACTGAAATATCAGAGGAGAGTTTTTTTTATTGTTACTTTAAAATCAAATTGATGGGAATTGTGTCTGACCCTGCAGACCCAGAGTGTCTCAGGCAATGCCAGTGCCCAGCTCTGGGGAGATGTTATCAGGCTGGTGCCAGACTTCCACTCTTTTGTGCACTGGTGGAACAAAATGGAACTGGTTACAATTGGGTTTTAAATGTACTTCTGGGAGCCAGGGCAAGGCATGTTTTTTTTGTCTCCTAGTTAGTTTCCCATTACTGCTGATGGGCGTGTACCTTTAATAGTGACTAAATAAGTTTCCTTATAATTTTGGGGCAAGAATCTGGTGGTCTTCTACGTTCATATATCTTCTGTGTTGAAGTCCATGGTGATTGCCGATCCTCAGGAAACATCTGTTCTCTTCCATAGTGTTTAATTGGAAAAGGGAGGCATCTTCTGTTGGTTGTTTTGTCAAGATCTTTTCTTTGATGAAAGGCGTGTTTTGGTAAAATAGATTTCCGGTGTTGTTTCATCCTGCTGGTATTGGAAAAGCCTGTTTTGAGGACTGTTAATGGGTATGTAAACTTAGTGTACATCCGCTTGGGATGGAGGCTTCCAGCTGTAGGACTGTCATGTGTTACGCAGCTGGAAGTCACTTCCAGCAGAAAATGCTGAATGTCTGTTACATCATTTTCTAGGTCATTTGCTTTTTAACCTTCATATGTAACAAAAATAGTTGTCAAATTTAATACAGATATTCGTCTTGACTATGCAGTACCCATATCTATGTACATTTGTCTTCTATGACTCTAAGGAGCTATTTAAAATTGTGCTGTAGAAGGAGAAAATGGTGTGCTTTGTTATGGAACCTCAACTGTTGTGAAAGTTTTATATCCATAACAGTGGGAAGCACTTCTGTGTATTTCATAGAAGTAGGCTTCTTCATAGCTGTCTATGAAGAAAGAAGAGTCTTTGTAACACCTACTGTGGTGTTAATCTTCACTAAATGCACTGTGTCAAGTACTTTTCTCAGAATCCACTGGATAAAATTAATCTCTAGAAGCTCTGGTGTTGGCTGTGCTGTCTACACGTGAGTGTCCTGAGCAGGGTCAGGGTTCATTGCCATGGTTCCTTTGCAGGTTCCTGGTGAGGCCACGTTGAACTGTGACTTAGGGACCTGGCGTGAAGCAGCAGGGGGTTGCAGGAGGCAGCGTGGGCACAGAGCTGGGCAGGGCTGCCTGCCCCCTGCCCGCTGCTCGGATGCTGTTTCTAGGAGAGGGAGCTGATTCCACAAAAACACGAAGCCAATTAGTCATGCAGTGTGCACTTTCTGGTTTCCAGGCTATTTGCCTGTCCTAAAGCACATCTGGCACAGCAGAGAGGTTTCCAGACCCCAGGTCTGCGGGAAGGGAGGGGGCAGGGAACTGCAATGCAAAGCCTGGAGACGGTGAGTTCACAAGTGGGTGCAGCCATCGATGGATGGGGTTTGGGCAGCTGAAGCTGCTGAGCTCTGCCTTGTTCCTGCCCACTGCTAGTGTGTCTCTGACAGTCAGATGTTGTAAAAGGTAATTACTTCTGACTAGGATACCAGCCAGTCTAAGATAATGGATAATATTTGGTTTGTCATGCCGTGCTTTGTACCTATAAATTCTGACGCTTGTTTCTATAGGTGCTTGCAGCAAGCTTCCAGGTAACCTCTCTTTAAATGTATAAGGAGGCTTAAAATATCTGTTGCCTAAAAATAATAAACAAAATCTTCCATTCATTAGATACGATTTGTCATGTGTTGCGTCTCAAAAATGCGTATTTATTTGTGTATGGTGCTGTAAAATATATTTTGATATATTGTGCTGTAAACACTTGTACATCACTTACTGCTATTTGACCCATAGGACTCATGCTCAGTCTGATAATAGCGCAGAAATGAAAGTGTTCAATCTTGTGTTAGTATAAACAAAACGTGATTTAATGCTTTTGGTCAGATATTTATAGGTGGAGTGCCAAAGGTTGTGTCAAGGAATTGAATGTTCTTATAAGAGTAAGATTAGATTAGGAGCTAAGAATGTTTACACAGATTGGAGTGAGTAGACAATTATGTATTTTGGTTCCAGCATTTGACTCTGGCAAAGACTTTTTTGATCGAAATGCACTTAGGATAAAATACTGTGCCAGAATACAGATATATGGAGCAAAAAGAAATGGTATATTGAGAATTAATTTTCAGAAGACCCAGTTGGCAATATGAAAATGTGCAAATGTCAGAGAAGATGCTGGCATTTGTCTTCAGATAACGGGTGCTTGGCAATGAGTCTCTGGAGACCAGTAACTATAAATTTAAAGTTTCCCATGGGTGTTTAGACATGACAAGTGGAATAAGAGAAGCTCAGTTACAGAACTTGAAACGCATGCTTATATTGCATAAATATCATGCTCAAAAATACCTAAACAAAAAGATGGAATTAGTTGTGTGAAGAATGTTCTGAATTCTCTTTGGTTTTCTGCAAATTAATTGCATAGTTTGTACCAGCTCATCTCCTCTTAATAAGAATTTGCTGTCTAAAGTTCTACTAAATCTGCTAGATATATTTTTAGTTTCTTGGAATACCAACAGAAGTCTTAATTTCTGTACCACAACATATGACTTGAAGGTATTTAAAAAAACACCCTGTTTATGTTTATCCTAGTTAAACACCTCTGGAAATTACGTGTGGTTATTATATTCTAGGAAGCCAAGGTGGAGCCTTACCAGGAGCTCACAGCTCTCATCTAGACTGAGTCTAGCTTTCCCATGTGGCTTCTGCCTCTTCCTACGTTTTGCATGGGCATGTGTGAAACAGTCTGGATTGGTGTGAGCTGTCAGCCATCCCTGAACATAAAAATCCCCTCTTGTTGGACTAGCAATCAGCCAGGGAAAAGAGTGCTTCGGCTCTTTATGAGGATTACAAATTATAAGGTTGTGCTGACTGCTGTACTTGGGAAGCTCAAGTGTTGAGAGTTCAAAAACACAGGAACCAACATACTTTTTATCCTGCTCTTTGCTATTCCCTACTACGAATATGCTTGTCTCTGATCTGGTTGCCCAGTCCTAGGCAGGTCACAGTCTCATTTACCAGAACTCTGAACTTAATATTAATTCCTTTTTTAATTTTTCTTCTTCCAGTTAGCAGACTTGAGGAGAGGGAGGCAGAACTCAAGAAAGAATACAATGCACTTCATTCAAGACATACAGAGGTAGGTCATTATCCCAAGATGAATTGTATCTGTAAAAATGTAGATCTATGGAAAACTTTGTGAGCAACTGGGAAAATTATTTGATGCTTTAGTTTATTTGCTGATACTTGGATGATTAGGTTGCTTCTAACCAGGCTTCATTTAGTATGTAGTTTTTCTGATTCATATTGAAGTGTTTATTTCTCCATGTTAGTTTGATTACATGTTTGTCAATTTTATAGCTTTCTTAAATATTCAAATATTTCTTTGAAAAAATAGGAATTTGCTTTTTCTTATTTCAAAGACAATTCTTCAAAGCACGCTAACAAACTTCAAAGAAATAGAAATGAAATTGCATTCTCAGTACTTTTTCCAGCAGTTTTCTGTGTTGGTTTTATATGTACCATTGGGGGAACAAATACCTTTGAAAATTGGCCTCCTATTGTGATTCATGATTAAAAGAAGCTTTGCCATACTTATTGCTAGCTATTGAAAACGGTATTTGCTAATGAAGATGGAATAAGTTTGACTTTGTTAAATTAAATAAGTAAGAGCCACACTTTTAAAGTTGGTTCTAGAGCATAAACGGACTGACGGTGCTTTGATATTTTTAGCAGCAGGTTGTCTTTCCCATGCAGGGATGCTTACTGCCTAACTAGAATACTTATTTTAGTGAGAAAATCACTACGTTCTCTGAATAATTCTGATTAATCTGAAGCCCCTATACCAAGCGCAGTTTTTTCTCCTTACTCTGATTGCTTTGCCTTTATTTGAAAGGTCAGCTGTTTTTAGATCGTCACTAACAGTGGGGAATGCAATACTGACTGTTCCTAGTTCAAAAGACCACATGTGGGGATAGGGAAAGCAAACACTGATGTCTGATTTGGTTACCTTTAATACTCCATTAGCAATCTTAAGATGAGTGTGTTACACTGACAACACTGAGAGTGGCTTGGAACCACAGCCAGCCTATAGCTCTGGAGTATTGCACTGACAAGCTTTCTGCAGCTCTTAAAAATATTCATATATTTACTGAAATCCTCATGTATTTAAAATCACGTTTGTTATTAAATAGTTGCTTTAGAATGCTGTGTCTGTTGAAAACTGGAAATTTAAGTAAAATGAGAAGTGACAAAGCTTAATGCTGCCCACTTTTTTTACATCCTTTTAAATTGGAAGTACTTTGAGTATTATGTGCTTGTAAAGCTTTGGTTTATTTCAGTTAGCATCTATGGGTACCATCACAATAGAAATGGCACGGGTTTTTATTAAATCCTGTTTTGCAGAGTTCAAGATAACTAAATGTATTGGGCACCGCTAATTCGACAAAATGCTAATGAAATGTTCTGAATATCTTTTTATGTAGGTTTTGCTCCAAAATGGACAACAGCCTCTGCTGGTTTGATTCGAATTTATTAATTTATTAAATGCTTTTACATCTTAAATTCACTTTCTTTGGTGTAGGGAGAGGTGTTTCCTTGGGCTTTATTATTATTGAGGTGTCTGTACTTCCTTCGTAAAGAAATAAGTTATAATGCAACACAGTCTATTCATACCTCTGTGCTCCTAAAATCAGGTCTGATGTTTTCTATGCCCCTTCCTTTCAGCATGTATACTTCTTTCTTTGTTTCCCAATCTCAGGATTTTTCTTTTCCTTTTGAATCTTTTACCTCTCTCCCTTTGTTACATACCTTCTAAAACCAAAAACCTTTACCTTAAGTTATTTCTGGTTTTGTCTAAGAAGATTTTGATCTCTGGCTTTAGGTTACAAGTGTGTGTACACATTACTAGAGGTACCCAAAGTTCTCAGACCACCTGCTGGCAGCTGTTGAAACAGTGTGGGACGTGGAGAGTTGATGGGGTAGTGTGTTTGTGGGCTGCGAAAGCTCAGCTCTGGGCTGGGAACTGAGGGTAAAGAATAGCAACCAAGAGTGTGGTTGTTGATTAAGGGTTGGCAACCTTTTTAACAACTGTGTGACTAAACTCGGGGTATGAACCAGATACTCCTTATCTTCATTTGCAAGGACATTTTTGAGCACAGTCACAGAGACCATGGCCAATCTTGCAAAGTATCAACTTCCTGATGTACTTTAGTCATAGACTGTATCAGATCAGCATTTTAATGCCCGTATCTGGTGTGTTTAAGACTTGGGAACTGAAATCCCTGGGGACAGGAGATGATTGTCTGATGATAGTGCCCGTCTTCCCCCATCCCTTGTGATTTCCTGTTTCCCTTTCCCCCAACAAATTCTAGTAATGTTTTTCTTCTAATGCAATATGTTTTGGTAAATGTCCAACCTACTTTAAGCATTAAGGCATCAAGTTTATTGGCTTAAATATTTCTATTAGAATAGTTGTTTTTAAAAGCTTCCGTACTTTTATGTTTTTCTGGGAAGGAATACTTTTTTTTTCTTCTGAATCAGTTTCACCATTGTCTTTGCAAGTGATCCATCTTTGGTACTTACTGAAATGGCAGTTGGTTTTCTTGAATTTGACCGAACAATGAACATAACATTAGAAAGATATTTTTTCTTTTTTTTTTTAAATTCTAAGATGTTGACAGTGATTACTTTGACAGCTGTCGCATTAAAGATGCGAATTGACTGCATTTTATGCAGTTTTAATTTCTAACAATTTTTCTCTATTCTGCCTGTCTTTGATACTTGCTTCCCTCCATTCTCTCATTTATTCTTTAATTCACAGCTTAGTATTTCAGAGTTGGATGCCTTTCTCTTCCAACTCTTGCCTTTGCTGAGGCTCTGTAACCGTGTGGTCTTCCAGCACTCACCCTGCCTGCTTGTGGCTACCTCTTGGCTTGGGATCATTGCCCAGCAAGCTCGCTGGCTCAGCAGCTCATGGGGGTTTCACCTCAACAGTTCCAGTCAAAAAGGACCAAGACCTACTTAAACTGGTTAAGCCATGGGGAGTTACACCAGTGATGCCAGGGACAGGGTCCTGACTTGTTAAAGCTCTGAGAAGAGGCTTTAGCCGCCTTTGCCCGTCTGTCAAATTAGCCTCTATCTTCTTGCTGCTCAGGAGATGAGCTAATGAGTGTGAGTGGGATATATTCCTTTAAGCTTCCTCCCCTGGGAAGTCTGTGCTTGAACCAAGTGGCTTGACTTTAAATGGATTAGGGTATGATAACCTGAGCAGTTGGGGTGGTAGGTTGGGAGGCGGAGTGTAGCTGGACGTTTGTAGCAGGTAGGGGATAGGATACAGTGTTCAGTCAGGACACAATGTGTGAATGCATCCTCAACATCTTCTGACATCCATGTCACAATCCCCTGCTTGGTTAACATGTTGGTCCCTTGTCTTTCCCCTGCTTGTGGCGTATTTTGATCTTGCGCTGATCTTGCTCAGTTTTAATGCTCAGAACAGATGAGCAATAAAGCAGAAAGCAGTATGTTAGCATTCCTGAATTTGAACTCCTGGACTTTAACTATATGGGAAGTCTTGTTTCCATTCTCTAGCTGGAAAGGACCAGTTACAGGAAACAATCATACAGCTGTAAGCACGGCATGGTAGAAAGTTGAAGGGTTGACAGTGGTCTAATCAAAAATATTTGGACCTTTGCTCTATAGACTTAAAAAGGCACTTTATTAATCAGTAATAGCTTTTATTTCAAATACTCTTTGGTTTAATAGAAAACTTCCTTGATATATATTACCTGTATAAAAGCAGCCTTGTCTTCTGCATGTACCTGTTGGCACTTTTTGCCCTTGCAAAGAGATGATGCACTGCTGCTAGTGACTCTTTCAGAGCAAACCCCCTGAGTAGGAGGTAAAAGGTGTTATTTTCTTTTTCTGCTTAGTGAAGGGGGCACACTTCATAACTTTAGCTATAACTATTTTAAAGGCTTGGCTGCAGACTGTTTTACATTTACTACTCAGTTTCCCAACTGAAGCAAAGCAGTACTGAGAGTTGACTGACGCCTCTGGCACCTCTCTACACAGATTTCCAAAATAAAACTTCTCCCACCGCTCCCCCCCCATTTAAGGAAGTAGTTCCTTCTATCTTCTGGAAAACACAAGGCTAAGATGGTTCGATATCTCTTTCCCTGACACACAGAATATGGGCTTAGTTTAATGAAGCATAATTGGGCCATGGAAGTTTCTCAGTGCTTTGCACTGATACAATGTGACAGAACAGTGAGCCTGTCTCTGGCGTTGGGAATGTACTTTGTCAGGTTCATTTGGATAAAGAGATATCCCCAGTGAGTGCCTGTGTGGGGGAACTGGAAGAGAAGGCTAAGTGGAGATGTCTAATTACAGTTGTGGCTAAGCACGGGTACCAGTTGTAGTGGGTTTGAGATTAGACTTTAGATATCTTTTCAAGCAAATAGTTTTTGTGAGCTTTATGCTAAGCTTTAACAGCTTGATGTATAAAGCCTGGATTTAATGTCTTTACATACCATTGTATCTGCCAGCAACATCATCTTCTATGTGGATAAAGATGCATCAAGCTCACCAGTGGGAATGATGCTTTTGCTTAGTGACAAGCTCACCGCAAACGCTTAAAGGTAAAACGTATTTACATGGAAGTATGTTTAGGACTCTTGTACTGAATCAAGGAGATTCTAGAAGTGTCTGTTACCTTAATAAATCTAGATTATGTGGGACACAGAAGGATCTATATATACAGTTGATTGTGCATTCCCAAAGGGAGGAGCCACTTGTGCCAAACCTGATTGGATCCGCAGGCTGAACAGCGAGGGCTGTGGCACAGAGTGAGTTCTGACAGCGAAAGAATTACTCAACTCCTGGGGGAGTTAAAGCACTGACACAGAAAGGAAGGAGGAGTGAAAGAGAAAGGAAGGTGTAAAGGAGATGCTGTCAACCTGGTTAAGGAAAAGGTGCAGGTAACAATAACCACAACGTGGTATATTCACATTTGTTTGTGACAAATCACGCTTGTGTACATTGGTAGCGGTCGTATTTGTAAGGGAGACTGGTGGCAGAACTTTCATTGTCTTTCACCAAATGCTGAAGCTTAGGATGTAGAAAAACCTGTAACACTTCCTACAGTTGCAGAACTTGTCACATGCTGTATCAACCTGAAATCAACCTGAGTATTTTTGAGATGGAAAGACATTGTATTGCTGTCACTTAGATTTGAAGGGAATGACTTTCATATTCTTGCTCTAATGTCTTCAAAAGCTCGTTATACTCAGTTTTTACATGTTGTGCCCTAAAATGAGCTAACACGGGAGTTGTGAAATGCTGTTAACTACATAAGGTAATTCTTCCAAGTTCTGAGTTTATCTTTCATAGAGCCTGGATCTGTGGACAGATTGCCATGATGCTCTGCATACGCACATGATGCACATGTTTTTCCTTTTTCTTTTTGGGTTCCTATAGCTTACATGATTTATACTGAAGTATGTGACCTTCAGATTTGCTTATTTTACCATCAGTGGTATTTTCATCAGCAGAACAATACTAAATTGCATCGTCCTTTAAATTGACCTGCCCTGTAGCCTGTGTATGTGGGCAATAAATATGATGAGACATTTCAGTAAACAAAAGAATAGACTGAGGGGAGGGAAGAAAGTAGGTTAAACCAAGTATTTTGCAAAACATGAAATTTGTGTGGGTTTTACTGACCCTACTCTCTCTTTTCCCATGTATTAGTTGTTCCCTGGGAAGGCAGTAGTTTCTCAGCTTCTGTTCAGTAGCTAAAAAGCACCACAGATGCTCTGTGTAAAATTTTACTTAGGGAAGCCAGTTGGTGTGCTGCAAATGGAAGTGTTTGCAGGTAGGTCAGCTTCTGTTCAGTAATGTCTTCCTCCCAGGATATGGAAATACACAAACAGGAATGGCCTAACATGCATTTCAAAGTTATGCGTTGTTGTCCTGGAATATCTAAATTAATCTGGATTCTAATAAACTTGTTGTGTAAACTATACACAGGAACCATTGGAACACCTAATTTTGGTTGCTTGGTGGAAACAGAAAAAGCAAGAATTGGGGATAGTCTAAGGCAGAGTGTCAATTTTTTTGATTGCTTCTGCCTATGAGCACGCATTAGAAAGTTCAGAAAGCAAATGAGATGGTTTGAGTAAAACACTGCATTTATATCATTTTTTTGGGGGATAGATTTTGTAAGCTTTTGGCATCAGTTAAAGTATATTATATAATGTTCCTCTAAAAATAGCAAGGTAGGGTTTTTTTCAGTCTGAATTATATTAATTAGCTCAGTGAATGCTGGGAAAACTAGGATCTGTTCGTAACCAGTGTTTACCATGTAAGTTACTTATTTGTATAATATCCATCAATCAAGATGTCTTAAGACAACTCTACCAAAAAAAAGTCTGATTAAGAGTATATCTTCATATATAGGTAATGCTGACAAGCGGTGTTTGGGGAGAAGCTGATATTCTAGTAGAATCAGAAGGTCAAGTTTATTGCCCTCAGACACATCAGCCCTGACTTGAAAGCAACAGGGAGATGTAGGTTTCCAGGTCCTGCTGAATTCAGTCCTATGTATGCAAATGCCCCCCAAATAAAAGGTAATGTGATATTGGTTGTACAAATGCCTGTTAATAACACTGTTCTAAAAGTGTGTGTATACCCTGTCTAGAATAGCAGAAGAAATTACAGCTTTACAGAATAGGTATTTTTTTTCTAGAGGAAGCCTTTGAGACGTGACCTGAATATGTCTCAGGAAGAAAGTACACTGAATTATTCTGCAGTACACCTATGATTTCTTTCTTTCTTTCTTTTTTTTTTCCTCCTTTTGTTCCGAGTACCCTATTCATCTCTGAATGTGAGTGTAGAAATGCTAAAAATACCAAATGTCATGTAGGCTTCTCTTCAGGCTTTCCCAGTTTTCATTTCACAGATGTATGCTCAAATGAAGTATTTGGAGTGATGCAGTGATACCTGTTACTTCTCCCTGTGTGTGTCCCGGATCAGTTACACCTGAGTAGCATCATCCTTTGGCCGATTGGAATCGGGACTCATTAAATAAGTCATGACTGCAGGAGTCAGTGTGTTGGCCTGGGGCTGTCTCTCTTAAAGGAAAGAGCGAGCAAAGCTCTTCTCAGGTGCTAAAAATCCACAGGCTCTCAGTCTTTTTTATGAGAAATCAGTCTAGATAATTTAAAACCAAACTTTGCTTTAGAAAATGCAAAAAGCTTAAATTTATTTGAATGTTGGAAGAAAAAAAGATGCTGACTTCATATTTCTGCCTACTGAAATAACCTGATTCTTAGTTTGTGGATCCATTATGTTTAGTATAGGAGTTGCATATTGTTTGACCTTCACAATACTTTGTAATTAGGCTACAGTGAAATGTATTGTGTCACATAATAAATTTTAAGATTTGCTGGACACAGAGGTCTTAAACAGCCTCCAGGATGGATTTGAACATGGTACTTCTGTTCAAAACTCTTGTTTTTAATAGCACATGCACTTTGTGTGCCCTTAGGATGTTTCCTGTGCATGAATGCACAAGTAAGTTCTTCAATCTTTTTATTTATTGTGGGCTTCTCTCTGGTCTGTGGTTTTACACACTGTATGATTTTGCTTCTTTCTTTATCTCTTTCTTTAATGTTTCTCAAGGCTTTTACTATTTTTTAGCATTACAGGGGAAGATTATATTGTATTGGCCAAGAACTATGCAGTTGTAGTAAAAGGAAATGGTATTAAATATTTCTTGCTGTTTCTGTCATTTTAAACAGATGATCCACAATTATATGGAGCACTTGGAAAGAACCAAACTTCACCAGCTAACAGGGGGTGATCAGCTGGAATCCACAACACACAGTAGAATTAGGTAAGCTGTTTATTGCGCTCTCGCCCTGAAATGAAAGAAAGAAAAAAAAAAATCCATTCATCTGTGTTTGCAAGACTTTGTTCTTTAATCCTACAACAACGGTTTGGCTGAATCGGAAAGATTTGTTGTATGATCGGAATGCGGTAAGAGAATAGTGTAGAAATCAGTAGAAAGAGGCTTTTGCTGTGGTATCGCTAAGCGTTGAGATATACTTTGTACGTCGGCCTTAAACAATTTCAGCTGCTTTTTTTTTTTTTTTTTCCTGTGTTTGCATTTGGGTAGGCAGGGAAAATGTCAGCAGCTGGCCCGAAATAGCTGCTCTCTTGCCACGGCTTTGTGTACAGGTTGATGAAGGTGCGTATGGTGGTACCCGTTTGTTCTCAGGGCTCCATGTGAATATATTATGCAGATTTTGGTGCTCTCCAGCCTATGGACTCTGGGTGGAAGGAGGTAGGATGCTCTGGGGCTGGCTGTATCTCTGCGTCGCCGCAGAGATGCTGCGAGGAGCCCGGCGGCTGGGGAGCGAGGGGAGGAGAGCGGTGATGTCATTGCGCCGCCGCTGCAGAAGAGCGGAAAGCCGCCGCCGCTGCTGATGGCATTGTTTTTGTGGCAGCGGCTGAATGACAGACTTTGCCTACAAAGATACACCCTCGGCCCCTCCGTAGCCTCCTGGGTTCCGGCGTTTCACCATGCCAGGGCAGCGCCATGAATCCTGGCTGCATGCTGCTGTTTGTGTTTGGCTTCGTTGGCGGGGCGGTGGTCATTAACTCCGCGATCCTGGTGTCGCTCTCGGTTTTGCTGCTCGTGCACTTTTCTATTTCTACTGGTGTGCCAGCTCTGACGCAGAACCTCCCAAGGATACTCAGGTACTCTGACCTACTGAACCTTGGCTTCATGCGCCCCTTCTCTTCCTCTGCTTTCCTTCTTCCTTTCAAACAGAAAGAGCAAGGATGAATTAAAGATGTAAATTATCTATGAATTTCAAATTCTTTTGTAAACATAATATTTATGGATTAGGATATGGCAGTGTATTTGTTTTACACATTCAAATTTAATTGCTTTTCATTTAAACAAGTACAAGGCCAGTTTATTTTTTTTTTTGAAAGCTATTTCATTGATTTACTGTAACCTTCAAAAAATGCTGTGATGATGTTGTGGATAAAGCTCACATTAAGTGTATTGTCGGGTACTTGGCTGATCTTGCATAGCCATAAATGTATGCAGTCTGAGGCTTTGTACTATTAAATTGCACTTCTTTAAATCAAAAAGCATTATATAAGATCCGTTAATTGATGATCTGCTCAAAACCACAGTAATTAGTTGATCACGTTATTTTAAAAAATCTGATTATTGAGTGGTGGGAAAAAAATTTAATAATCTTTCATTACCTAAGAATTAGAGCTCCTAAAGCCTATTCACTATTGTTCAGCCAAATGTTATCCTCTCCTCTTTTCTGTACTTGGTGGCAGGCTGCCAGCTCTGGCCCCCCTCAAGTTCTCTTCTGTTTGTCTGAGTTGCCCGGGGCAGTAGCAGAGATGCATTAGAATATTGTGACCTAAAGTAATCTGGATGTGTTTTAGTGTTACAATTACAAATGGGAAACAGTTGGAAAAGTTTTAAAATGTAGTTTTCTGACCCCAAAACTTGACATGCTTTAACTGTGGTTGTAAATTGAGTAGTAACCTTTATTTAAAGAGGGAAAAATGCTGGAGTAGTGCTCTCCGAAAGAGACACATGACTTTTTCTCGTTAATACATGGTGCATGTAGACTTTGTATGGTTGTACGCTCTTAACTTGTGTCTCTGAGCACAGAAGGGTTGTTCCAAAGGTTGAAAGCCAATCAATAGATAAAAGAAATATGATAATAAAATTTTATGAATGAATATTTAAACATAAAGTAATAAAGTGTACCCCTCTGTAGACTGAACTAATTAGTAAGGCTGCCCTTGTTTAAAAGAGGGGATTATTTGTTTTGGCTTTGATTTTTCCCAACTTTAAAAAAGCAATGCAAAATATTGAACTTCGTGTTCAATAGCTTCTATTGGACTTATATTTAAAAAAGTCAAGTGGTTTAACAAATATGGGTTTTTTTATGATGTGCTTTTTGCATTCCCTGGAGAAGATTTGAGGGGTTTGGGGAAGCTGTGCTTTTTCCCGCCCTTAGTAATTTGGTTCAGGAATGATTGGAATTGAAACTCCGGTTCTTTAATCTTTTAGTCACTTAAAGATAAAAATATAGGATGAAGGAATCTAATTGTAGACTAATTGTTTCTATTTTTTTAACACTAGTCGGATTTTAGAACAGAGCATCTGGTTGCTTATCTTAAAGGTTCCTGTAAATGCTTCAATACATCACTTCAGAATATTAGTTTAAGCTTTTAAAGCACAGTCCTGCCTTCTGCTCACTGTTGTATTTTCAGATATTCCTTGGACATTCGGGGAGCATAAGTGGTTCTTTGCTTTCTGGTCAACAACCAGTGAAATAAGTTGAAATTGCTTCAGTCTAATCAGATAATTTCTTTTAATGCAGGCATGCATGTAATAGCCTTCATTTCCAAAATCAGCCCCCTTTGCAACTTTCATTTACTGTGTAGTCTTGCAATGCACCTGAGCTGCATTTAGCATGTCAAAATGGATTAATAATTAACTATTATGCAAAAAAAAGGAAATGTCAGTTGTGAACTTGTTGGGTGCCCATTTTGTTGAAATTTTCTCTTGTGAAGACGGCGAAGAAGATAAGCTTTTGTGGCACATCCTACAAGTAAGCAAATCTCTGCCCTGAACCCTCGCTGGGGGAGGCGTTTCCCGGAGCCCACAATGCCGGCTTTATCACCGCTTTCCCTCCACCCAGGGGCAGCTTTTTTTTTTTCCTTCTTTTGTTATTGGACTTCTTAACCAATGAAACGGTTCCAGCCTGTCTCTTAACATCAGCTCCAGTGATGTGCTGTGGCTTTTGTTACCCACACACATTGGAGTTGTGGGAAATCTAAAGAAAAGCAGAACCTGTTACAATAGCGGGAACCGTTGGAATCAAATTCTTTTGAGCTCTGTGGCTACTTTTTATGAAGACTTTTCAGCACAGTTAGTTTGCAGATACTGGAACAGTATCTCATGCTTTTTATTTCATAACCTTGACTGATTTTTTCTTTACTTGCTTTGCTGTCAGCTTTGCTCTGCTAGACCGCTTCCAAATTAATGACTAGCTTGAAATAATATTGATGGAAGACCAAGATACGTGCAATGTGAGAATTAGTTGCAAAGATTTTTGTGACAGGGAGCATCTTTTGTATACCTATACTGGAAAGTTTTGTGCCAATTAAAATTGTTTGCTCTTTGAATACTGGGGGTTTTTTGTGATGTAAATTTACCACTGCTTAATTGCTCAATACAATCCCTTCTTGGCTATCTTTTTTTGCAAGTAAAAAAAAACAAACACCAAACCCAAACCAATTATAGAAAAAAGCTTAGTTCTTCCTTTTGCTTTTTGACAATCCCTCTCATATTTTTGCATATAAGTTATATGCAGGTACTAATTCTGCATAGCACTCTGCCTAGGCTATAAAGCCTTGCAAAATAAAGTATGTATGGTTGTGATTCGACTTCTTATAATGTTAAATTATGAGATTTCTCAAATCTTAATATTTTGTCTGGAATGTCTCTGCAGGGGTACCTACAGGCAATCCTTTCGCTCAAAAAGTGCAATTTTCTGCCATCACTTGTACACACTTTTATTTTCTGTGTTCAGTATGCTTAAAGCTGTGCTAGTTGATTACAGTCCTTTTTTTTCTCTATTTCATTGTTCTGACTGAACAAATACTTTTCTTTATCTCAATTCTATGCCTGGCTGGTATTTTTCTTTTTCAGAGCTGGCTGTAGCATCCTCTGAATTGCATTCTGCACGCTGTTTTTGTCCCTTGCTAGCAGGAAGAATTAAGCTTTTTGTTCACTGACCACACTACTGACAGCAAGGTTGACTCAGGGATTATTTTTTTTTTAATGAGGGTTAATATATGAAGCTTTGGAATTTCCAAACATTGATTGCCATAGGGAAGTGATAAAGATAGCAGAGATGGTGAAAAGTTGGGTTGAAGTGCTTATTTGCACAAGCTTTTGTGCCACTTTAGCATGAAGTAGAATGTTAAACTGATTTTTGTTAAAACTATGCAATCTTTGGCTGCGCTAGTTTTAACATAAGTAATTCCTTGACCCAGTTTTTTTTCAGTTGTACAAATCCATGTAATTCCTGTGATCTTCAGAAGAAAAATAGCATAAATTTTGCAAAGAGCTGGACTCTAAGCTGATTGTTTACAACTTTTCCCAAATGCTTCAGTTAATGATTCAGCTGTTGGCTGTTGCAGAAGTTATGTGGTACTGCATCTTGCAAAAAAAAAGTGCAAAATGATTTTTTTTTTAAGAGTAGTTGCTGAAAACTGTAATTTACTCTGAAATAAGGCAACATTTTCATCTTATACTCCTGTTTGTGCTCCACTTTGTGTAAAACTTGTTTACTATAGATTAGCTTTGATGCAATCAATAATGGCTGCCTGAAGCCATGGAAAGGACTATTTTCAATTAAATAATGTGAAGTGAGGAATTATGTGCTGTGATATAAAGTGTGTATGCTGGATTGTATATTGAATAGAGAGTAGTCTGTGAGTGCTTGAACTTACAATTTTACCACTTCCTTGCTGATTTTTGAGACGTAGAAGAAAATAAATTGCGTGACATCTGAAATGGCTGATGAAAGCTGTCTCTCTTTCAAACAGAAAGGAGCGTCCGATATCTCTGGGCATCTTCCCTTTACCTCCAGGAGATGCGCTGCTCACGCCTGAAACTCAGCGGGAAGCGGGGGAAACGCCTGGGTCAGAGCACTGGAAATTCCATGAGCTGAGTCAGCCGCGGTCCCACACAAGCCTGAAGGTGAGCACTCAGCCCGGCTGCCTTGTGTTGTAGAAGAAACTCCCATAAACAGATTCTAGATCCTTAGTGGGGAGAAAAAGCAAATTGAAGGGGAGAGGGGGAAAGCCCTAAATCATCTTCATGTAAGCCAAATATATTGCTTACTCAAATGAGCTTTGAGGGAACTTATTTACTGGAAGACACCAAGTTTACGTTGTGTTTTCCAAATGAGTGGTAGTATGGGCTAGTTCTCTCACAGGAGTGGTTTTTTTTCTTTCTGACTAAGATCCAAACATCAGTCGCTTGTTCATTACACATTAGATATGTAATTAGACAGTGTAAACAGGTCTGCTGAGTTCGTATCCTTTTAGAAGGAAAGCTTTGATTACTCCTCAAGCAGTACTTAACACAGCCTCTGCCTACTCCCAGCGTATAGCACAGGTATACCGCAGAGTTCAGAATGACCTCACTTTCCTAAATTAGCCTTTAATTATGATTTCCCTTATGCGTAGCTTGGCTATAATTCCTGCAATTGTTCTGTGTTCCAACAGTGAGAGGGTGGCATAGAACAAACTGCAGAAATGGAAAAATGGGGGAGTGGTGTTGGAGTGCGGTGAATCTGGCAGTTGGGACTGGGGTGCACTAACAGAACAGCGGGAGGAGGGATCTGCAGGCTGAAGAACTCCAGAATATGTAAAACTTCCCTGTATCTTTGTGTTGATGAGGTTTTTTGGGAAGACTATAGATGTACTGTTATTTCTGAAAAGGCATACAGCTGAGGGGAATGTCCTTCGAAGGGAACTTAATATCTAGCAGGGGAGTATTAAACTTATAAGAACTAAAAAACTATCCAGACATAATTAGAACCCAGACTTTTTCTTTGCCTAGAGGTAATCTGGAGATAATTGGTAAGTGTAAGTAATGGTTAAACATATTCAGTAATGTAAGTGATAAACATTAATTGGAAGTGTAAGTAATGGTTAAATGTATTAAGTAATGATAAACATATCAAAATGACAACAGGAGTTTGGATCTAAGAATTTGTCACTTAACAAACTCCTGACTAGGATCATTTTTGGATCTTAAATTTGTCTTTTTCCCTTTGTCCTATGTCAGTTAACATCAGTAAATTGACAGACTTTAGGAGAGCTGACTGAAATATGACTTCAGTTATTACTAAGAGTAAGTGGAGGTGAGATATAACATGAAGTCTCTGACCCTGTTCTGTCCCTTCAAAACTGGTAACTATATGTTGTCACAATAGGCTTCTTGGTATAGTTCTTCTTAAAATGATGCACTGCTGAAAGAGAATTTACAAAACAGCACAGACTGTAATTTTTGAAACCTAATTAGTTCAGAATAAGTTCCTCTAAAAGTATCACAAAGAGTGGGTGTCAGGATGAAACCAGAGTAATAAGATTCTGTGTCCTGTAGCTTGTACAGTGGTGACATTGCTGAGTGTCATTCTGAGACAACATACAGTTATGTGCCATTCAGTCTCTGCTTATTTCTGCAAAGCATGGCAAATGAGCTGCTGCTTCTTCAGATTTAATTATCCAATTTTTAAACTAATTTTTATTTTTCAGGAAAAGTCTTTTGGCAACATTGCCAGAAAAGTCAAATTTGTTAAGTCAACCTAGAATTGATTTTCAAATGCTTAGGCTTCAAGATATTTTGATTAATTCATTGTTGCTTAATGGAATTGCATTTCATTGTCATTAGTTCTAGAACAAACGTTTATGATAGTTTAATCAGTGTAGTTTCCAAGAGTTAGCTAAAAAAATAGAGATAATAAAGTTAGAAATGAAAAATGGGTGGGATTATTTGAAATTCCTTTAAGGAAAGGCCCATTCTCTTCACTGTTTTCTCTTGGGCTATCAAATCAGTTTTCTTGAGCTTTGTGTGCCAAAGTCAGTGATCGGTCTGTGCTGCATCAGTTCGTGGATGCTTTTGGAATACAAAGATGCAGAAATGTTTGAACGGAGCCAACAGCTCTGTTGAGGTTTTATTCCTTGTTTGTGTGAACTATGGATTCCCTTGGTAAGGGGTAGCATTTCCTCCCTTCTGTAGCTGCTTGCTGAAGTATGAATCATTATCCGACAGCTCAACTTCACCAATTCACAGGCCAATTGGGTAAACTGTGTAGCTTTTCTTCCTTGTTTTTTTAATGGACCTAACACCTTAGTGTGTCAGGTCTGTTGCCTTGTATTACTATGGGTAAGTGCACATGTTTTATTCCTTTAAAAGTATCTGGTAGTTGACTGTATTTCTGAGTAATTTTGTCAGAATATCAAATAGTAATTACTGGTTATTTTGGAATTTACTAAAAAAGGCTGCAAACTGGAAGTAATTGATAGGCAGGTCTTGAAAGTGCTGAATTTTGTTTCTAAGGATTTCATATTCCATGTGGAGATGCCACTATAGGATGCAAGCTTTTAATTTGTTCTGATATACATAAATGTGTGTTTTCCTCTCTGACGCCAGAAATTAAGATCTTACTTAGCCAGGAAGCTCCAAAAGCAAAAATTTAGAAATTACAATTTTTAGGAATCTTACACTAAGTACAAATGAGATAATGTGTGTCTATATGCAGGATTTCTCTTCCTTAAAAAAAAAAAAGATGCTAGCAGTATAATGAATTGATGCTTCACAAAGTCTAAACTTGCTTCTTTCTTGAAAAGTTTAGGCTTCCTGAACTAACAGATATGTTATGGACTTGTCTAGGAGCCTTGCTTTCACCTCTGAGTCTCAAACAAAACCTTAAAAAACTTCTTTATCAAAACTTGCCATTCTGCCTTCATTTTGCACATACCAGGGTCGATGTTTCATCTTTATTTTTCCCAAGGAGATTCCTCTAACTATGCTAGAAAATATTGGCCTAAACAGACCAATTTGTTTTTGTATCTGCAGTGAGCTCTTGTTCACTGTTGCATGCTGTTTAAGTCATAGTTAAAACATCTGGATGCTGGTATGGCTCTGGTTGGGAACGAGGGGTGAAATGTGAATGAAAGGAGACAAAATTCTGGAAAAGGGCTATTATTATTATCAGGTGTAGCCTTTAGTCTCTCCTGCCCTGGAACACTGCCTGATGCAGCCCTGTCTGAATAATGATCATCATCTGGAATTCTGGTGTTTGTTCTTTAGTTTATATGCCTAACTCTTCTAATAATACTTTAATTTGTGTTTCTTTTTTAAATGGTAATTGTTTGATTTTAGGATGAGCTCTCCGATGTTAGCCAAGCAGGCTCAAAATCTACTACTCCAGCATCCACAGCTCCCTCAGATGTACCCGCGCTGCCTGCAGAAACTCCTCAAAAGGAAGATGGTGAAGGGCTTGCAAAGGAGGCAGATGTGCCGAATGAGAAGCTGGACGTAAGCAAGAATATTGAAGTACAGGTAGCTCAAGAGACAAGAAACGTGTCCACTGGTGAGCTGCTTTAACTTTTTAGTCGATGGTTACTATGAATCTCATATTTAATCCGTTATGAAATATCTTAATTGTACCACAAATGAGAAATATTTTTTTCCCAATATCTATAGGAGTACAGAATATTGCTAAGAGATACAAGACCATTGTCTGTTGGTGGCTTTAGGCTTTATTTTCCTAGAATCAGAATTATTTATGACAGTTCCTTGTAAACAGCAGAAGTGGAATTCATCTACACACAAAGTCATGAGGCAATAGACATCTGCTTTGATTGCAGGAAACGTGGGAAATGGCTACTGTTGGATGAGTTCAGTTAAATTCAGGAGAGACTTCAAAATTCCAGTGTCTGCATTAGAGTATCCAAAATCCGCAGATCTTCTCATTTAATTACCTTAAGTCTTTGAACAGAAGTCTGCTAATGTGATGAGCAATTAATAAGAACTATATGTAGATGATGTCATATGTCACAGTGACTTCTGTTTTATGGAGACATACCACTTGCTTTTCCCTAGGTGGCAATGAAAATGAAGAAAAATCTGAAGTTCAGGCAATCATTGAGTCAACTCCAGAGCTGGATATGGATAAAGATCTCAGTGGATATAAGGGTTCCAGGTAAGTTGTGCGTTGTGATTTGAGTAGAAAGACAATTTTAGAACATACCAGGCTGAGAACATGCTTTGTATGATGAATTTCCTGCTTCCGTGACCTTACTTCCCCAAATTCTTCATGAGGTTTTCAGTGCAACAGCCGTTCTTCTTCTGTTGCTACACCTGATGAATGTTCAGGGTACTTCATATTACAGCAGATTTAAGAATGCTTAAATATTCTTTCCATATTTCAAGCAAAGGGTCTATACTAAGAGATCTTTTCTTCCAAGATCGAGGTTTCAAGGTACTAGCAGTTTCCAAGCTGTGCCCTTGTGTTTTCACCCATGTCTTTAAAATCTGGATTTATGACTGACTTTGCAAATGTTACAGCATTTATTTATGAGATTCTGATGGTAGAATCCCAGTGTTGGTTTTCCCGAGTCTGCTGCTTTGCAGGCTTTTTCTTGTTGAGGAATAACATTTCTTTCAAAAGGTCTAAAGCCCCATTAAAAATAATCAAGGGCTGTTTTAGTAGTGTGGGGAGTGCCTGATCTGCTGGACAATTTAGGGTCTAGCCCCAAGTCCTTCAAATGTGTTACATGTCTGTGTGTTTCATTTGTGTGATGAGGTGGAAAAAATGACCTTGTATAGTGAATGTTAATAGCGCAAGATCTTTGTGTGAAAGAAGCCTCCTTTTGGGCCAGAGGAATATTTTAATCTCTTTTTGATTCTCTTGTGTTCTTGTTTTATTATACGATTTCCAGTTTGGCTGAGCTGTCTGTTCTTTAAGCGTTCAGGCTGACTAAGTCCTGACGGGGCTGAATTTTCTATATGCCAAAACTTGATATGCTTTAATTTATTAAAATCCTGACCAGCTCAATATCAGCATATAACTCAAGTTTGGGATCTTGATGCCAAAATAGTATTTGAAAATAGATTTTAGAACTCTGAGCCAATTGAAAGCTTCTGAAAATCTTACCTCTGTTTTTTGGGGGGTAACAAATGAACTGCTAGTTAAAACATGGAGAAAACTTTCTTCGATGTGGGAATGTTTTCTCTCTGCTCTTTTTTATGTTTTGTTTTAATTCTTTGAATAGCACTCCTACCAAAGGCATAGAGAACAAAGCATTTGACCGTAACACAGAGTCACTCTTTGAAGAGCTGTCATCAGCTGGTTCTGGCCTAATTGGAGATGTGGATGAAGGTGCAGATTTACTGGGTAAGAAAGGTTATTTAAAGAGGAATTTTCCTTGTTAGTGAAGTGCTTAATTATCCTTGCTGGATTTACTCTTAGGATTCGTTTGCATTAAAATCTTTTGAATATCATCCTTAGGTGGTTATTGGAATGCAAGAAAAAAACCAAATGGGAAAGTGTTTGTTCTTTCTTTCAATATAATGATATCTGCCTTCATCTTCTGAGGCACTTCTGACACTATTCTCTATTTCAGCTTTCCCTCTATGCTCTGTGACACAAGTATTATCTCAAGCAAGGATTTTTATCTTGAACTAGTTTTAGGTAGCTTAATTCAGATTGTGCCCCATCTGCAATGGCCTGACTTTATCACCTCTCTATGGAATTTAACATGTAAGAGAGAATTGAGCAGAACACAATGGTGGTAATTTGAGAATCAAACTGTTAATTGAAAGGGGAGGAGGAACTCACGTTTCTCTTGTCTCCAAGCAGCTTGCTGCTGCTTGCATGCTGACTGAACAAAATGTAGGTTTTGGGAATATGAGATGATCAGGAGCAAAAAGGTCATTAAAAGAAGGATCTTTCTATAAACAATTAGTGTCTTGCATTATAAAGAGGTATTTTGGGACATGGCAGTGTTCAGGCCTCATTTTGGAATAATGAAAGCTGGTACTATGGAGTATATAAAATGCAGATGCAATTTCTGGGTGTTTTAGGAATTGTGTTGTTTATAGAAAATCAGCAGTTTGTTTGCTTCTGTTGTCTGACCCAGCAGAAATGCAGATTGTTAGCAGTGTTTAGAACTGTTGTGTGTGCAATCTGGATTTCTGGTTGTTCAGTGTTTCACCAGAAACTTATTTTATGTTAACTAGGTGACATTTCTGCAAAGTATTACTCACTGGGAGTAATGGGCCTATCTCCAGTCTGAGATGGGTTTTCTTTGTTGTCCCTCTCTGCTTTGAATCCTGAGCAGTAAGGACCACCACATCCTTGCTGGAACATACTTCATCCAAAACTCTTGCTCTCTGTTGTCATAGGGACAACTAATGACACATTCTGCATGCAAAAAATATAGACACTTGAGAAGAAATATTAACATATAGCACGTTCCCTTATCTACATTATAAATTGTTTAAAGAAATCAAATTGCTGTCAGGATTTTATGATAATACATACTTTGTTTTCCATGGGGAAAAATAAAATGCCTTTTAGTATAACATATCAAAAGTTTGTCACTGACTTAATTGCCATTTTCCGTAAAACTACTCCTAGAAACAGCAGTTATGAGTATGTTGTTATAACTGCATTTGTTATGCAGAATGTGGTCTAAAAGTTTTAACTATACAATCACCATTTCACTTTGAGCACAACCATAGTTCAAATTAGTTGGTGTTACTTAAAAGCCACTTCTGCATCCAGGATAGTTGATGTTTTTCAAGCATTTGGAGCTGTTCTAAGTGAGCATTAAACTTTAGTTTGAAGTTCTGTAAAAATAGTTAATTGGGATTCTCTGATCTGTTTTCTCTTGGGCTGCATACCCAGGGGAATATTCTGGTGTGTATGCTTCTTTTTTTAAAAAAAATTCTTTTAAATCTGTTGCTTCTACAGTTAGGCGTTTTTGGCTGCTGCTCTCATAAAATACATTCTCTGCATTTTTTCCCCGCTTGGTAACATTTTTTTTTGCCTTTGCACTCTGGCTTTCTAGTTTTTGTTCTTGCATTATAAAGGATCCTGAAACCTGTTGGAAGTGGTCCTAGGTACTTTTACCTGTGAATACTGAAAACATTTAAAAAACAATAGCCACTTGAATAAAACCTCTGGATGACTGTACTGTGGAGGATTTGTCCAGATACTGTTAAAGTAACAATAGTTGATCTAAGTTCCTTCAGTATTAAATGCCATTTACATTTAATCCAAAACCCAGAGAGAAATTCCAAAAAAGGGAACTTTGATTTGCATGTCTATTTTTAGATTCCTTTTTTATTGTTATCCAAATATCTTAAGTCTTCTGTTATCAAAGTTGCTTAGAAGATTGTGTTCAGAGCATTTTAAAAGGGCCTCCACCATTAAGATACCTTTTTCATTTGTGTGTTGTTAATTGTGAATTAACGTAATTTCTGCCACTATCAGTGTGGTAATTATTTTGCTATGTATAATGTAAAATAATTATTTTCTACCTGAAAATTTCACTTTTAAAAATCCTGCAAATTATATTGTTTTAGGCATGCAAACAATAGGGCAAGAAGTTAATTTCCAGAAATTTAAATAATATTGAAGTAATGATGAGTTATTTTCACCTTTTTCCATAGTGGTCTATTAATTTGGAACCTTTACTGAATGGCTTAGCATTTCTTCCAAGTACTGTGCTTCTAAATTACTTCACAGAAAATGAGAGAGACTTTCATCAAGTTACTGATTTTTATAACGAGTCTAACCAATAGAAATGGTTGTGACAAACAATTTTTTTTAACATCTGTCTGTCATATAAATCCTGCTTCTAATCGCATCACATTCCACTTCAAATCTTTGGTGGTGGCTTTGTTTTAATTCACTCTTACTTCATAAGTCTAAATCTTTTATTGCTCTTCGCTCATACTACACCTTACATGAAATGTTTCTTGTTCTTGTTTTTGCTCTACATGGGATGCATGGGCTTTAAAGACCATAATTTCTTTGGTAAGGTATCATCTGCTCTGGGAAACCTGCAGGGCTTTCACAGTCAGAGCTTTATAATTCAGCATGTCTTGTGTCTATAACCAATGTACTTTTGTATCTAACATGGTATAAAGACAGTTGAGCATTTTAAACTTAACTTTTTGTGGACTAATACCTCCCCAGGAATGCCATGTTTGTTTTTTGACTTAGTAGTACTGTAACCTCTTCAAAATACATAGAGTAGGTGGAGGTGGCACTAGCCAGTAGCCTGTGGTTAGCCAGGGTTGTCTTTAGGCTTTAATTGAGGTCAGATTGGGAAGAAGGTGGAGGGGAAAGCTAGTTGTAGATGGTAGGTCAGTCCTGAAACTTCAGATAGCTCATAGTTTTTTTGACGTATTTGTCATACTTAAAATTCATCTGGTTTTAGACAATGGCAAAGCATAGGTTTGGGGGGAAAAAAAATCCATTTTATCTGTTAATTTTATGTGTTTGTTTCCTTTGGAAAGGAATGGGTCGTGAGGTTGAAAACCTTATTTTGGAAAACACTCAGCTGTTGGAGACAAAGTAAGTCTGAATGTGTGTGTAAGAAATACTGACCTCATTTATTTTGTTACACCTTGTATATCTTGATATGCAGAAAGTTCAAGTTACATGAATGTACTTTAAATTCTGAGAGTGGTGGTGGTATAAGTATTTTGAATTTGTATGTATATTTGGCTAAATATATAGCTTAGTTGGTATTCTAGAAATTAAGGACCTAAGAAGCAAAAGCTGCTTTTATCCTTATAAGACTACAAGAAATGCAGTGCTGTGTCCTAATGAGATCAACTCCCTGCTTTTTCTGTTAGAAACACAGCAGTAATTACAGAAGCTAATCCACTGGAGCAGCGTTCAGGAATTCAACCTCTAAGCAAACCGTTCTGATTTATCAGTACTTTGTTCTAATACAGAGGTGGGAATGTGTTTGAGCATTTAAGATTTGGGGGGAGAGGGTTTGACCTGTTTTAGAAAGCTGTATCTTTTTACAGCAGCTCTATGTAAGAAATTTGTAGGTCTTCAAGAATAAAACCAGGCTAAAGCTAAACTGTGAGACCATAGTCACCCTTGTAATGGTGTATTTTTAATGTTTGTGTAGAAATGCACTGAATGTAGTGAAGAATGACTTGATAGCAAAGGTGGATGAATTGACTTGTGAGAAGGATGTACTACAAGGTGAATTAGAGGCTGTAAAACAAGCAAAGCAAAAGCTTGAAGAGAAGAATAAAGAACTGGAAGAAGAGCTCAGAAAGTAAGTTTAATTCTATGGTTGTGAAAAAGAAAGAAAAAATCCAGTGCACTGTGGTATCTAATACAGATATTTTTTATTGTTTATTTAGAGCTCGTGCAGAAGCAGAGGAAGCAAGACAGAAAGCTAAAGAGGATGATGATGTAGGTGGTTGTGTGTATTTTTGTATATATAATTCACAGTGGGACATTAGAAGTTCACATGTGTTTATTGAGTGCTACTAAACTTTTCTGCTTAATACGTAGTGGTAAACTTCTTCCATGTATAGAAGAGATAGAAGATCTAAAGAACACAAGTGTGAGCTTAAACTGACCATGTCTAGTTTTCTTTCTTTCCTCTCTGCCCATTTATTGTGTTGCATTCTTTTTGAAGAACTGGTTTTCTTCAGATTATACTACCTAGAAAGGATGGGAGGAGAGGAAGGTAAAATTAAGTTAGTTCTACAAAGCCTCAAATGATTTTGAATCTGGAATTGTGCCCTAAAGTGACTCTTATTGGAAGGCAGAGGCTGACTCTGCAAGGCCCTACTGTGCTCCTTTGTTTGTCCTATGTTTGCTTTTTCGTGTGTTCAGAGTGATGTCCCCACCGCTCAGCGGAAGCGTTTTACTCGTGTTGAAATGGCCCGTGTTCTGATGGAAAGAAACCAGTACAAAGAAAGGTTGATGGAGCTTCAGGAAGCTGTCCGATGGACTGAGATGATAAGGTAACAGGCTCTTTTAAAGTCTTTGATAGAGCTCCTTGGACTTTAAAAGCTTTTGATTTTTAGCTGCAGAGTGGTCTGGTCGGTAGGTCAGGCTATGAGGTCTTAATTGCCCTTTTGCTTGTCTCCCTATGTGTCCTGAATAACTTTGTTTTTAAGTTATGGGCTTAGAACTTACCCTGTCAAAAGGGGTTCTCAGTGAGACTTCAGTGAGGATGTGAAATAAACATCCCTCGAAGAAATGTGTGTGTTTTGGAACAGTTACAAAACTCAATAATCGTAAATAACATTCACTTGGTGGGCAGGAAAAATTACTGTGTGTATGTGCACACACTTTAAAACAGTGGGCCCCGTTGTCAGCTGTCAAAAAGGAATAACACAGTCTTCGGATTGTCATCCATTTGTAAGGATGTGGGTTGTTCTGAAAAATCCACAATTTTAAAACTGCACAAGGGTTGTTAAATATAAGCAATAAAGATGGTGTTTCGGTTTGATTTGCATTCGCATTATTGAGTTGTCTGAAAGGTAGAATTTTAAAGAACAATCCTCTGCCTTGGGCCTCAGCCCACCTCATTCTTGTCACATCCCCAGAGCGTGTCCCTGCCCGGAGGTGACGGTGTCACTTGGTGCCGCCTGCTGGTCAGGTGTAACAATGGCACCTGATTCTGTCTGTTAGCCTAAATACCTGAGTCTGTGACAGAAAAAGTACATATTCTCAAGCAGACGTGGCTTGCTTTTTCTATGGCTATTGTCTCCTGTAGAAATCCTCTCATAGCTCTGTTAATGCATCTGTGGCTTCAAGAACAATCACTTAATCACTTACTTTACTGATTTGTTGAAGAACAAAAGGTTTTAAAATAAGAGGTAATGGTTAAAATACTAAAAAAAACAGGAGGCAGAAAAATTTAAAATGGTTTGCTGCTTTCTTCTAGCTGTTTTCATTACAAAGTGCTGCACAGATTTGTCTCTGTCTGAAAAGCACTCACCAGTTGTTTGCGATGCAAATAAATGTGGATGATGTTTATTACGTAACTTCAGTTCATCCAGTGAGAATTTCAATATTGTGCTCACTTCAGAAAAGAAGTGGCAATGTGAAGAAGCAAGCTTTGATACTTTTGATATGTTACCCTGTTTTTTTAAATGAGTTACACACAGTTTGTTCCTTTCCTTTTTTTAATTAATGCTTACTCAGTAAACTTGGAATTCATTTCTTGTAGAGCGTCAAGAGAAAATCCAGCCATGCAAGAAAAGAAGAGATCAAGCATTTGGCAGTTGTAAGTATTGAAACACAACTTGCTGGCAAAAATAAATAAAAGACCCTAACCAATTAGCTGGTACATTTTTGTATGTTAGCTAATTATCTTTTGGCAGATTAAGATGTCGTAACTGTTCTCCTCTTCTTACCTAGCATGCCAGCTCGGTAAGACTGTTCTTGGAGACAAAATGTATCGTAAGCTGCAGCACGTAGTGAATGGCTGTGTACTTTGTGAAGTTAAATGCCAAAGTGCTGTAATTTTTTTTTTCTAGCTGAATATGCACCAGGACTCTTGTTCTGAACATTTTTCTGGATTCTTTTTTATGACGAAAAATAGAAACTTTACTAGCTTGTGTGGATTGCTTTTTTTTTTCAGCTTCGTTTTCCTCTATGAAGTACAGCTTACTGACTTAAATTTTCCTTTCTAACTTCAAGCTCTTTAAATCTAAAACAGTGTTATTCACAAGAAGATATTTGCCAAATAATCCTCCTGATGTTGTGGTTTGCTAATAACTATTCTGTCTCTTAGCCTGGAAAATGATGAGGCTTTTAAAGTGCTCAGTGCATGAACTAATATGCTTCATGAAGCTGAGGATGTTCACATCCTCATTTTGTTGGTTCCCTGTAGATCTTCATTCAAGATGAAAATCCCATTAAATTTGATAAACAAATGGATTTATAGTTCTTTAATTATTTTTCTTACTGACATGAGTTTCTGTGCCTTGGGAGTGTTGCTGAGTATGTGGTGGCTGCTGTAATGTTGGGATCCAGTTTCTTAGTCCCACTGGCCTGAGCAGGGTAGTGCACACCAATGTTTTGCCTGCATGGTCAAATTTGGATATATCTTACAAATCTTAACTCTCGTCTTTCTTTTCTTTCTTCTTCTAGTTTTAGCAGGCTCTTCAGTTCATCCAGCAATACAGCTAAGAAACCAGAACCTCCTGTCAATGTTAAATATAATGCTCCAACCTCGCATATTACTCCTTCAGTCAAGAAGAGAAGCAGCACCTTATCTCAATTACCTAGTGACAAATCTAAAGCCTTTGAATTTCTCAGTGAAGAGTAAGTCACTTTGGTTTTATAATACTAGATATGCTCTATCAAGTATTTACTCTTCTAATCCTCTGAGATAAATAACATGCTGCTAAGTGAGGTATAATGCTCTCCTGACGTGAGTGTTGATACATAAGCAATCAGCATAGTGCAGAATGAAATGCACAGCATTGGATGCGTATGCTGGGTGCCTGGCAGCTGTGTGGCATATCACTGACTTTCATGGGTGCTTTTAGGCACAGGAGGCAGCACTTGCTACACTCTTACATGCAAATCTTGTAGCTAAACAGTAACTGTACAGATACTTTAAGTTCAGTGGAAAAACAGAACAACGTGAGTAAGGCTATCAAATATCTGTAATTATTTGTTTTTCTCCTGTACTTTTTGGCAATATATTCTTTTGGTTTATGACTCTTAAAGCTTCTAGTAGATGTAAGTAACCCAAGTTAATTTTCTTTAAGGACACTGACACTAGACTCTCTGGTTTTGCCTGTCTTTTATGGGTCTCTTAGAAATAGCTCACAGGAAACCTGATGTTCTGTTGGTGACGTGGAAAACTAGTGATCTCTTTGGTAACCCAATGCTTCTGCAGAGATCTTGTCTATTGAGTTTAATAGCAACTCCCATTAAACAAAGAATTCTAAGGAGCATAAGTAACAGGGTCTTTAATAACAATTCTTCCCTAGAACCGAAGCCAGTTTAGCCTCACGCAGGGAGCAGAAGAGAGAGCAGTATCGCCAAGTGAAAGCACATGTTCAGAAAGAGGATGGCAGAGTGCAAGCATTTGGCTGGAGTCTACCTCAGAAGTACAAACAGGTATTAGCTTATGTTTTCAAATGTAGTGGTAACAACTCCGTGTTTTGTGAAATTTGAACAGAGGATAATTTCGGAGCTTATGCTTGAGTGATTCCAGCATTTTTTGTTGAACTTTTGCAGTTAAAAGAGCCTTTCTAAGAATAATGACAATGCAGAACTCTTAATTGTGGTTAACAACATCTGATCAACTGAGTACAAAAACTGTAAACCTCTTACAAAGCTTTTTTTGCTTGTTGTTTTTTTTTTTTCTCCTAGGTGGCAAATGGTGGCCAGGTTGACAATAAGATGAAGAACTTGCCAGTACCTGTTTACCTGAGACCTTTAGATGAGAAAGATACCTCTATGAAGGTAGGACATTTACAGCAATGGTATAGAGAATTGGACAAACTATAGCTTGAAGATTTTTATTTTAGACACAATTATTTTCTTTTTGAAACAAGGTGTTTCTTTTTAACGCATAGGTGAATCAGAATTTAAGCTTCAGTGGAGAAGTTCATGACTTTAGTCTTAATGAATTTCTTAAAGTGGACTGCAGATAACAGTATATACTGCACATGATTTAGTATTGATATAACTTAGTATATTTAACAATAGGCTTTTTTTTTTTAGCTTAACATTTAAGTGAAGTATTTATTTTTCTTTCAAGCTGTGGTGTGCTGTAGGGGTAAACCTCTCAGGAGGGAAAACACGAGACGGCGGGTCTGTGGTTGGTGCTAGTGTGTTCTACAACGATGTGACTGGTGCAGATGCAGATGGCAACAAGCAGCAAACAGGATCTCAAAGCAGCTTAGATAAATTAGATCAAGAGCTCAAGGTAAGATCACAGTAAGGCAAGTTGAATTGTTTCTTTAGTTAAACATCTTCACTATGTGTCTGTAGATTTACAATATATTTTGTCATCAGGTTTACTGGTAACGAATAAATTCTTCTTGGGTAGTCATCAACCTGAGACATTTGGGTTCTTGAATCAATCTACAAACATACTGTCATTCATGTGTGCCAGCTTGTTGACAAATCTGAGACACAAATCAATTTTGCATCAAAATGATGTGCTGCTTAAACCAGTGCTCCTGCTTTAAAAAACATTTGTGACAGAATTATTCATGTTCTGACTGCCATCTACAAAAAGTTTTCTTGTATGTCTGGGCCATTGTTTAAAAATGTGTTAGTCTTCATGTTTTCATTAAGAAGCAATGAATGGAGGTTGTATTAAGGGCATAGAAACAAAAGTTTAATTTTGAAGTGCTTTGGGACATGACATTAGTCTGTGGCAATACTGAGTGTGGTAGCTGGCACAAAAATAGTATCCTCTAACTGCATAATTGTGCACTATAATTATATTGTGTAGTTTTCTACACAAGTATGAAATATGAGGGGGCTTTATGTTCCAAATACATAGAGAACAAGTGAATAAATGTCATGGTACAATGGTTTTAAAGATACTGAACTTATCGCATTTATGTATATTTCTGTAGTTGATAATGTAAGAACACACAAGATCAAAGGCAATAGTTCTAGTCTTTTCCACCTTCCTGTTGTTGTTCACTTGTGTTCTGCATTTATTCTCCTTCAGGACCAGCAGAAGGAGCTGAAACATCAGGAAGAATTATCCAGTCTAGTTTGGATCTGTACTAGCACGCATTCTGCTACGAAAGTTATCATTATTGATGCTAATCAACCCGGAAATATTCTGGACAGTTTCATTGTTTGCAATTCCCATGTGCTTTGCATTGCTAGTGTGCCAGGTAAAGGCTTGTGATGTTTTAGCTCCTGCCTTTTTAACTGTATCATATTCAGATTTTCTTACGCAATGAAAAAATAAATATTTGTTAATTAGTGTGATAAAGTGTTACTGTAACCACAGCAATAAAAAATGTTTAACTGGAGGGAAAACTATTGGATTTCTACTCTACTGTTCCACTCTTTAGTTGGCTCTTGACCTAAATTAACTCAAAGGTAAAGGCAAATCAGTAACCAGGAAGGAGTATTTTGTCTGCTGTGTTATAAATTGTGCAATAGTGCCAATGTCTTATGGAACTGTTAACATCACAAACGAAAAATAAGTTGGATTTTTAGACCTCTTCAACCTCTTGAAGATAAGTAGCAAGTCTTGGAGCTTCCTAGAGAGGAATCCTTGTTACATTGGGAGTGAATGTTGGGAGTGTACTGAGGGAAGTTTTACAGGAGGATGTTATGATTCTAGAGAAGTAACATGTGGGTTTAATGCCTTTCAGGGGCGAGGGAGACAGACTATCCTGCGGGAGAAGAAGGGTCTCAAGAAGCAGATCCCAGTCAAGTGGACAAGTCCTCTCTGTGTGGGAGCATGACTAGCAACAGCTCTGCAGAAACCGATAGCTTGCTGGGGGGAATCACCGTGGTGGGCTGCACTGCAGAGGGTGTCACGGGAGCGACTGTACCTCATGATGCAAACGGGGCCTCACCAGTGACAGATAAACAGTCAGGTATGTAAATTTGGTGTTCCAGGGCTGGCCAAACGCTGCCAGGTGTAACTGGGAAATGAACAATGCACGTATGTAATGGAATAGCTTGTCTGTAAGCAGTGATAACGTAAAACAAGTACGTTGTGGGAAATGCACTGTGAGCCTGACATACTTGCACTGTATAGTTATAGCTAAGAACTTTGTGGAGGTGATATTAAATGGGTATTCTTTCAAATACTTTTAACAGAACTGTATCTTGTGCGTGGTCTAAAGAGAGCTTTTAAGTTACTCAGTATTTGAAATGCAGACCTTGCTGACAGATGACTAGAGAGAATGTGGATGGATATATGCCTTAAACCTTGTGAAGTCTTACCAGATTTAAGTGAAGCTGTTTATAGGCATTCTTAAGATTTTCTGTCACCCCTTCAGACCTACATGGTGGTATGACTGTTAATGGATATGTGATTATTGACTTGAGGGCTGTTGTTTTTCTTGCAGTATATACTACTCTGTCCATAGTTGTGTTTTTTAATTGATTGGATTTCACTGCTGTTCTAGTTGATCTAGTTAAAGGGCAATCTGTGCCATCAGTCACTGGGCTGACACTTAAATTGCATTTGGTGCTTGTTGAGACCCAAATTTTAGTAGGTTGCACTGTTTCTGATTACATGATTTTTTATTTTTTTAGGTATACAATCTGGATTGTGACTGGTTATTACAGCTGTTCACTTAAGTTTTCAAGTAGCAAGTCCTGGCTCTTTTAAACAATTGAGAATTCTCTTGCAGTTGTTAAAAGTTTTTCAAATCTTTTGCTCCATAGATATTGCAACTGAAAGTAATTCAGCAGATGAGAACATTCCTACAGCAGAGGAGGCAACAGAAGCAACAGAAGTCAATGCAGGGACAGGAGAGGACACAGCTGATATTGCACAAACTGGAGTCTACACAGAGCACGTCTTTACAGATCCTCTGGGAGTGCAGAATACAACAGAGGCGTCTCCAGTGTACCAGCCTAAGTACATAGTCCTTATACCTCTTAAAATGTATTTAAAAAGAAAACCGTAATGTTTGCAGAAACACAACATGGGGGTGAAATGACTACTTTTTTTCTTGTTAAGTTAGGTTGTAATCTGAGTAATCAATGTATTTTAACTGTTTTGGTTTGGGTTTTTTTTTTAGTACTGAGTCAGAGTTATACAAAGACATTGCAGTTTTGCCAAATGAGCAAGATCTAGTGAGAGAAGAAGCACAGAAAATGAGTAGCCTTTTGCCGACAATGTGGCTTGGAGCACAGAATGGATGGTAAGAAAATACTGACCTTATTAAATTTATTTGGAAAAAATATTTTAAACATGCTCCTTGTGCCTTCAGGCCTGATAACTGTCTCCAGCGAAGATTAAGTTCAAGAAGACCTCGAGAGCCTAAACGTCATACTCTTTGCTACATTTAGGCATTATAGAATACAAAGAAAGTATTGTAGGTGATTAACAAGCTCTTTTTGGAGGATAACATTTTTATCTGCAGAAAAGTTTTGGTGGGTTTTTTTTGTAGTCAAATAAATAGTTATGGTCTGATAATTCCATAACTCAATATTTTTTTGTGCTAGAAAAATATATTGCCTTTTTTACTGCAGATGTATCTGCAAAGGAGTTAGGAACATTTTTAGGCCTCTGAAAAAGCATTTTGCCTGCTCATGTAGTTTTTCTTTCAGTCAATACCTAGTTTTCAGCAGAAGATGAAAATTTATTTTCCCTTTGATTGTGGATTTCAGTTATAGGGGTTTTGCTTGGTTTTTTTCCTGTCTGGTAGACCTTTCTTAGTGCTTTTAATCCCTCCTGATTTGTCTTTGCAGCCTCTATGTTCATTCGTCAGTGGCCCAGTGGAGGAAATGTGTTCATGCCATTAAACTTAAAGATTCTATTCTCAGTATTGTGTAAGTCCTGAAAGAATGTCATGTAAATCGTAATGAACTGTTCTTAAAATATTTGTAAAGTACTTTTATATTTCCTCCTCAGATATTGAGAATATCAGTTGCCATAAATGCATGCATGTTCTTTGAGGGGCAGTGGAAAACATTTGGGGAGTAAGGAGAACACAAGGAGTCTTGTATCTGTTGGAAATACTATAGCTCAAATGATGAGCTGTAGCTGTGTACTTGGTATTCTTGGTAGCTGTGCACTCAAAACAGTTACGGGTTGTTATCCTTGGTGTTATTTTCAGGAATTGTAGCCAGGTACATTTTTTTTTTTTCCTGAACTGGATGTTGATGCCTTGTTACTGTCCCTTCTCTTGAGCTATATTGTAGAAATCAAAACACTAGGGCTAACGTGAATATAAAAAATATGCTGAAATAGAGAATGGTTATACCTTACTTTAAATTTGCACTTTGAGAAACGTAGTTTAATGGTATATATTCTTGTGCCTCCTTTTTTTCCCAGACATGTAAAAGGAATAGTATTAGTTGCACTAGCTGATGGAACACTAGCAATATTTCACCGAGGAGTTGGTAAGCATTCTATTCAACCTTGAAACTGGTGAAGTTGTAGCAGTATTTAGGAAATAAATGTGCCATTTATAAATAGTGCTTTGAAAATATATTCCCCAATGGCCTTTTTACAGGTTGTCTTTAGAAATCTTTTTAGTATTTCAGTTGCAGTTTCACGTACAATTTTTGCAGTGTCCTGGTGCGTTCCTGGAATTTTTTCTTACTCTGAGAAGGAGAATATCTAAGCTAAATAGCAAAAAGCCAGTTAATAAAGTCCACTTTGATCATCATGTCTTCTGCTTTTTCATCATGCTCAATAGTCACGTTTTCTGATTGGTTATTAGTGTTAATAATTATCTGTGGCCAAGTACTTCAGTGAGAACTTTGTAAGCATCCCTTCAGAATTTCTGTCCAAACCACTCCTGGACGAGCTCTGTTCTTCAGCCTCCAGAATAAGGACCTGGAGGGGAAGGTCCTACTATGAGTAACTGGAACTCATATGTTGGTTTGTTCCACAGACTCCCTCTTCATTTGTTCTTTTCCTTGTGGAGTTTAAATCTCAGTATTTAGAAGAATTAAAGAGGTTGTGCATCACTAATGCAAATATTGGGAAAGATGCACCTGGGATAAGTTATGTTTTTAGTGTACTTTTTTCTTTTTTTTAACTCAAACTCTAGTGTCTCATAATCCTTAAGGATCTCACGTAAATGTCAGTGATGATTTGTGGCTTAGTTCAGTCTACAAGAATTTTACTTAGTGTTGAATGACCAAATTTAGTGTGTTTTTAGTAGGTTTCAGGTGCTTTAAGATCTTGCAGCATATTTAGAAAAATCTTGATGCACTGGCCAACACTTCTATGCTCAGTCAAGCAGCAAGTGCCTAGTGCTGTGTGGGTAGTTGCTTGTTCTAATGTATACTGATGCCTATCCAAGTAAAGCATTTAGCACTAGGTAACTTGCTGTTTTGAAAAATATTTTGACATGTTTTGAACATGAGTCACTGAACAACCTTACATTAAAAACAAAGTACCATTTGGGATGTTAGTAGCTTCTATAACTAGTTGCTGGGTTTTTTAAATGAGCCTAGCCATAAATTTATATTGACTTATCCAGATTATTACAGTTCTTTTAAACATTAGACTGTCAAGATATTTGCCTGTACTTTAAAATTATTTTTGAACTCATAGGAACCTATGTTTTGTTTTGTTTTTTTCTTTTCCTTCTGTTTGTAAAGATGGTCAGTGGGATTTGACGAACTATCACCTCTTAGACCTGGGCCGTCCACATCATTCGATACGATGCATGACAGTGGTACATGACAAAGTCTGGTGTGGCTACAGGAACAAAATCTACGTTGTTCAACCAAAGGCCATGAAAATAGAGGCAAGTTAAAGTGGTGTTTACAATAATTAAAGGTTATGTTTTAATGCCATCTTATGCTACAGCTGACTCCAGAGTAAACCCAGAGAGCAGTTATTTATTCATCAGTACAGAAACAAGCAATCAAACAAATTTGACTTGGGAAATACTATTATGGTTTTTTTTATTGTTTTGGAAGATTTTAAGCTATGATGATACAGTTCTCACTGAAACCAATTTTGGAGGGGCTTTGGTTCTGCACTTCTAGCTGGCCAGGAGCTGGAAAGTGTCCTTGTGCAGAGCTCATAACTCTCTAAGGGCATGCCTTGTTACGTTCTCCACCCGCCTGTAACCTGCTCTTTAATCTGGCTTTGCATACTTCAGAGGTTTGTAAGTGTTAATCTTGAATGTACTCTCCCTCCAGTTATAGAATAGTTTGTTTACATAAGGTGTGTAACTGGTGTTTCTGTGGTGGTGTATGTGTACCTGACATCTCAAGTACAGAAAGTGGCTAAACTTTCTGAAAGCCATTAGCAGTGTTAATACTTCAGCTTGTGCTAATTGGCCTGAGACATGGGCCAGACCTTTTGAGGGTGAGCACTCAGCTCTTCTCAAAATATCAAGCACCCACTTAATAATCTATTTTTGTGAAGACCACTATATGTATGGGAAAACTGAAATGAAGGAATTCATACAACAGTGAAACTGATTGTTTTGCTGGTGGATAGTGCGTATGTTGCATGGGTGGGTTTGTATGCAAGACTGAGGCTTGACAGAACTAGGAAGAAAACCACTTTTTGGGTATATGCATCTTGTGTTGTGACAGGAGGACCAAAAAGGCTCCAGGTTAAATGGAGACGGAAGCCAGAGCAGGCTGGGATATGATGTGTATGTGAAGATGCAGTAGGAAACTATGGCTTTGAGATCATACTTTAGGGAAGGGAATCGGCATTTTTGCTATTTACTTTACCAGTATGGTATGGGAATTGTAACTCAGCCAAACACTGTATCTGCTGCTGATCTTGCAAATCGGAGGGTTGTAGGTAACTTAATTAATTGCCAGTAGTGTGAGAGTAACAGAGAAATCTGTCTTAGTCTTTCCTTTTGTTTCATCTTCTAATTTAAAATCCAATTTTTCATAGAAGTCATTTGACGCACACCCACGAAGAGAAAGCCAAGTGAGGCAGCTGGCCTGGGTGGGTGATGGGGTGTGGGTGTCGATTCGCTTGGACTCCACCCTGCGTCTCTATCATGCGCACACGTATCAGCATCTACAAGATGTGGACATTGAACCTTATGTAAGCAAAATGCTAGGTAAGTTGATAAGAGCAACTGTTGTATTCTTACACCTCTTGCTGTCTGGAGCTTTCTTTTCCTGTTAGGCATCAGGCAAGTCTCACTGGAAACTCAGGGGAAGGGTGGGTGGAAGGTGGGTCAAATCCTGGTTGTGAAAACTTGAATCTGGAAGTACAAGCCCAAGTCAGTCTGTAAAGCACGAAGATGGTAGGTCTTCTGATGCAGTCTGTTGATCCTATCTGATGTCTAAGGTGTCCCTAAAAACTCAGAACAAATGAGGACAATGGTGGTTGGGTTGGACTGGCATCAATAGAGACACTAAAATCTTTCTCCTTACTTTACTGATAGCTGGTTTTTAAATCTGGGAGTTGGAGGAATCCGTTACTTGCCTGGAAACGTCGCCTGTTTTTCAAGAAAATGGAAATTCCAAAAAGCAAATTTTTATTGAAGCTAATGAGCTTTCTGATTTTTTTTTTTAATTAATGTTTATATAAGAGCAGTTTGACCACATAAGTAACACAACAAATGCAGTTAATTGGGCCATGGGAAATTCTTCACAAGTAACTACTGTGCCATGTGCATAGCTGGTCAGCCTCCTTCCTCTCCCCTCATAATGCTAATGGATGAGAAATTAATTTTAATGGATGAGAAACCATTATCTTACACCTGTAAACTCACCTTTTTGTTTGAGAAGCTGCCCTGGTGCTGTGAGTTCCAAAAGATTTTCGTTGTGCAGCATTATGGAACTGTTACACCTTTTGTGCTTTCTCACAGTTAATGTTAGTCTCTTTCTCTACAGGTTCACAACTTAATTAAGCCAGTGTTTTAGCCTTGTAGACAATCTTTACCACTGAAATGTACTCCTCTACCTTGTTTCTGTTTGGGGGTGGGGGGAATTACTTGTCTGCGTGGTTTGGGAGTTGGAGTTAACATTCTCTGTTATAGAACTAAAATTATTCTTGCTCATAATTTTTGATGAAAAGCATCTTTTGTTTTCAGGTACTGGTAAACTGGGATTCTCATTTGTGAGAATCACAGCTCTTATGGTGTCTTGTAATCGTTTATGGGTAGGAACAGGAAATGGTGTCATCATCTCCATTCCATTAACAGAAAGTAAGTAAAATATAAATGAATAGCACTTTGCGATATGCTGTAGACACAAAAAGAGAGTATTAAACCCCATTCAGATGCTTGCTAATGGATAGAAAGCTTTACTGCCAGGCTGAATCTTTCAGGTTTGTAACAGATTGGGCCTGTGTGCTGTTTAGTACCTAATCTGTGTACGTGTTTACAGTTATCCTGAGCAAAAAGCGTATCTCTGGTATCTCCTGTACTTCAATTTGAGCAGAGTTGCTGTGGCTTGCATTAAAGAAAACTTTGAAGCTTTAGAGGTGTTATAAGCATTAGCAGTATTTATAGAAAGTGTATTGCTTGTAAGAGATGTCTTTAATTTTCTATTTAATGTTATTTTTGATTGCCATGTGATCACCAAAGTAGATTTTTTGTTTGATTTGAGCAAAGCAATTTGATTAGCAATTGTTGCTAGTACAGTTTGACGGGCTTTAGTTCTTGAGAATTTGGTACAAAGCTGGTATAGAGGACTGGAACAGCAGTAGTACCAGCTGATTCAACGGGCGTGTTCAAAGTTATAGGAGTTGTAAACACATACTGCAAACAGGGCACTGACTTCCATGTAAAATTCCAATCATGCAAATCCAGGTATCTGTTTAAAAACAGACCCCTAACTCTTGTCATAGCTTGAAACTACTTGGGGGTGGGAGGGGAAGCATTCAGACATGGACGGTTGAACCTCCGGAGAAGGTGACAGTCCAGTTCAAGGGCAAAATAAATCTTAAATAGGTAAAGCTTAGGAAGAATCTGTGTGTAAATTGATTGCATTAAAAACAAACAAACAAAAAACCCCACCCCACACTTGTGCCCGAGACTAAAATGCGTGGACAGAAGTTTCAGAAAATAAAATATAGAACTTTGTCCTAGTTGTACTGTTGTTATATAGAAAGTAGTACAGTCTAACAGGTGATATCTTAGGGTAGTTAATAGCAAAAATTCTTCATGTTGTATCTGCTTTGTTGAACAGCACATACATGCGTTGTTTCTCATACTGTTCCATTACATTGTCCATCCATTCAGTAAATGTCTTTTTTTTGCATTGCATGACTGTACTAAGGAAGGACAGACTTCCTATCATGAATTTGAAATAGTTTAAATCATGCTTTCAAAAATTATAGCTCTTAATTTGTGTGAAGCTTAATTTAACATTTCCAGAGGAGTTTGTTTTAAAACAGTAGTGAACATGGAAAAAAATCCCTGTTAAAGCTGTTCAGTTTAATTTGTTTTGTTCATGAATCAGAACAACTGTTTGTTGGTAGCCTGATAATGGAGTTGAGAACCCTTGTTAGAAATATTCATGGTGTTCAAAAACAGTCACATCCTTGCATAAGCAATTGCATATCTCAGTTCCCTGGGTCTCAATAGCAGGGCATCTTCCAGGTCTGCAGATGATGTTTCGAAAGGGCACTTGAAAACATAAGTTATATATTATTTTGGTAGCCTCCTACAATGGAAAGAGAGAAAGGGGAAACGTTGCTAATCAACAATAAACTTCATAGCGATGAAGCACGTGAAAGTGTCAGTGCTTTCGTTGTCCATTTTGTCCTGAAACTTTTATAACAAAATGTGTTCTTTGTGACTTTTTATTGAATCTTCTGTAATTAATTATCTACTGTTTTAGGAGCTAAAATTTTAAGCTCTACCTTATCAAAACCAAAATATGAGTGGTGGGTTCTCATTAATCCTTCTCCTCTACTGTCATACCTATCCATTTCCCCTTTCCTCCTTTCTCACTTTAGCTGTAATCCTCCACCAGGGACGTTTACTGGGGCTGAGGGGTAAGTGCAGATCCTGAACAAAAATCTGTTTTCAGGCTTCTAATAGCCACTTCGAGGCTGTTTCCCACTCCTTATAGATTTACCCTTTGTATGTTCCTAAATGTTTTTCCACTTGCAGTTACTGCATTGCAGCAGTTTTATGTTTGCTAAATGGCCACCAATCTGCTCAGCAGTTTAGTGTATCATCCTGTGTTGCAGCTGAACTTTCATACAGACTTTGTTTTTCTTCCAGCCAATGTGACACCATATCTTATAACTTTGTCATTAATCCACATCATTTACTGTCTTGTTACAAATCACTGTTTCTTTCACTCCTTTGATAGTCCTTGGAATGGAGATGGCTTGTATGTCTAGCATGAGTACTTCTGTTTTAATGGATTTTAAACTTCTCAGTAAAAACTAGATGTAGAATTATAATAGGGTAGCTCCTTCATGCCCACAGGTGGCTATTTTTAGAGAATCTTTGCTGGCAAGGGGATACCCTATGATTAGTTGGAATGAAACTGTCTTTAATTATATGTTTAAGTTCATTGAATTTGCTCATACTGAAACACATTAGAGGTATTTATTTTCTATGAAAGATAACAGTCCTTTTCACAAATTATTTTTTTCCAAAAGTAGGAAATTAAAATCTGGTGTTTATGCTAGACTAATAAGAATCCTGCTCCATTTTCTGATGTACTTAAAATAACGAAGCATGCAATCTTTTTTCTTTCCAGCTCTGTCTTGAATTGGCATTGCTGCCCTCCTGTTTCATTTTTATCTAAGTTGGCTTTAGCTTTTAGATGGTACCATAAGGTTTCTTAACAAATAACCATTTCTGAAATTTGATTTTTTTTTCAAGTAGAAAACACTTCTCTTCTTTTACAGCTAATAAAGCAGCAGCAGGCTCCGGAAACCGTCCGGGGAGTGTAATACGTGTATATGGCGATGAAAACAGCGACAAAGTGACTCCAGGAACTTTCATACCCTATTGCTCAATGGCACATGCTCAGCTTTGCTTCCATGGGCACCGTGATGCTGTTAAATTCTTTGTTGCAGTACCTGGTAAGGTTTTATTACTGTTCTTCAAATGAGATTTCTTTTTCTCCATCACTTGCTTAGTTAAACCTAGCGTTCAGGCAAATATAGCAAGTGTAGGCAATTGTACATTCAGAAACAATTTATTACATTTTATTTACAAGACTTGTCTGATTCCTAAGTGCGGTATTGTTTAATGGGAGGAAAAGGGTTTGGTCACAAAGAAAAGTGCTTTGCTTCCATCTGGGAAAAAAGGTACTGTGGGAAGTACTTGCCTGTTAGGAAGGCGGTCAACTGCTAATTGGTGTAAGGTCCCATTTAAGAGTCTGACATCCTGCAGGAAGGATGAGGTACTAAGGGAGATGCCCCCAAAGGAAAGAATCTCAGTTGAAAAAGCTAGTAGTTCCCTAGAAGCTGCAGTGCTGGTTGAATACCCTCTGAGTGCTTCTATACTATGTGTGCTGGAAGGAAATGACAGAAGTTTGCTTGATGGGCTGACACGCACTGAATCATTTCAGTTCTGTGTCTTAAAGCCTTGACATCTGTTTCAATGTCATTCTCTAGATCTGCATGCCTGTGCTGAGAAATCTATCAAGAGGCATTTAATTTTCTGATTTCCACTGAACTGGCCTGAACAGGCTCTTAATCTCTTTAGAGAGATGAAATGGGGGCAAAGCTAGCTTTCCGTCCCTTGCTGAAGAGATACTAGAACCCAAAGTGTATCATTAGGCATTAAGTATGTCATCCAGTGAGCAAATACAGGTGGTAGTATTCTGTGAGATATGACATAAATGTCTTCTGTTTTTACTCCAGGTCAGGTTGTTTGCCCACAGAGTAGTGCTGGAACAGAGCTAACAGCTGATAAACCGGCCCAAGAGACCTTCAACCAGAGTCCCTTAAAATCAATGTTGGTGATAAGTGGTGGAGAAGGATATATTGACTTCAGAATGGGTAAGAAGTGCTGAGCTTAAAACCAGTTGTAACCTCTTCATACTGAGAGGTCATTAACCATATAATAACTTCCACTGTGATTGCAGAGTGCGTTTGTGTGGTCAGTCAGTACGTCATCTTTACTGAGCAAGCGTGAGGATAGATACATCTTTCTCTCACACACATGCAGCTTCAGGTTTCTCTTCTCCCAGTAAACCATGACCTGAGATGATTCTGTAAAAGGGTTTTATTTGAAACTCTGCTTTGCGGTCATTTACCATCTTACCATTTATGCTTTCAGTCTTACTTTGAAAGGTTAGTCTTCTATCTCAAACTGCTGGAAAATATGTCCATAGTTACTTAAATATGCAGACTGACTAAAGTCATGTATTACATGAAGAACACTCCAACTAAAACTTACTTATTTTTGAGTCAAAAAGGGAAAATGTACTTCACTGTTGGTTTTGTGTGCCCTTCTTTTAATCACTGCTTTGTTTGGATAGCACTTTTGCATGATCTACCCCATAAAAGATTTCCTGTGTAAACATATTTTTTTTATTAAAGCTTTTGGGGAAATAGAACTATAACTGCTCTCACTTTGTTATATGCTTAGAGTCCACAGCTGGAGACCTTGACCAAAAGTGCGTAGAAAGCAGTCACAACTCAGAGGGCTGGTTTTGACCTTTTGCCTTAATCTGTCTATAGTGGGTTTTAAAAAAACAAACCCAACAACAAAAAACAAAACAAAAACAAACAAACAAACAAACAAAAAAAAAACAAAAAACCAAAAACAAACAAACAAAAAACCCACGAAAACCAAAAGAAGATCCCAAAACACCCCTACAAAGACAAACCCATGACAGCCAGCCCAAATTCTGTCATCCCAGTAGTCAATGAAAAGAAGTTCCTGCTGGTAATGCCAGTGCAGGTACCTGTGAGACAGGACTTGAGGCAACTCTGTGCCACACTGCAGTGAGGTGTTGAACTCTGTGCTTGTCCACGCTGGCAGACGTGGGGTTTGCTGTCCTTGTAGCGTGACGCGAAGCCATGAATTTCAGCGTCAGTCCTAGAGCTGCATTAGCTCAGCTGTTACCACATTAGCACAGAAAACTGGCTCCAGAGCAAGCTCAGGCTATTCTGTGTTTAGATTCCTCAGCCCTCCAAAGCAGTCTAACCAGAAAACCAGCCAAACTGGGACTTGAAACCTTCCTGAAGTTGTAGGTCAGTTCCCATTTCATCTGGTTAAATCAACGTTCTTCTGTACCACAAGACTGCCTCAGCATTGATGCGTATTATTGTCTACGTGCAGTTTTAGTTCAGTGGTTATTCTGTCACCTTCCACCCGAGCCAGCTCACGTCATTGAGCCTTTACACGCGGTTATAAAACCGCTCTTCTCTTTTGAAGGGCAATAGTGGAGAACAGGCTTGAGGCTGTGTTGTGCCAGTGTGCAGAGCTGTGACAAGCCAGGATAACTAGAACAAGAGGAAAGATGAAGGAAAGGCTCATCATATACATGAGTGTTGCATTGTCTTGTGCTCAATTACTGCTCTTATTCCCAGAGCACTTTGTATGGTTTATGTGTTCATGCTGCACGCTTTCTCGTAGCATGACCATGGCCAGTTCTACCTGGGAGTGACTGCAAGTTGGCAAATTAGATTGGTCCTTCTCTGTCTCAAAGAGCTATAAGTAAGGAAATGTGGGGGGCTAGAATTAAAGAACACAACCATCAGAACACTGGGCTCTGAAATAATTATGCAATAGTCTTTCAGTTTGTAATGTATATATTCACAATCTTCAATATGCTTTTATATGAGCATACGGCAACTGCTGTCTTTTACAGTGTTTCTCTTGTAAAGCCAGATGTCACTTGTCTTGCTGCATTTGGTGTTAATACTGGGTTTTATTGTCAGCCTGAATCAAAGCTGCTGTTTTTCAGGTGATGAAGGTGGAGAATCAGAACTCCTTGGAGAAGCTCTACAACTTGAACCTTCTGTAGCCAAAGCTGAGAGGAGTCACTTAATAGTGTGGCAAGTAATGTGTGGCAGTGAGTGAGCCTGTAGGATGCAGCTGGAGACCTTAAAAAAAGAAAAAAAAAAAAGCTTCTGCATGTTTTTTTTTTTTATTTTGTGAAACCTGTTTCACTACATGATGTTGAAGCATTTCTTTGCTGTTTAACTTTATATTGCAAATCTGTCATATGTTTAACTATACAGGAATTAGCTTGTGCTGTTTTACTGCACCCGTGTTACATGGAAGAGTATAATGAAATCAGACCTTTCTCAAAACTGGTGTGCACACCGTCTTAAGCAACTGAGACATTAGTTTTACTGTACCACAGCAATCTAATGTAGTGCACTTCTTTGGTAGTCTCACTTGAGTTCAGCTTTATTACAACTGAGCTTCATTTCACTGTATGATGCATTGAGTAAAACAGCAAAGTTATTCCCAAAATATTGAAAAATTGACAAATTATAAGATGGATTACTAAGACTCATCCAACTATTCAGTGAGGGCTAAAGCAAACTGTAAATTTCAGCTTTTGATTTCAAACCTGGAAAATCTTGCTTACATAGTGTATATGGCTTAATTTGTTACATTCATCAGAATTTATGGGGGTAAGAGGGGATTGTATAGGAATTAAGATGACAATATTTAAATAAAATTACATGTTTTCACTATTGAACCTTAAAGTTTGAGAACTGCTGCCCTCAATAACGAGCAATTTTGAGCATAATGTTTTCACCTTTCCCAGACATGGAACAACTGTTTCCAAAGGTTATTCTTAGGATGATTTAAATTTGAAAATGACGGTAAAATTCTTGAACAGGGGTTATGTTTTGTTCTTTTCTTGTCTTAACTCTTTGTGTCCTAAGCACTAGAATGATCTTCTCTGCCTAGCTGGTCAAACTCATGAGGCACTACACGTGTGAAGGTTAGAGACCTCAATTAGAGCATGAGAAAAGACTGAGAGTGTACAGGAAAAATGCATTCTGCCCAAGTGAGATTGTAAAGGAACTTTAGTGCCAGATAATTAGGTACAAAATGTATTTTTTGTAATTGCATACCCCAATTTAGTGTAAAAAAAAAAAAAAAAAAAATTTAGCAACAATGTTAGCAGGTAGCACTGAGTAAATTGATGAAAGTCAGGAGACTCTAATATTAGGCTGACATTCTGTCTACTCACCATCTATTTTTTTAACCATAAGTGTGAGTTGAAGACTGTCTTCCTTTTACATTGAATTTCCTACATTAGTGTCAAACCTGAGTTAAACACTTCATGATTTCTGTACTTCAGAATATTTTAAAACCCAGATTTGCTCTTTCATTTAGTCTCTGGAAAGTAAAAGTTTTGCGGGGTTTTAATAAACATCCAGCATTTACCCCCAAAAGTCTGGGACTGTTCTGTTTGGGTTAGCAGAGAAATTTAGTGATTTGATTATGTGAGAGAACTGAACAGTTTCAGAGGAGTAAATATAGAAACACTTTTTTAAAACTGCCTAAACATTTTTATGCAATAGGAGCAGTTCTGGTCTATCAGGCAAACATGTGTTTATATATTTTCTTAATTTTTTAAATGAACACATTTAGCTGAGGTCTATTGTGTAAATATATATTTAGGCAGCTTTTTCAAATGCATATCATAGCTGATAAACCAGAAAAACTCCATTCAGGTCTATTGGTTAGATTTATATGTATAAATACTTTTTAAGCGACATATTTTGTACACAGCTGTTCCTCTCGTAAATATGTATTTAGGACATGAACTATGTAGTAAAAATCCTTATTAAAGATGTCTAATATCTTGGTAGTATTTTTCTCTTCAGAATGCCAAAAGTGATGAGAGCATGTTGTTCATAATTTGCTTTCCAAATTCATCTTAAACGTCACTCTTAAAGTACTTTGGCTTAAATAGAAAGCCTAGGAGCTTTTGAAAAATTATATGAATACAGAAAGTAAACTGGCTAAACACTCTTAGACCTATTTGAAACTTCCATAGACACATATGCTGAACCTGAAGCACATCTGAATTAACTTAAAAAAAATAATTGGATGTCTAAGAAAAATGCTGTCTAAACTTTTACTGTTGTGCAGAATCTTCACTGTGAGTGGTGCAGTTTCATTGCTTCTCCTGCCATTTTCTGAAATGTATGGTTTTGTTTTTTTTTTCTCTTTGGAAAACACAGTCTCCAAAGCTTTTTACTCACTGGTTGGTTGTCACATTCTCATGTTCTCAGAAAAAAAAAAGCGCACAATTGTGTTCCTTCGTTCTTGTATAGCATTTTATTTGTAATTAGGGATGAGCTGTTTTCTCTGAATGGCTTTACCACTGTCAAATAGAGTGGTTCAATCTGGCAAGTGTGTACCTGGTCTTTTGCCAAATGTATCTGGTCCACCGTGCCATTTTAGTCACCTCAGTGGGCCAACTCTTGCAAATCTTTCAGAGAATGATTGTTTCTGTCCAAAAGTGGAAGGGTTTTAAAGCAAACGATAGGCTAACTGTGTACCACTGTGGGTGTAGATTAAAGGCATGTGCACTTCTCTGTATTTCTCATTTAGAAACTTTTATCCCCTGTCTGAAGGTACAGTAGGTTCGATGGGTCCCTCTTGTCATCGTGGTGCTCTGGGGTTTATAAACTCTACTTAAGGCCGCTTTGAAGGGTGAACAAAGCGGGTGACACCCCAGGCACTGAGATGACAACGCGCTCCTCCAAATCCGCCTCAAGAATGTGTTTATGCATACACTCATGTGATTAAAGCATCATATAAATAGGAGCTAATCTCTGGATAGCTACAGCTTGTTAATAGTTTGGAAACATTTCGAGCACAAAATATGCAGCACATTACTTGCCTGGGTAAGGGTGTTTGCATGGTAACGGTGAAACGCGTTGTATGAGCTGCTGCATTGTCCGTTTCTTGTGAAGGTCTTCCTGCGTTGGATCAGATAGAGCTGGCAGAGCGTAGACACTTTATCATAGGCTGCCTTAGTAACAAACAAATGTTAAATCTGTTTTATTATACTAACTGTTCTAAAGAACGTGTGTCTTTTAAAATGCTGTGTAACTGAATATTTATTTCCATGTGAGTATTATAAAAGTTACCAAAGGATTAAATCTGATTTAGCACTCTTGTAAGTGACCCTGTTGAGACGGGGTCTTGTGAAGGCCCTGCTCTGTAAAAGAAGACACGGTAAACTCAAATACAGTTCTTTAGGGAAATTAAATGTTTTTTCTAACAGGGTTATGCCATATTGTAACAACCTATGTTGCACCTCAAAGCATTTTTCTATACACTAAATGTCTCTCCCGCCCTCTAACAAGATTAAGTTTCCTTTATTAATTTTGTTGATGCACATTTCTCAATCTTTTAAACATATATTTTAAACATTTTATGGTCTGTAATTTTTGAACGTTTTGTCTGTTGGACACTTTACGCTGAATTTTACTTGCCTCTGTAATCCGAGATGGAGACTACAGCGTTAAACTTGCTGTCTGTTAAAACTTGAGGCTTCTTTTCTGTGAGCAGAAAAGCTCATATAGCAGTGTAGTTATTTCAGTATTTATTTCTATTATTGAATCCATGGGGTTCAGAATGTAACTTTGTACATGAAATATATATAAATATGTATATGAAACATGCATCGGATTGGTGTGTTCTTTGTAGTCTCATGTTGAGTTCAAAGGTTTTTGGTGCTACCAGAAGGTGTAGTAATTGGGTGTTGTACACCAGCAGCTAAGTATTGTCGTTGTAAACACTGGGAGTGATATATTTGAGTCAGCCCAGAGCTAGTGCCGTGCTGCTGGCTCCTGTTGTCTCCTACTGAAGCCAAAACTCCAGAGAAAAACTTTGCTCAGTGCCTGGCTCCCAGCTGCTGCCATCCTGCCTCCTCCACATGGCCACAAACCCCCCGAATCACAGGGTAAGAATCCAGAGGAGACCCCTCTCAACTCAGTTAAAATAGGTGCTGGCCCTGAAATTCATTTTTCAAGTCTTCTTAACACCTCACCAAAGATTCATCTAAGCTCAAAAGCAAGTTGATTCCTTACCACACAGCAAAGGAAATGTTACAAGGCAGAAGAATAAAAACTTGGTGACAAAATTAATTTCTTTGCTATGCCAGAGACAGGTTTTAATGATTTTATTTTTATTTTTAAATTTTTTTGCCACTTTTAACCACTCTTGTCCCAACAATTTATCTTGATTAGTATATAACAAGTGGCCACAGCACTGAAAATACTTGGTTAACCTTTGTTGTTATGGACTGGGGAGGTCCCCACCTCCTGCAGTCCCCTGGTGCACCCGGGGCACGGCGCGGGCTGGTCCCTTGCCTGCGCCCATGTGCAAGCAGGGCTGGCACTTGCCTCTCTCCAGCTGTACCGAGGGGCCCAGATCAGGTGGCTGATTTTTGATCACCTCTAGGATGTGAATATTTCATATTGGCACATACAAACATATGAATCCATCCATGGTTCAGAAAACACTGTGTCCTGCAAACAGTGTTGTACCAACTTGAAATTTTATCATCTTGGTACTTAAAAATTTATTTTTTTTTCATTTACTGTCGTTTTCCTGCAAGATTTTTGCTTCTCTAGAACACACATACTGACAAATTTCCCTCTCCTCACAGTGTTTTTTCTCGGGATGTGTCCCTTCACATGCCTGTCCCGTCACTGCACTGTGCTGAGACAGTGCCTGTATGTTTTAAATAGGAAGAAGCACCATAAATCTTTATTCTGGAAACCTTTACCCTCTTCGGGCAGCACCTCGGGTCTGTGGGTAAGTAATTTAGTTTTTCAGATCCTGTATTGAGAGAGAAGTGCTAATGGAATTGTCATCTCAGTTAAGGTGTTACAAATGATATTTAGAGACAGAAGTTTTAAGCTATCATAAAATACCCAGGCCCTTCTGCAATGAACCTGGGGATAAGGGAGAAAGCACTCGTGGCTTCTGTAGCAGGTACCAAAAAGTTCTCAGTTGTCAGCCTCCTATAAAAAGAGGTATTCAAATCAGAATACCTAAAATGTTGTTAATCATGCAGGAAGTGAAAATAAAAAAGCATTCACATTGAAACATTTATTGGAAAGTACTTGTTTGCTAGAAACTAAACCTCAAACTTACTGATGGAGATTGAGATAATGTTCCTTTTTCTACAATGAAATAGCAAACGAAAATGAGGGATTCTTTTTGCTCTCCACCCTCCTTTTTCAGCATCCTGTAATCCCTTTGAAAGCTATTTGAGTAATACAGTCTGCAAATGTTATTTAATGTTATGATCTCTGCACAAATGCCCCTTAAGTCTACTGTCAAAGAAGCTTTGGGGAGGTCTTTTGGCCTCAGACCATACTCCCGATTCAGGGCATGCCATTCAGGACTAGTTGCAATCTTGCATGGTGATGGCTAAATTCTTAAAAAGCTATTTTGAGATGACAAACCCAAGTAGGAGAATTGTTTTCCAGCTTTTCAAAACACTCTGTAAAGTGGTGGTGAGGAGGGAGCTGATGAGGTGTGATGTGGATTGTTGCTCGTTACTATCTGCTGGAGAGCCTGGAACCCCCGGGACCAGGCGCCGTCTGTGTTGGGTTTAAACACAAGATGGTGCTCTTAATTCAGAGGAACATGGAGACATAGAGGGAAAACTCATTTTCCTGGAGTATCATCTCCCTGCCTTTCTCTCGACACCCATGTTTCGGGTTTCCTCCAACAGCTATTGAAGGTGAAGCTGTTGTGTCAGTGGTCAAAGAGAGGAAAGGAGAATCCTCCTATTTTCTCATCGACGTGTTCAGAAGATGGCTCTCCCTCGCCTTCACCTCTCTGCCGTGGTTCAGTCGTGTTGTGGGGGTTTGTTTCCTCCGGTACGGCCCCAGCCAAGAGGCTGGGCTGGAGGTGGCTGCTCCGGAGCTGGGACCTCTTCAGCCCTTTGCATCTGGTGCTTAGAAAGAGGAAAGGGCAAGAGTTTCCTTCTTTAAAGAAGCCCCAGGCAGCTGAGCAGTATCTGTCCCCTGCCTGCTCCCTCTCCAGCTTCAGCTCTAGTTTGCAGGTGGGACATTAATGTCCCCCTTAATTCTCACCCTGTCTGGAGAACAGCCGTTTGAAAGCTGCAGATGAACAGTGGCTCTGGCTGCAGTGGTGAAGGGGACTGGTGCTCTTCTGGCCACAGACCTTCCCCTTCCCTCTGCCATCCCAGAGGCAAAGGGCTTTGGGACGTGCAGGTGGTTCCTGCAGTGAAAGGGAAGGTTGCTGCCATCACCCGCTGCGGTTGCCACCACTGCATAAAATGTCACCATGCCCAGGGGCTCCTGTTTTGTTGGCTGTCTCAGGTCTGGAGTTTGAATGAGGGAGGGGAAAAAAAGAAAAACAAAACATTTTGGAAACCTTCCCAGACTCCACATCTGCTTTTCACTTCCACCTTTCGGCGCGTGGGGCCGAGACAGGGAGCGCTGCCTCCTGATGGCCCTGGGGTCCTGCCCCGGCTCTGCGCTGGTGGGGATGGAGCTGCCACCAGCCGGGTCCCACGTCTGGACCAGCACCGTGGCGGTGGCAGCACTTGGTTATGGTGTTGTCATTATGCTAGCTCAAGGCCTGGTTTGCAGATGTGGTTCTCAGGATCTCCTTTTAAAATCAAATTATGCTGATGTTTGCTTTGAGTTTTAGAAGGAAAAAAAAAAAAGCTGGTAGGTGCTGCGTTGGGTGACACCACACGTCCTGGTGTCCTGTCTGACGGTGGCTGGAAGCAAGTGCCTGGAGAAGAGGGCAAGATTGGGGCAGAGCTGTAGGTGACCCCACAGCCTGCTACTCCTTCAGGCATGAAGACTCAGCTTCTACCTCATGGAAAGAACTGGACTGATGGAGAGGGGTACAGCTGCCTGTGTCCCAGCAGCAATAAAAAGCACGATGTCAAGAGAGCTTGTTGGTTTGTGAAGGCAGCTGGAGTACCTCTGGATTTATCCTCTAGATGTGGTAAATACTAAGAATGAGATAAAGCTTTATATTTCTTCTACCACTTAACATTGCTCTGTCACTGTGCGGGCATAGATGCTGTCGCAGGGACGTGGGGGCCGTGCAGGGCTCTGTCCCTGCTCATGTGGGGCATTTGGTTTCTGCTCCCTGGGACGCTAGAGAGATGTCTCTGGGCATGAGAAGCATGTGGAGCTGGTGTGAAGAGGTCCAGTGTTTCAGGCCAGACCTGGCAGCGGTTTGGGGTGGGTAATTGCACTAAGAGGTGGTGTTAAAGGCTGAGGGGGGAGGCTGAACCCAGGAGAAAAAAAGATGCTGAGGCCTTTTTTTGGCTGCTAATTGATGTGTTCAATGAGAGAACAGCAGGATGTGTGTGTGGGCAGGGAAAATTGAATTCTTGTCAAAATTGCCCAAAAGGTAATGAAAATCCCTGAGATAAGAGAGAGGTGAATTGTGTGGCATCCACAAAACCATTAGAGTCCGGTTGACTCACTTGCAAATAAACACTGTGTGGGTGCTCAATAGCAAAAAAAAGCTCTTCTGCCCTTTGCAGATGTGACTGCATCTCACTGCTCCTGGGGAGGAGGGATGCTGTTGTCGGGGGGGTCCTTGTGCCCAGCCAGAGCTGGGGGGAGCAGGAGCAGCCCCCAGCATCCTCACCTTGCTGCAGGGGGCTGTACTTTTCCATGTGTGCGATGAGAAAATCAGAAAGAACATCTCAAGAAGGTGGGAGGTGGCAGCAGGAGCATCCCGGGCAGTGTCTGACCGGCAGTACCGTTGCTGTAGAACAGCAGGAGAGGGTAAAGGTTTCGTGCAATGGGGGTAAGGAAGCAGTTTGGCTGCCTTTTGGGTGACGCCGTGCTGTCAAACCACCCTGCCCCCAGCTCGACACAGCAAGGCAGGTGACTGGTTTTGCAAGCATTTTCAAAGGTTGTTTCTCAGCCAAATCTTCGAACTTTTCAGGGTGTTCAGAAGGTCATTTCACCATGGCAACTCACGTCTGCAATAAAGCCCAAAAGGTCAACTTTGGGTGAGAGCCACGGCTGCCCTGCTGGAGTGAGCTCTGCATGGAGAGCTGGGTGGGCAGCTCGTGCTCGGGTGCAAGACATACCTCGATCCCTCCGGGGTTGGTCCTCTGAGGAAAAGTGATGGTTCTTCAGACACTTCCATTCCAGGTTCTGCTACAGTTTGCCAGAAGTTCAGGATGCTCTCATGGTCAAAAAACGTAGCTTTGCATTAGCAAAAGCAATAGATGGTGGCATTGGGAAGGCAAAATTCCTGCAACTGGCCTGTTCTCATGAAAAAGAGCAGTTGTAACTGCTGTGGGGCTTATCAGGGAGGCTTGAGGCACCCGAGCCCCTTGTGCGATGGCAGCAGAGGTGGTTCATCACCGTACCCAGTCCCCAGAGGAGATGGGGCAGCCAGCCTTGCCCTGGACATGTCCCCACTATTCATTCCGCCCAGGAATCATTACAAATGGGTCAGAAACGCTGCAAAAGGGAGCGCAGAGGAAACTTTTTTTGAGGAATGAGGAGACTTTAACAAAGCTCTGCCTGAGCTGGCAGCAGTGTTTCGGGCTGACAGCAGCCCCTGGGTGTTGAAAGCGTTCCCGTTTTGTGAGCTGGCTTTTGCAGCACCGTAAGGTGTGATCTTAAATGACACAAAGGAAGGAGAAGTAACTCAGAGTAGGTCTTGGGGAGTGCTTTCAGCTCGTGAAGAAGGCAGGCCAGCAGCACTGGCTGGGCTTGCCCTGCTGATGAAGTGACAATTTGTTTCCATATTCCTCTTATGGTTAAAGCAGACTTTGCTGGGCCCCTTGCGTCTCAAGCACCTGGGTTGCATGATCCCAAGCTGGACCATGCTTCTTACTGCTTGCTCAGTGTTGCTTTAGGCTGGTGTCTACACGCTATAAAATAAAGGTTAATTCTCAGGCTGATCCCTGAAAGAGAAAATGGGAGCTAAAGAGCTAGTTGAAATGGTCATGGTTCAGAAGAACTGCAGATCAGACAGGCACAGTTCAGAGGTTTTTCCATGCTGGTGGTCCTTCTGGTCCTCCAGCTGCTCTACACCCAAACATTGGCCTTAAGGTGCAATGTGCAGCACGCCGTGCTCCAGGGAAGCTTTGGTGGTTGGACGAGACACACAGGAGTTTTTGCTAATCTCCACAGCTGCTGCAGTTTCCTCTCTTGCTTGTACAATTCCATTTTTTAAGTATATCTCACACCCTGCATGTGCTGAACTCGGGCAGCTCTCATCACTTCTCATCAAAAATGAAATAAATCACTGATGCTGCAAATCCTGCCTTCCCCTCCAGCCATGAATCACCCTGCACAATGGCAGTGACTCTCCCGAGGATTCTGAAGTTACTCAGTGAGCAATTGGGATGAAGAACATCCCAGTCTGCAGCTGGTTCAGATGTAGTTTGGGATTATCCAAATTTGGGCTGCTTTACCCCAGAGGTGGGAGCTGCTGGGTGGAGGCAGCTGGGTGCTGGTGTGGGTGCTGGCGTTTGCCTGCACACCCGGGGATGCTCCGAGAGGAAAGCTGGACACAAGCAAAAACACGAGCCATTGCCATGTACTCAGCATTAACTGAGGGACTTGGCCAGTGCCACATCACCATATGGTGACACGATGTTGTGCCCTCCCTTTAAATAGCATCAGTATCTGGCATCTTTATTTCTGCAGGTTTTATGGCTGTGGAGGGTGCAAGAACCTATCGGCTTTTAATAGTTTGGAGTTGTTATGAGATTTTATTTGCCTGACAGCACTGTGCTTTCTGGGGTGCTTTAGGAAGTATAGTAATTAAATGTTTTTATCAAACGTACCCACTTGGGCAATGTTAAACATTTTCTGTCCGTAAGTGCAATTTAGGGACTGTCCAGGGCTGTGACAAGTGCTGGAGCTGAGCAAAATGCCAAGAGCTGAGTTGGTGGCCCAAGGACGGGCACCCAGACAGTGGTGTGCATCCAGCCTCCCAGAGCAGGCTTCAAATTCAATATTCCTGCCAAATGAGGGACTCTGAACCCACGGTCTGGGCAAGTTTAGTTTCAGTGGGGTGCTTGGGGTGTCAGGGGACACTTCTCAAATTTACCCCTGGGCTCAACAGCCTCAATCCTCCGAACTTCTCAGCACACACGTAAAGTCTCAGCGCATGACTTCAATGGGGCTATTCATGTCCCCGCAGGAAGTGTCCGCTTTGCTTCTTGCAGGATTACAAATGCTGCAAGCCTCAAATTGAGGGCATGAGAAGGGAGGAGAGAAATAAGATTTGCCCCCAAAATACCCTGATTTCCTTTGTTACCACGGGGGAAGGACAAGGGTGGCAATGAAGGCTTTAGACTTCAGGAACTCTGGCAAATGGGGGAAACATCTCGCTTCTTTCCTCCTCCTCAATTCAATGACTTATTCAGCGCTTTCCTGTGTCCCCGAAGATGAGTGTTAGGTTTGCTCTTTCTCCTGGCACATGAGCATGTTGGGCTGGGTCACTGCCCCATGCAAATGGGGCAAATGCCGAGGTGGTCCACAAGGTTTCTAAGCCATTTTTGTCCCATCTCTGCTTCCACTTTATGATCCTGGTTTGCCATCTTCTCCACTCGACTGGCATCTGCACAGACCAGGAGATATCTGCTGCTTCGTGTTCACCTGTTCCATGGTTTAATCTACCCCTATAACATATGGCTCATTTTTGTTTCTCTCTTCCTTACTTCGTTCATGAAGTTTTTGTACTTCTCCAGGCCAGTGCTGTATGCTCAGATGTAGGGCTCAAGAACAGAGCCTTTAAATGGATCGCTCAGCATCAACATATATTTTCTATAGCTAAGGCTCTGTGCCCTGAAGAAGACAATGAGTAACTGTGATTTGTTAAGCTGCAAATGATCCACCTCCTCCCCAAAACCATTCCTGCTGAGGGATTGGCATGAGGCAAATGAGCATTTCTCAGCTTTTTGCTTCCTTCCTTGCTCTGGTCGCTCTCCCCAGAAATCAGGTCCCAGCCTTGCTTTCCCTGGGTACCACAGCTTGGCCGGGGTCAGTTCACCAGAGTATCAGGAGATCTGTTAAAGGCAGCAGGAGCTGCCTGAAAGGCCTCTGTGTCTTTGCTGGAGAAGAATTGAACTGGAAGAGGGACCTATGGAGGCTCCGGAGGGATCAGTGTTATGCCCGAGGCAGGTTAGCTTTCTTCACCACTGACTTGGGAGCAGATTTAAATGTCACAGATAAGGCATCCCTTCATCTGGGGCTTTTCAGGAGGTCACACAAAGCAAGTCAGGACAGTCTTACCCTTTTCACAGTCAGTGTGTGTAGAAACCAATTTTATTCCCTTCTTACTTGCAGTAACTTCAGGAGACTGTTCCTACATCTCTCTTGGCCTTTCAGGGACTACAAACCCTGGTTATCTGACTCTCTCTCCTCATAACTCATATTTTCTGATCATTTCCATCCCTCTCTGGATTTTTCCCTCCTCGGTTGTTCAGCCTGAGCAGAGCACATTGAACATGTGACAGTCCCCATGAGGCTTCCTAAGCTGCACAGCACAGTGGACCCTGCTGAGCCTGCCATCTCCCCTTGCTCCCTGGTCTTTTCCTGGGGATCTCCTGCTTACCTGACTGCTCCCTGGCTCTTATTTTTGCTGAGAGGTTCGATACTGCATTTGTGCTAACTTTTCAGTTCATGCCGCACTTCGACTCATTTTAATATTGTTACTATCTCAAACCTACTCCTTGTCACATATTTTGAGAGTAGGCAGGAGACATCCAAGAATCTGAAGCCAAAAATAGGGAGAATGGGAGAAAATAAAATCATGACTTTCAAGCTCTTGTGACTCAAACCCAGTCTAGCTCTGCAGCCACAGTGGGTCTCCAGGGCACCCCTGGGGGATGCACCCCTGGGAGATGTGCCCTTGGCCCTGGCCATGCAGCCCATGTTGGTCTCCTCTTCCTGGTCCCGGTGCTCGTGCTGGTCAGGACAGCAGTGGCTGTGCCATGAAATCTAAAGTTCTCCTAAATCTCCGCCCCAGATGGCTGCAATACCTTCAGTCTCCTTATGGGTCTCTGTGCAGAAGCGGGACTGGGACGTGGGGGCAGGGAGAAGGAGTCATGAGAACGAGATGTGAACTGGCTGATTAGAAAGTGTTGAGTTGTTCACACCCAGGACAAATGTGGTGCGTCCCCCTGCACCCTGCCTGGCTACAGCTGCTCCAGCCCAGCTGTCCCCCCGCCTTCCCCTCGGGCACACGGCTCGTCCCTGTGGCCAGCTCTTCTTGAAGGGCATCGGGCTACGTCTGGTCTCCTCCGTGTAACCTTACCCCGAGGAACGTATGGGATACGTGCATCTGCTGGGCCAGGCACGGACCCCCAGGAGCCAGCCCCACGAGAGGTAAGAGGGGCTCTGCACAGGATTTTAAAGCAGGGATGCTGGGGGGATGGAAGCTGGGGAACTGGCATCTGAGTGGGAACCCAACGTGCTTTTGCAAAGAGGTCAGTACTCGCCTCTCCCGCTGAGGTCAGAGCTCCTGGGCAGTTTTGGTGGGGCTGGATCTCAGGCTGCTTCCATCCAGCTCAGCTCCAGCCGTGCAGGGTCTGCTCCCAGCCCATGGCTCTACATCAGGCTTCTTCACCTGTAACTGGGAGCACCAAAACCCACCACGTTCTTCATGGTTTGTAGCTGCTTTAACTTCACTTAGGCTTGTGATTGATTAAGTCATGTATTTGTTTTTAAAATCCTTACCTATCTCATTCTGGTTCATAGAGCTGAACTGCTTGTAAATATCCTTCTCCCAGTCTGAGCTCTCCTGGTCCCAGAAAAGAAAATGGATTAGCTGAGGGCTGTTGTGGTGGTGTTGAATTTCTCCTCTATCACAATGTCGTAGTGTCTGAGTCAAATGCTTCCAGGGAATAGCAGCTCAGTTAAATAATTCTGTTTCCAGAGGAATTAAGGGAGAAACTTTCCACTTGATCTCATGTGCAATATCCTATATTTACAGAAACTAAATATCAGGCAAAAATTGACTTGAGAGGAGCCTTTTAACTGACCGTGATATTTCAATCTGCCAGATCCACCCCCGTGACTGTTAGAAGATGTCAGTGGGTACGGGCAGGCGTCTGAACCCTGGACCCACAGGGCTTTGGGCTGAGCACAGGGTCCAAGAGCTGATCCCTCCCTCTGCAGCGGTGTTACCCCACTCGCTTCTCACGAGCTCCTCCTGCACCTCCCTCCTTTGCACAAACCCCATTTTCCCAGGTGAAATGGGGCATCCTGAGGGATGGGATGTCTCTGTGCTCTGCAAAAGATGAGGGTGTTGGGAGGGCTGGAGCAAGCTAGTGGGCACAGCCCCATTCAGGGGGAACAGGACACATCCAGGTCACTTATCTGGATTGTTTCAATCACTTAAGCATCAAGTAGGGTTTGGACCTTGGGTTGCAACCAAGCCACCCCCCGGTGCTGGTGAGGGGTAGACTGCTGAGAAATCCCCATGGAAGGTGCCTCTGCCTGATGTGGGACAGCCAAGAAAGCATCAATCACGTTGTTTCCAGACTCAAAGACAAGCCAGAGCTGTGGCTTCTCCTTCCCAGATCACCACGAGGGAAATGCTGGTGCACCTGAGGCTCCCTGCAAGCAGCTCCTGCAGCTTGTCTGTGCCCTGACAGCTACTGGGAATGAGGCAGTGGCTTGTGCCCAGCAGGGTGAATGTGTCCCCAGGCTGGTGCCTGCCCGCTCCTCCCTGGCCTTTGCTCACCCTGCAAGGAGGCAGCTCATCCCATGGAAAATCCCCATCTCCATGGTGGAGGGGATGAAAGGAGCACAGTGGTCCCCAGTGTGGGGCGGAGGGAGGTAACACCCCCCTGGTGCCTTGCATCAGCCAGCCAAGGGACCATCCACACATCTTCTATTTTCGGTGGTGGCACGTCAGGAGCCCAGGACGCGCCGTCTCGGCTCTTAAACCCCAGTGAGTTTCCTATTGCACTTGCTCAATGCCTGAAGACACTCGAGCGGTTAATTATGACCTATAGCTCTGATGGATCGTATCACCGCTATTTTTAGCGCTCTCACTTCTGGTGCGAGCCCTGTGTCTATCTCTTTTTGGCCTTTTATTTTCAGTTTCTGATTGCTGTTTCCAAAACTCGTCTCAGGCACCAGGTGGGTGGCAGCTGGAGGGGTATTTTTGTCTCCATGTGGCCCCCTGAGGTGGCTCAGGGGGTGCAGGGGAACGGGTACCGCTCCGCTTGGCCGGCAGCTGAAACCCAGCCGGGGCTGCAGCCGGTGTGTGGCAGCTGAGCCCAAAATCAGAGCCCTGTCCCAGGGCAGCTCCTGTGTCCCTCCGACCGCCCTGGCACGGCTTTGCCCCTCCTGGGATGGGCACGGCCGCTCCTGCTGGAAACACAGCCTGCGGTGGGTTCATCTCAGACGTTTCCAAACCCGGCTGAGGATGCAGAAATGGGGTGTCATGTCAGGTTTGGGCACGTTGTTTTAGGGTTTGTGCAGCTGAGGGGTGAGCTTGGCAAACGCCGGGGTGCTCTCGGGGAGGGAAGATGCATCCCTGCAGCAAAGGTGGCACCGACGTGGTCCTCCTGGCAGCAACGCAGCGGGATCATGTGGAGATGAGGGAACAGGAGGGTGACAAGGACACAAGTCAGAGAAGAGCTCAGAGTCCCTCCCATGGGGAGACCGGTGCTGCGTCACCCCCTCCCTTGGCACCGAGGCCCCTGGCAGGGACCCAGCGAGCTGGATGGGACCGGAGGGGGACACCTCGCCCTGGGGGTGGGAGCGGGGCTGGGAAAGGAATACCCCATCACTCCTGGCTGCTGACAGGGGTACAGAAATAGCCGGTGCCCAGTTCCCTAGAGAGCGGGCACACAGCATGGACATAGATAGGAAAACCCTCCCCTGGAGCGAGCATCCCTCTGTCCCAGCAGGAAGGTGATCTGGGCAGCATCCAGTATCCTCCCAGCAGTGCCACTTCTCCCAGCTGCTCCCAGCAGCTTCCCAGCATCGCCCCATCCCCTCCACACAATCCCCTCCCTCTCTGCAGGCCAGGATTTCACCTCAAGGCCGTCAGAGGGATTTAAGGCTTTGGCAGAGGAAGGAAAGATTTTTGCAGAGAGCTAAACCGGCTCCGCTGCTCCGAGCAAACTGCTGGTCTGGAAATATCTGGTCCTGACTGGCGGGTTGGAGTCTCCTGCAACGCTTTACAGAATAACATGGCATTTCTCGTAAAACAGCCATCTAGAAATGCCATTTTCACAGGTTATTGGTGGATGTCTGTGCTGTAGGCACACAGGTAACCCTGGTTTAGAGTGTGCAGCGCCTGCGACTGCACTGCCTGAGTAGGGCTGTGTTACTGCCCATCCACCACCGAGCTACCCAGCAAGTGTCCAGGAGTAACTACACAAATTAACGATGCGGATTCAGTGCTCGAACACGTAGCCACACTGGTTGGAGAGTAATAAATCAAGCACACAGCCCTGAAGCAAAACAAAGGGAAGTCACAGCTTAAGCATGTATAGAGGCAATCAGGACGTGTACAGGTGATGAGCGCCAGGAACTGAGTCCTCTCCAAATCCACGACAGCACTCTGAAAGCCTTTGCAGGACACGTTCCCGGTGAGGATGCTTTCCCACATTGGAGAGTGAAGCCCGTCTGCTCTGCGGCGAGGCAGGGGCTGCCGGCGGCCCCCGCTGCCATCAGTGTCACTCAGCCACAGGCAGTGTCTTTCCCTCTGCTAATTAAGGTGTGGGAAATATGTTCAAGGTGGTGCAAGACATCTGGTTACCTCGAAATGAATTTTCCCAACTTAATTATATTTCTCCTCCTGCAACATATGCTCAGGCGAAGATGAGGATGGGACCAATGATAGATGAAACAAGCAGATGCAACAGCACCAGGGGTGGGTTGGGGCGAGGGGGAAGCAGAATCTCAAATCTTGCTGGTATTTGTGGAGTGTGTAACTGACAGGAACATTTTAGGGCTATGAATACAAGCTGACGTATGCATGTATGTGCAAGCAGTAATCCTGCTAGGACAGGACATGCTGATCACCTTCAGGAGACAGAATTTTGGGCAGTTGTTTTTTCAAACGAAATCCTTTCGTGTCAGTGTCTAGGATTTGAGGTTGCCGTGCATTTTTCTTTTTTATTGTCCCTGCTTTTTATGGCTTTTTGTATCAAGCTTGGTGCTAAGATTGGGTTTATTTAGTGCTCTTTTTATGATCTAGCTCCCCTGCTGCTGGCTGCTGTTGCAGCCACTCCAGGCAGGGGGGAGACCAAGCCCAGGGTTTCTGTGTGAGGTGTCACCAAGCTGGATGCCTCCATCCGTCTTCATGGACAGAGACTCGAGTTTTAGTAGCAAAGAGTGGATGTTTGCCATCCTGGTAGCAGAAAGGACCACAGGAGTCTCCTTGATTGACAGGCAGATCACGGCAAATGTAATACCCTGGTATGTCTGCTAATTTGTTGGAAAGCACAGGCTGGTGATGTATGGCACTTACACACACGCGTATCTGTCTGCGGGGAGCGGGTGGCAGTGGAGGGCTCCGAGCACACAGAGTCCCCGTGTGAGAGATTTACATCAAACCAGACGGTGTGGGAGGGCCAGATGCACAGCAAAGTGATGGGACCAAAACTTAAGCCCTTTGAAAGCTTCTTTTTCTCTACTAGCCGTTATGTGAACAAGGAGATTAATCCCTTGGACTGCTAAATATGATTTAATGCGCATGTCGTGTCTTTCTACTCATTAATTTGCATGGCAATGGAAAGGTCTTTCTATGCGTATTCAGGCAGTAGGGGGAGGTTCACCAGACTCCCTGGGCAGGGCACTCTATGAGGACTAAATTAAGAAAGTCCCTGTAGCTCTTAATATATAAACTGGGTAAGAAAACCAGGTTCAAACAGGCGGGTGAGACAACCTGGAGCTGTGCTGCAGAGAGCACTGACTCAGAGTTGGTCCTCTAGATTGGAAACACAACTTCAACTTTTGCTCATGGGATGAAAAAAAAACAAAAAGGAGGTGAAAAGAGTTATGTTTGTGCTGGGCCCTGCCTGAGCCATGGCTGGAACCAGCAGCAAGTTTCTCCTGGCTTGATCTCTCCTCCTCTCACCCATCAGACTTTTTCCATTGCACATGAACATTCATAAGACCTTCCAGACTTGGGCTGGTCTGCACCAATTTGAGATGGACACAAAGCCCACCTGACCCCCTCACTACTGAAGCGCCTGTGAAAATAAAGCAAATTAGCTATTTTTGATCAAAACACACGTGTCCCAAGAGGAAGCAGGTAGTGCTCCGTGAGCCTGTCACCCAGGATGGGGAGGGTGACCGAGGGGACCCTCTGCAGAGGGGGTCTCCAGAGAAAAGTCAACAATTCCCTAACAGCCAGGAGAGCGGTGTGTACACCAGGGCCATGGCGCTTTGCTTGGCCCAGGGCATTTGGATAAAACTGTTATTTTTATTGACTTTTTCATATGTTACTTCGTTTATTTTAGGGTATGGCTAAAACAGACCATGCAATAAAATTCCCAGGTACCGAGGAAGCAGGATGAGAGCCTGGACTCGCCGATCCTCCAGCCTGAGGGGCCTAATTATCATCCTGGTCCTAAGAAAGACAGCAGCAAGTTTGGAAACTGAAGATGATGTTTTGGCAAGGGCAGGTAAAACCAGTACCAGCAGGAACTGACTTGCTTATATTTTGATTTTTAAGTGGGTTGTGAAGGATCTGCCCCATAAGGATCCTCAGTGCTGTCAGCTCCAGCAGCTACCAGGTATTTAGCCCAGAGGTCCCTTGGGAGAGAGAGTTTCAGCAGAGCATTCAGGCGTGTGCCCATTGGAATGGCATCCGACAACACGGCTCAGAAACTTGCTTTCGTTTGGGAAACACCCCAGCTCAGTGGGCACGTTTTACTGGAAAAGAGAGTTTAAGTGCTGAGGAGGAGGATGGAGTTTTCTGCAATGTAATTATATCTGTGCGAAGGCTTGCAGTTATTTTTCTATATCTGCCTCCTGGCATTGTATGACTAAAAGAAAATCTGGGGTTTGGGTTGTTTTTTTTCTTTTATAGTTTCTTATCACTACTGTAATGAAAACAGTCCTCAAGCACTAACATTAAAAGATCAATGGCAAGGTACTAGTTGCAACTCAATTGCCTTCAGGCTTCAAAAAATACTGGGGGTTTCTAACTCATGACATCTGATCAGTCAGGACAGGGTTTTTGGGGAAAAGAAACCCAGCTGCCCCTTTCCTTCAGCGGCAAAGGCCAGTTGGTATTTGTGTCTGTGCAGTGAAATGGGGGATCTGGAAGGGAATTTGGTTTGGGATGGAGCCTGGTGGTGCTGTCCCTGGAGCAGCACCCAGCTAGTACCCCGGGGCAGCCTTCTCCCCTGCAGAGCACCATCCCCTGCCCTTCTACAGCCGGGGGAGCGGAGCCTGCCGGGGCTTGCTGGGGGTCAGCTGTGATTCCCTGCATCAAATAGCAGGACACGTGCCCTCCGCATCTCCCTTGCCTCTCTCCAGCATCCCCAGCAGCCGTGTCGTATGTCACCCACACCAGTGCCCGAAGCCCTTGGGGCTGGATGACAGCCCAGAAAACACTGGCAGCTTCCAGAAAAGCCTGGGCTGGGGGCTGGCTGCCTCCCAGCACGGCAGATACCCTACAAGCCCAGGGAGCAAATCCTTGGGGCACCACCAGCTCAGCGCTCAAAATATCACCGCTCAGGGCAGTTTTCTTTACCACAGCGGGCCTTACTTCATATATTTATGTACTGTTAGTAACAGGGATGCATTTTTACCCAGTTCTACTGCTTCAAAATTAACTTTGCAGCTCAGACCATGGGCTTTTGTGAAGATAAGCTGGAAGCAGACCGGTCCCTGGCCACTGACACTGGGAGGAGTTCGGAGCTGGGTTTACTCGGCTTTGCTCCCCTCTATCATCAGCCAAACCAAAACCTTGGATCCAGCTCCCCATGAATGGTGGTAAACTTTGGATCTGAGCTCCTGTAATAAGCAGTTGTTTGCCCTGGCTGGCGGCTTAAGACTGTGCAGAAAAAGATATTTCTAGGTATTATTTCTAAACAGGGAATGACAGTTGAAAGAAGAAACTTGTCCAGCCCATTCCTGTGTCCAACTCTTTGACTTTCCAGGGAAAATGAGTAACTAGAATGAGACAATGGATGAGATAAATAACATTTAACTGGTATTGTAATGAACCTCAAGCAGTCTGTCTCTGTGGATAACTTGCAAATTATCTCCATTGCCGTTCTGTGAGTTTTTAAGAGAGTCTGCGATTTATTCGCCAAATCCCCTGAAACACAATTGGAATTGAGCAACAAATTCCCAGTGGTCTCATTTGAAAATCCCAGCCATATCCCTACGGGGAGGTAGAGCTCCAGGTTAAATGCACCATAAAAAGGCTTGGGTTTCCATGTGTGGGATGGCAGCGTGGAGAGGGAGGACGATTATGTTGTGCGTCATTAACAGACCATTGAGCCCGTGAAGCCATGAGGTTTTGTTACCCGTTCCTGGATAGCTGGGAGGTTAATTTGGCCACAAAAGCAGAAGTGGATTTTGAAACGAGCTCGGTGCTGCCTGACTGCTGCTACGAGCCCTGTTGACAGCAGGCTGAGCTGGGTGGAAAGAAGAAGGTACTGGAAGACGTGCCAAAGGCTCCTCCTGGTCCCTGGGAGGCAAACTGGGGATGTGCAGACTGCAAGGACCCCAGAGTGTGCCCAGAGCCCCAGAATAGCCAGCAGCCATGGTGTGGCCAGGTGGGTCAGCCACCCCAGTTGCTCAGGTGGGTTTTGGGGCCAGTGCTGAGCTCTGCCTCGCTGCGACCTGCCCGTAGCACCAGCCTCGTCGTTGGAGCCCACTGGGCAATGGGTGCTGCTGGCCTGGAAAAAGCTCAGCCTTGCTCCTGGGGCTGAAACAGAAACCAGACCAGAGCTGACAGCTCTCCCAGAACTACATTTGGGTAAACTGTTGGGGGATTTGGCTTCGGTAAAAGTCATGAAGAAATTCTTCTCATCTTGGTCTCTGTGCAACCTCCTGGCTGCTTGAAATTTTAGGAGGAGAGGAAAGGAGGGAGAGATCTGGAGCCGCCCTGCTGTCATAGTGCCTTGACTTGGATATAAAATATCAGGGAAATCAGTCTTCTGGCTGTACATACTCTCAAAGTGCAGCCAGCGGCGCAGCCAAGGAGTGGAGAGGGATTGCTCATCTCTGGGCCACAAGCATCGCTGCACGTTCACTTTTATGTCTGTCCAGGCTGGAGGAAGCAGAAAGCAGAAGATGCTGGGTCCCTCCCCTCCAGACGGTGTGTGCACACCCAGATGTGCACAGGCAACAAAACCCCAAACTGAGCCACGGCAAAGGACGTGCAGAAGGCACATGGTGCTGTGTATGTGCTTGAGATCATCTCATCGTCCTTTCTTCACCAAAAAGCAAATGGCATTTTATGTCTCATAAGCTCTCACTTTGCAGTTCTCCAGCAAGTGTTAATTAGATGATCTTCACCGTTTCTTTATGAAGAATCCCCACACAATCCCCATTTTTCAGGCAGATAGACTCTATCAAAGCAAAACCCCGCTCTCTCACACAGGTGTCCCCGCACGGAGCGCGGGGAGGCTGAGCCTGGCTGTCACCCAGTGGCCACGTGGCACGGGGACCCGGCGGTGGCACAGTGGTTGTGGTGGCACAGAGCTCAGCTGAAAAAGCGGCACACACCTAACCCACACATCTGCTCCTCTAATTTACACCTCGGTAGATGAGGCTGGGGGTGGGGAGAGGGGAGATCAGCGGGGATGCATTTTAATAATTTCCTTGCAGGCATTTTCAGAGGAAAGCTGGAAGGGAGGGGCTGATTGATGGCCTCCCTCTAATTGGCATCCCAATCCCACCCCAGGCCTGATGCCGTGGGCGAGTGTGATGCTGAGAAGGACCAGCTGCTGTGATGCCAGCTTGGCCCCTGCTGCCAAAGCACAGCCACCACCGGTGCCTTCAGCTGAGTGAGGATGAGCTGAAAAGAGGGATGAGATGGGGAAGTTATTGCCATGGAGTCGAGGGGACAGTTCCATGACTTGTAAATGCACCTGCAAGCTTGAAATGGGTAGACTGAAACATGTTTGCAAATATTTGGTATTTGTCAGCAAACTGAGATTGCTTACCTGTTCAGAAGGGAAAAAAAAAAAAGGGCCACAAAAGTAATAGAAGGCTTGGCAAGAAAGATCTAGAGATAGGTTTTCCTAGATTTGAGCTCTGTTGGTGGAGCCACTTTCCTTCTATGAGGAATAACACAATTTCCACCTGCTATTTCAGGTTCAGATAGTGCGTGTCTAGGGTTTTGTGAAGATTAATTGTGTTTATGCCATACAGTAGAGTTTTACCAGCTCACCGTGGGTTTCCAGGAAGAGAGGTTATTTCCTAAGGCATCGTGTAGGGCTCAGTACAGCCCAGTAAATGAGCTGACGACTCCCTTGGCTCTGCTCCTCGGGGCATTTCTTAAAGTGCAATCTTGGAGCACACTGTTCTTAAATCAAAGCATAAAAATAACCAAAATAGTATCAAGTGAATTGTAGGAGCTGGCAGAATGCAGGTAATAAACAAAGTTAAAACAGCCCAATAACAATATCCTGTTACCAGAGAAGAACAAGCAATACTCTGTAATGGTGAAATATAAAAACTTTCTTGTGACAAGGCATTGATTTTCCCAAAAAGGAAAGGGAGAAAAAGCTGCAGCCCTAATGCAGCATGTGTGAGCGCTGAGAGGGTATAACGATGACAACATTGAATAAGTATCTCATCTCCAAAAGCTCAGGCTGTGTGACCTTTAGCAGTGTTCAGGATTGTGTGTCTGTTTAGGATGTCATTAAACAAGACAGGCTTCCTCCAACTGCACAGCGCGTAGAAGTAATTGGAGCGGTTTTGAAGAGCAAGATTCCAGACCAGCTAGTTAACGAACTTGGAAAAGCTACGTGTCAGTAAGAAACCCAACACAAAAAAAATGAGGTTTGGATATTAGATCTTCACTCCGTGTTCAAGTTAGGAAGCTGGTTTCCATGACATGTCTAGTTCAGGGGATGGTCCTGTGCCAGTCCCAGTGGTCCCAGTGCTTGGTGTGCTACAGAACCAAGGGCGGGATACGAATGTCTTTAAGGCAAATTTAGATTGACTGGAATAGTCCTTAGGATCCTGGTAGTTGAGCTCAGGGATGGCTACGTGATCGCTGACAGCTTTGCAGTTCTGTGCAGGAGGAAGGGAGGGCCTGCAGGGAACCACTGGAGCTCAATCCAAGGTTTAGTACTCTAAGGGTGGTGCTATGAGCATGTGTCTGTGGCCAGGTGAGTTACGAGTGGCATTTGAAAGCCACACTATAGAGTAGAATAATGAGAGTGAAGAATTGTAAGATAGCTTGAAGACTGACATTAATTACCCACTAATTTTCTAGCTGTGATCCATGAAATACTTGTTGCTGATCCCCAGACAGATGGCTAGTCACATAGGACGGGCTTCTCCTCTTTATTTCCATCTGCTATATTTCATTAAGACAGCTAAAAATAAAAATATCCCTAATGTTATTTTTCCATGCAAGTTACTGCTACAGTGATTTGATGCGACTGTGAATATAAGAGTTTCCAAGCGACAAGATTTTCTTAATTAATTTGTGATCCTTGGCATGAGAAGTGACTGCGAAACCCTACACTAGACTCATCATGAGCGCTACGCTTACTTCTAAGTGCTATTTATCTAGAAGAATCAGTTCAAAACAATTTTTTTCTGCTATAATGGGAGACAAAAGGCTCCTGTCTCTTCTGAGCAGAAGTAGTTACCATTTTTGGGTTCTAACCAATTGTAGATGGAACCTACAAAATGGAGATTGAATCATGGAGATCTTAATGCATGAAGTCTTCTTTCCCTTGGTGTAGTAGGAATATCTCCAGAAACAGCTTTCCTGCACATGTCCAAGCCTCTTTCAGCCAGCACAGTGCCCCAAAGCCCCCTTGAGAGGAGCGGGTCATTTCTGGGAGGTTGTTTGGTTCTGCCTTTCACAGACTTTTTGGCTCTATATCTAATGTTTGTTAGTGTGTAGTGAAGCTGGGTTCTGGCACACAACAGCTCTACCAAATTCAGCATTTAGTTCCTGATGTATTAAAATGTTCTCCAGGGAAGCTAAGGCCCTCTGCATCCAGATCACAATTTACTTATTTTCCAATGGAGGCAAAAGCCTGAAACATATAAGTGTTGATAATCTTTTCTGGTCCTCCCACACCTTTCCCACAAATTCTTTCAGAGGGACAGAAACTCTCACTTATTTCATAATGAAGAAGTTTTAGCGTGTTGTAGAACAAGGAACTGAGAAGTGGCCCAAATGCCCCCAAGTGCAGAAACAGGGAGCAGGCAGCCCAGGAGAAGCAGCTTGGTGTGATGAAGAGCTCCAGGAACTTAGCTAACACTTGGTCTCCAGAACTTAAGATGAAATTTGGGACTGATATCTTAGACCTGGGCTATTTTTGTTCTTGACTACACAAGCCATTGCTACAGACCTCCTGAATGGCGATCGCAGATGCTTACGAGAGAACTCTATTACTTTACCCTACTTTTAAAAGTCTAAAGGAAGTGTGCTATTTTAGACAACACAACTCAAAGCGCCACTAGTACTATGTCTTAGTGACACTGCCTACAACACAGGCGAGAACCTTTGTTCTCACCCCTCCTTTATTAGTTACTTCTGCTTAGAAAAGCAAGCAATTTCCTCACCCTCCTGGCAACGTTCCTACGAGGAAATTCCTCCTCCCAGGCTGTAGCCACGGAGCCAGTCATACAATCCTTCCTTCTCTCAGATCATGCTGTTTTCCCATTTGCTCAGGCTCTGGCTGCTCACCCCAGCCCATCACCGCAGGAGAACCTTTGGCTCAGTTCTTGTGCCCGTTCTTCCTCCTCCAAGAGCAGTTATGTGAGTTCCACCCTAAGATCACACTGACTTAGGCCCCAGTTTAGCAAAGAATTTTATCACATGCTTCAGTGTAATTGACTTAGACCTTCAATCTGTTTTTAGCTTATCAGAAACGTGGGTGGGTAAAGCCGTTGTCCTCTTACTCACTCTTGGCTCCCATGGAGGTTGGCTGTTGATGAGCAAAGAGTGTATGTGCGTAAAATTGAGCAGGAACTCAGATCAGGAGGACTGATGAATGGGACTCCATCCAGCATGGTGGCATGTTTTTTAAGAACTTATTATCTTCACACAACACTGCAGAGGTGTCAGCTCCACGGCTGTGACACGCCGCAGGTTATTGGGTACTTCTACCCCAACTCACCACTGCTGCATGGTAATTAAATTTTGGGTAGTCTGTGCCATACTCAAACTTTGCCTTGGATATTAGGATTCCTGAATAAGGACTTTGGGATTTATTCTTAAACTTAGGAGCAGAGAATGTGGCTACAGTTGGCAAAAAGCAATGATCGCCTCCCATCTAGAAAAAAAAATAAAAATCCAGTAATACTAGATTCATTATTTTATTCTGCTTAAACCACAGTGAAGTTGGATGCAGCAGCACCTCATTTTCCTGCAGAGCCTCAGCAGATCAGTACAAGGCTTAATGACAATAGCTAAAGAAACAGAAAGACACCATGGATTTCACTTAGCTGCTTAAAACATTTACCTTCAAAGTCTGGCATATTTAATTCAGATCACATAAAAATTCCAGTGGTGAAGGGTGGAGAAAATTGAATGTTGAATGAAGACTTTTGTTTTCCTGAACAGAACTGAAATGAAGAAGAAGCTGGGTTGTGATGATCGGATTTCTGCTATAGGTCAGAAGTTCAATGTATCATCAGATTTCATGTCATGGGGCTGTTCTGTTCCTAATTGCAACCAGCCAGGACTCTGCACATCAGTGAGCTTTTACTCTGGGCTCCTTCCATAAGATATATACTGTAGTCAAAGTAGTAACTAAATCATCTTAAATGTATTTTTAACAGTGAATCATTACCTTTCAATTCTACAACACAGCAGAAAATGAAATTAGATGCTGGCTTACATTCATATAAAATATAAAAACCAGTCCTTAACTGGATCATCGCTACAGCAAGGTTATTTTGAACAAATTTGAGCGTTAAGCTATGAACCTCTGGTAGGTACAATCTCAGACTCAAAGGTATCTGGAACCTCACGGTGATAGAGGAACCAAAACCCTGAGAAATGTGGTCCAAGGGCCTGGGCCCTGAGCCCAAATGTCAGCTGTGGAGGATGGATGAAACAGGGTCGAGCTGAGCTGAGTTCGTGCAGTAGGTGAGACAGGGATCTGCGCAAGCAGCACTCTGCAGCACAGGTCCTGAGTGATCCCACTACATAACTAAATGAATTATTTATACATCTTGGGGAGAGAAGCTATAGCCACAGCTCAAGCTGAAATAAAAAAGAAAAAACAGCTTAGCACTTAGCTGATGATTGACTTTTTGAATAATTTAAATTCGTCAGAGACATCCATGGTGGACTGGCGTAACCTCCAATGGACATCCGTTCATCTGCAGAATTAAATGAGACAGAATGAGTGTGTGAGTTGTTTGGCCAGCCAGGTCACTATATTAAATTATGACAGAGGAACACGAGCTGTTATGCAAGGATGATGTGGGGCAATGACTGAGAATCAAGTTGGGATATCTCACGTTAATCTGATAGCTAATGAAGATTAACCTACCAATCCTAAAATGACTTTACATTGTGTATGTCTTCTGCAGAGGGCTTCTCACCACACCTCTGCTTTAAGAAACCTCTGTCTCATGGGGTAATTAAGTCTCAGAGAGGTTTTATCCTTCCTATGTCCAGGACAGACCATCTTGTGACCTGCAATGCATTTTCTCCTTAATAAATTATCTTCTAAACATTTTCATACTGAAAATGGGGCTTTCATGGTTTTCAGTGTACTCTGATGTCCCATGTTAGGAAGAAGGAGGCTGTTGCTGGTGCTGCAGGATGGCTTTGAGGTGTAGACATTGCCTCGGGCTGGAGAAGAGAGCCAGCCAAGAGGAGAAGAACCGCGCAGGAGACACGACTGTGTTCCTCGGATGCTATGAATTTCTCTTAAAGCCAAGAAACTTGAAACTGCAGCGGCAAGTCAGACTTCCTCTCGAGATGGAATCGAGGCAGGCTAATTTTAGTCACCATGCGCTATGCAAATCATCATTCTGTAGCTGAGTTTATTTTTTAAAGTGCTGACTGCCAAACTTGCTGGAGGGCATGGATTCTTCATAGGGGTCTTAAAGAGGTTTGAAACCAGCTCTTTGGTTAGCGGTGCTACATTTCAGATGAAGGGGGGTGTGCTGGAAGAGGCCCTGCTAGAAAGCAGACTTTCAATAGGGAAGGTCTAGATGACTGGTTTAGATCATATATTGATTTTCTAGGTTGCCAGAATTAGCTGTTAGTGGGTTTTTTTGGAATATGTTTTTGGTTCTACATGTAATATTTCTTCTTCCTTGAAAACTCCCCTGATTAGCTGCACACCATGGGCCCACAGGAGATAATGGGAGTGCTGGTTTCTGGATCACGCCCAATATCTGTAGATAAAGGAAGCAGATTACTATTGGGCTTGAGATTTATTCTCTAAATATTTGGCACATTCACAGAGTTCACTTTTAACTGGGATTGATCTGACTTCCTAGGAAAGAAGTAATTCTTTAAAAAATTATTATTAGACTGTGATTCACGGCACTCATTTAAAAGACAGAGGAAGATACAGGGAACACAGAGCAGCAGAAGCAAGGCAAGATATGCTTCCAGGAAGCCCAGACTTTAGCATGGACAGTAAATTGTTACATTTCTCTTCAATATTAAAGAGATTTAGCATGTAGGCTTTAATCTGATAACTTTCATAATGTCTCTATCACGAGTCATACTATGACTGAATTGTTCTTTGTATTTAAAAGAAACAATTCTCCATTGTTTCTTATTGACCTATCATAGACAGCTTCAGAAACTTTCATTTCTCAACTATAAGAATAACCATTTCCAAGTTTGATGTCTTACCTATAACCTGCAAGGCATTTGTTCACCCAAGCAGGTCTGCCTGGACCTGAGCTTGGAAAGGCATTTTGAAACCTGAACTCAAAAATGAGGCAGGAGAGTAAAAGCAGGAGCTAATTTTCAGCTGTGAAATTATTTTAAAAGGCACTCATATGTTTTGTGGCTGATCTTGAATCTTTAACACAAGGGCATTGGGTCTGGGGCTCGAACCCTCGTGAGTGGTCAGAATTTCTTGAAATCTGCGGTGGGCTTTAGGGGGAGATTGGAGAAAAAATTGTGCATTGTAAAATCAGATTTAGATATAGAGGTTGTAACATATTCAATTGCAATTAGAGCATGGAGAGCCACTGCCACTGTATTTCTCCGAATGCAAGGAGCTGCTGCATTGTGTATTTATTTCCATTTTCATGAACAATCTCCCGAATTTGTAAGAATCCAGCGATGCTCAGACAAAGATACTACCAAGATTAAAATAAAAAGCTGTAGGACTGCATGCACGCTGTGTGGCAGCTCCTCAGCCATTGGAAGGGTGGGACTGGGGAGAAATATCTTCTCCATCGTAAAAGCCTGGGACAATCTGGATGGGCTCCAGCTCCCCTCCTCTGGGGGAGAGGCGAGGGAGCCGGGCGGCCGCTGGATGTCACTGGTCCTGCGCGGAGCCTGCGGCCGGGCTGGGGGATGCTGCAGGAGGGGGCTCTCAGGGGGGGCCAAAGGCCATGCAGATGAAAATTATTCACCTGCTTAATTCCCAGGCTCTTCCTAAAAAGGTATCTCCTGTGGAAGTGGAGCCACGTCCCAAATCTAAGACTGGGGAGCAATAAAGAGCCTCTGTGGAGATGAATGGTGTGTTTGTGCTGCTGGGTGTCTCACCCGGATGAGCAGACACACTTGCCTTTCAGCGTGGCTATGCTCTATTTTGGTACATTTTCTGTGTCATTTCATCGCCCCTCAGCTTCATATTAAATCTGACCTTTCTACTGCACTTGACTGGGGAGAGGTAATCACCTACTTTGCTTTTTTCAGTGTTGTACATCATTACATATGGCAGGTAGATAAGTGTATCTGAAAAATACGGTTGCACGTGAGACTAGGCAGGAAAAAATATCTGCGAGTAGGTCAGGATCCACTTGAAGACCTGCCAGACCTGCCTGAGCACAAATGTATTTTTCAAGCTGGATATTTAACTCCCACTGGCTCCTGTGAAAACTCAGTGATGGCAGAAAATCTTCTTTTGCTTTGAACAGTGGAGAGAGACTTCAGTTCCCCCACGCACGCGGCTGCAGAAATTCCCTGAGTGGGTAAGGCTTCTGTGATTTATGATGTTACAAAGAGTTGGGAAGTTACGAAGGAAAGGAGTATTTCAGGTTTCATACAGTGGCTAAATGTGGATCTAAATACACTGTTGTGCAACCCCTGGACTGGAACTGAGACTGTGTATTGCACAAAATAAACATCACTGAAAAGTTTAATACCTAAGCACAGCCATAAGCATCAGGGCTTCCCAGGGAATAACAATAACCTTGCACAAACAGCTCTGTTAGAGAGCCCTTACAGAAACTTCAAGGACCTCTTCTAATTAGTGCTACTACAGTTTATATGTATCTAGTGTGGATTTGATCTGTTGAATACTGAAGATGTTAATTGCTGTAACACGGTGACAATTCTGAAATGATGGCAAAGCTCATAAAGCAGGAAAGGTGCAGGAAGACGGTACAGCTGCAGCTTGGGCCAAGCAGTAAATAGCTTTCTTACAGCTCTGTCTATTTTGTATGTCCAGGAGCAGAGTAAAAGAGCCCACACTGCACTCAGTATTGCTAAGACTGCTTATTCTTATTGCTCTTCATAGTATCTCAACACAGTGCCATCCAGAGGTACTGGGATATGCAGGATATAACCTCTAACAGGTGACAGAGGGGACGAGGGTCAGCTGCAGCAAAAGCAAGGGCAGGGCTCTCACCAGCCTGGGGGTTGAAACCTTTTAATTAAGGTGAAGAAAATGCCTTGGTGTCACAGCTGGTTCTACTCATTTGACTTGTGTAGAAACACTACTTACTGTTTAAGTGATTAAAGAATAAGCTAACTTGATACAGAAGCATCATCTAATGAAAACAAAGGCAGTTTAGCTAAAATTGGTTTGAAAATGCTCATTAATTAAGCTAACGTAATTTTGCATAGATGTGGGCTTGCTAACACTCTTTCCCCCCCTCTTCTTACCTAAATGGGACTAATTATTTCTCTAATTATGATGTAATTGTGTGGCCTTAGGATCATTGATTACAGATGCACTTGCTCGTCTTGCTGTTTTGTCTGAATCCAAGCAGAAGCGGGGGATGCTCTTCTGGGATGTGCTGCTCCTCCTTTTGGCTGCAGTCTTGACCTTAAAAAAGAGAGGAAGAGAAAAAAGTGAGTAAGCTGAGCTATTTATAGTTGAGCTAATTATTGTGATGTGATATGACAGCAGCAGAGTCTGTTTTCTCTTCACTCAATTAATGGCAATGGAAAAAGCATTCAATACCCTTTTAACAGTATTCGCTGGCTACAATACAAACCTTTGCTTAATGGTTTGAGACACAGGATTTTGAGACACGGCAATGATGGGGGGGCACAAAGCTGTGTTGTGTTCCTGGTTGATGTGGGAGAAGTTGAGAGGTGAGGAGCTGAAAGAGGGTTGCTGTTATTTAAGAAAAAAATCCACTATTTGGTGGGAAAGCAGCATGTAGCAGGTCTGTACAAACCACCATGTAAAATCTTACGGGTCAAAGCCTGGGTATCTTCTGGGTTTCTTGGTGGACACCAAGGAGTTTGAAATAGCTAAAGCTTTACTGTTCACAAGTGGGGAAACTGAGGCAGGAGCAGTTAACTTGGGAAAGGTTGCAAAGCAAGGAAATGGCCAGAGAGAGACAATCTTGGTCTGTGGGCTCTGATCCTTCCAGAGAAGGTGGGTTTACGCTGTGGTTTTCGCTGTCTCTTGCCTGCCTTTGTGAAGTTCTCATGCACAAATTCTGGATGATGATCCTGCTGGGTGGCAAACAAACTGGGAAAGGTGGAGGGCATAGAGGGGAATGTCGTGACTGGATTTTTTGTTGCCTGCTAGTGAAGATTCTCCAGGAAAAACTACGCCCTGAGCACTATGATGTGTTTTCTAGGTCTCTGGGGAAGCCACTAATAGCAGTGGTTCCTGTTCTCTCTTTTGGAGCTGGACAAGAAGCTAGGTTTTTATTCTGTTAAATTTTGGGATTAAAAAAGAGTGGATCCTTATCTTTAATCAAGGCAAAATTTGAAATCCTAAACTTCTGTGAGTTATTTCTGGTGGAAAAGCACTGTACTGTTGAAGCTCAGGTCTCGCTCTCCCTCCCAGGTTTATAAAATAGCTTTTTTTCCTTGCTCCTCACCACCCTCGGGGTGCTCTGCAGTTGTCCCTCTCCATGACCACAAAACTCCTGCCAGAGGACTTGCTGTGTGTTACAGGGCTTTCTTCACTGTTGCAAGAGAGGAAAGGAAAAAATGTGCTCTCTCGTCCTTTTAAGGTTTTGATTGGGTTCCTGAAATCTGTGTACTTCTCAGGTTGCTTTTGGTGACCTTTCAGGCTTTCAGAAAGCAGGTGCTGTTTGTGAAGCCTTTACGTGACTGTCGCTTTGTTTTCATTTTATTTATCTTTTTTAAACATGTGGGTCAGGCAGCTGCAGGTACAGTGCAATATTCATGAGAGGCTCTGATTTATGCAGGCACAAGGCTGTGCAGCGGGATTACAGGGTACTGAATGTTATATGCAGTTTTAATTTCTTTTTATGACCGAAGGATACAGCCAGAGTTTCTCAAATATGGAATTTATGAGAGCCTCATTCATGCAAGTTTTAAAGGGCCCCTGTATCTCTGCCTCGCAAAGCCGCTGCGCTGAACGACAGGGTGAGCAGCCTGCTCAGCCCCTGCCAGTTAATAAAAGTATAAATATATATATAAACATGGCTAGGACAATTAGTTTGACACCCAAATGGCCTCTGAGTGTAGAATCCAGACGCTCCTGCAGTATTTATGGAGCTCCAGCCCTTCTCTGAGCGAGGCACCTATTACAGAGACACAGGGAAACTGCGTGCAATATTTAAAGTTAAATCTTCTGAGCAGGGACTGGCTCTGCAGTACAGGGCGGAGGGCTAACTTCAGGGCTTCTAAAAACTACTGTAGTGCAAACTAAATCACAGAGGGTATTTGTGGCAAGTCCAGGCATTATTTGGCCCTCCTAACTGCCAGTCCCATGTTCCACACCGAAACAACTTGCTTGTGTTCTGACTTAATTTTGTGCTTTTTATCTGACCTGTAAGTCCTTTCTCCCGAGAAGGAGCCTCACTGCTGGCAGGAGAAGGGGGTTTGTTGCCTGTGGCTCACTGGGTACTGCTGTCCACTTGGGATTTGCATTGTAGATTACGAAACAGCCTGGCATAAAATTCAAGGTATTAAATGCAATAATGTGGCCCTGCAACATAATGTGCATGTCTGATGTGGGGAATTATCCAGCCCTCCCTTCTTCGAGCATTACACGTCGAATTACTTGTACTTGCATCCCACACAGCTATTCTGGGGAGAGAGATGGTTCTTTGGAAAGTCACCAAAGTTTTTGCAGTGGAACTGGAACCATTGGTATGTTTAGAAACCTGATAACGGGTTTCTGATGGGAGACACCCCAACCATAGGTTTGAAACACCCAGTCTGGCAGTCTGTGACTGTCCCCAGCTCCAAAGTACCCCTGGGGAAGGGGGAAAGGGACCTGCTCTGATCTCCACAAGCACAGTGAGAAGTCATTTCCAAGCCTGACATCTCAGAACAAGGCTCGTGCCATGCTCGGTGTTCCAGGATGGTCACTGCATGGTCCTGCCAGTGAGGTCCAAGTCTCATGGACGCTGCTCTTGCAAACGCCTCCCAGTCCAACCTGGACAAATGGAAAAAGCCATACCTCTCTTCAGCTTCTCTTTCTGCAGAAGGGGAGCTCTCCTTTCCATGTTCCCTCCCTGCCATGCCATCCAGGAAAACAAAAAGGCACTGCTAACATCTGCTCTTTTCTCCTCCTACATGCAGGCTCTTTCTCGGCTCTCTATTAAACCCCTTCCCACTCAGAGGCGTGGGCAGGCTTATGCACATACATCTCAGCGTACAATTTTTCCCATCCCTTGGGAGCAACATTTGTAACGGTGACTGGTGAGGGTTTATTTTTGTTCTCCTCTAAGACTTTGGTTAACGGGCTTCTGGGTCTCCAACTGCACCTACTCCTGGAGCCATCAGCCCATACACTGCAGAACGGCAAGGGCTGACATGGAAGCTTATGGAGACACTGCGAGTGGGTGGGAAAGGATGCAGCAACGTATGTAGAAATTTCCCATTGCTAAGCTACGCTCAGGTGCATCTACTTCTACCAAGAGGGGTTACTAAGGAAACAAGGAGCCGATTTCTGGGAAAATTTCTAAGCAGACATTTCTAACGATCAACAAAAGCCATACTTGTCCTTCAACTTTGGTGTGCCACGGTCTGTTCTTTGGGCTCCAGTAGTTGAAAAGTGTCTAATTTTGAACCCTGCCTTCACTCTCTTGTCCCAGTCCTGTCCCTGGGGCCCGTGGCTGTGGCAGGGTGCCGAGCCTTCGCCATGAAGCACACGAGCTCTGAGTCACTCCTCCCTCTGGCAAAGGAAACAGGAGAATCCATCTGGGCTCGTTCCATCCTGAAAAACTTGCCACGTTTCGCAATTTGCACATTTTTCTCCTCCGATTGGAACGGGTTGGCTTTTCCCAAAGCTGGCAATGGCTTTTTGTTGCGAGAAGAAGAATCCCCACCAAAATAAATTTTGTGGAAAAGTTTAATCCGAGAGGTTCAAAGCTAAACAACGCCGGCTGCTGCGGGGAAAGCTCCGCAGAGAGATGCTCAGCTTTTTCCCACAGCCCTAATCAAGTTGGTTGCCAGTTATCAGGTTGTCTGTTGCATCCTCGCTGAGGTTCTTATGGGAGAAAGTTGTGCTGTCAACACGGCAAGAGGAGAGCAGGGGATTGCCCCAAGGGTACCGCAGAAAGGTGGAGGTTTGAAGGCGCTGGAAGAGGCTGGACTCACTGCTCTGGTCTCTCCTTGCCAGGCTTGGAGGCAGGTTCTGCTGTGCTGGGGTCAGACTGTGCAGAGAGGAACGGAGAGCAGCTGATCCCCAGCCCACCTGAGACCTGCCCGTCAATGGAAACGAGTGATTTGCTTTATTAGAAATAGCAGTTATCCTCAGAAACACAGCAAAAAGATTAATTGCACCACGAGGCATTAATAGTTATGCCAGAGTGCCTACTTCATAACATCAAAACAGAAAGGGTTTTAAGATACAGCGTTGCTCTGTAAGAGGAAAAATACATTTTCCAAGTTAAGCAATCAGGTCCAAATACCTAAAACAATTCAGAAAATGCTGTAAAAGAAACATAAATAGGAGCAACATCATTAAGAAGGAACATTTCAAAAGGAATTATAATCCCCAACTGAAGCTCTCCAGTATAAAGGCAAAGACATTTTTTTTATTTCCTGACTGGTGTGTTTATTTTGAGGGGATGTGACATAATTGTGTATTTTCCCACCATTCAGAAAGTATAATTCTTCAAGTTATCACAAGGAACACTTGCTCATTAAAAAAAAAATAAAAATGAAAAATCTAAACTTGCAAACCCGATGCCTTTTGCAGCACGATTAACTTGCTGGCTTCCAGAGTATTTAACTCAAACAAAGAAGAGTTCAAAAAGAATGGTTCAGTTTATCTTAGTATATAATTTTTTTTCCCTTGTGAACACAGAAAAATGCAAATAACAGTTTATGTTGGTTTTGCTAGATTTACAATACTGTTAGGTTACAGCCAGACCATCCTGAAAATGTGCTTCTTTGATACCAAAGTCCTGAAGACTTTGCTATCAAGCAACTTAAAAACTCAATGCATTGGATATTAATTCCAGAAGAAAGGAAAGGAAAAGATTGTTGTTCTTCCACTTTAGCTATTCTTGTGATCGTTTGTGTGCAAATGGCAATGGGGAGAGGGGAAAACAGAGACACTTGTAGCAACATATTTATTTTGCAGCAGGAAAGGGCAGCGTGGATTTTTTTTTTTTTTTTAACTGCCTCTACACGAGAGAGTCTGTATTATAACCAGTGATGATAAATATTGCATGTCCAGCTGTGATGGCTTCTACTGATAGAAAAGGTGTGTATGAAGCAGATCATGGTCTTCTAGAGGGACCAGTGCTTTTACTGCAGGAAATAACAGATTTTAGACGGGCACTGAAATGCTGCTCCCATCAGACAGGGTAGGAAGGGCTAATCCAGAGCTGAAGTCTGTGAGAAGTCCCTGGGGGCAGCTGCAGCTCCGCTCGCTTTTGCAGGAGAATAAGCTGTCTTTACACAACTATATTTAGCCGAGGGGTTGCGCTACCCTTAGGGCTCTGTTTCAAATATAGTGTTTCCAAGGCAGGTCCCCGGGGGGTGCGATGTGGTTACCCCTCCCTGCAAACCACACCACGTCGGCTGCTGGTCTGGGGCAGGGTAGGAGTGGTGGTGCCGGGGACGAAAGGGAAAAGCAAGGGAAGTTCTTTGGCAGGAGGTTTCATAGCTTGCTTCAGCATCCTATAGATTGCTTTTGGGAAGGATTTTTAAATTACCTGAAATACAGTCTCACCGTATCTCCAGCAGTCACAGTCTGACATGGGATATCAATATTTTGCAGCTTTTAATAAGAATGAGAAATCCCCAAAGTAAGGTTTACACTGAATAGTGGGGGTGTTTGGTGGTGTGTTTTTTTTAATATTATGGTGCTGTTTTAAAAACTTCACAGTTGAGCCGGCGAGCATGGTCTCAGCTTCCAGTTTAGTAGGTCCTCCACTGTTTATCTGGAGGGGGGAAAAAAAAGTGAAAATATTTTCCTAAATAACCCTGTCTGATACCTGATCTCTAGGCAGGTATCACTATGCTGACCTCTGCTTTGGCACCGGCACAAAAACCCAGCTGGACCTGCCAGACCCTCCCGGGTTCACAGGGTGGTCAGGACGAGCAAGGGATGGAAATATTTTGGGGATGAGCTGGGATTCCCTCTGAGATCCCAAACAGCACAAGCAGTCTCACTATTTAAAATGGCTTTGAAGTTGCAGAGCACAACACTGGCCCGTTCAGACCCCGGTGGCTGCTCCTTAGCCAGGAGAAGCTCGGTGGTACCCAGAATGAAGGCTGTTGGTTATAGAGGAATTAAGAACCCCCTGAAGAAGAGTTTGTGCTTTAAACACATCCAGAGCTTGCCCAGATCCAGCTGATGTTTCTTGCCAGGAGCAGGCAGGGCCCAAACACAGCACAGCTTCAGTCTCAAACTGCTGGTGACCAAGGGTTGCAAAATACCTGTTTTTGAAACTTACTTGTCCAAATAAATACTAAGTAACCCACTCACTCTGAACGCTTTGGTTTCTTAAACAGGCACAGCTCTAAAGCCCTGGCTGTGGAGAAACATCCTCTGAAAAGCACAGTGTGCTTACTGCGTTCAAGTAAAAATAAAATAAATGTGTATATTATTCCTTCAGTGAGGAATTATTGCTTGAATGAGGGATTCAAATGAGGGAAGATAATTTCTGCTCTTTTTCTTTCAACTATTAGAAGTTTTATATATATATAAATGCTTTAAAAAAAATATTAAAATGTCCCTGTGTATTGACAGTACTGAAAGAAGCATTTTAAAACCAAAGCAAAGCTTTTAAGCCTTCTAGACCTGTCGGCAGGGAGAAAACGCTGCCATCTGCTCCTACTCCTGTCTTCAGGGTGAGGGTTTTAACTTCAGCCCTGGCAAATGGCACATGGGTACCCTCCCTGCCCAGCTCAGCCATTCCCTGCTCTCGGGTCAGCACCGTGCGACACGAGTTATGCCTTAGCCAGGGTCTGAAGGCACAAACCCAGAAGTCCACGAACATTTCAAGGCCAGTTATGGGGTATTTCACTTTTCCATGTACTCAAAAGTTTGTTACTTAGCACTTTTTATGGGGTTTGGGTGCTGCAGGGATGGTGGCTGGTGGTTTGCCTGGGGTTGAAGCCCATGTTCTGTATGGAAAGGGTGACTGGATGATGGGCCTTGTATCCCAAAAGCTTTTCCATGAGATGATAATGCAGCTTCAAAACAGGATTTTCCTGCAGTGGCAAATGTGAAAGTGCACTCGAGCGTTCTGCTCTGCTACTCCTGGAGCTGACCAGTTCTGCAAGGACGTAATAGCCATGAATCCTGGAGTATTTAAGTACGTGGCAACACAGGACTCCATTTCACTTCCTTCTGCAAAACCCTGTGCTGCCGGGAATGTTTGTGGGAGCTGGGAATCTTAAAGCTAAAGATGGGAAACACTGACATCAAACAGATCTTAAGGTTTGCATTTCTCCAAGCATTTGTGAGGGGAAAAAAAAATAATTAGATTTTTGCCATTCCAGCAATGGGATAGAAATGCACTGTGCAGTTTAGTGGTACCAATGGTAACCTTCATTTTTATTTTTTAGTTTTTTAAAGCCTTTAACAAATTTCTCAGGAAGGAATTATAGGTTATTAATTTTTATTGTTGTTCTGATAGAATTTCAAGATCAAATTTTGAGGAAAAACTCTTGTGGTAGACACTTCATGGTGAGGGGGAAAAAAACCAAAGCAGATCAGCTGTGCTAGCACTTGAGATTTATTTGGGCAATTATAGTTGATAGGAAATGCAAGGCTCCTAGAGAAATAACATTTTCTTCTTGGGCTGTGGAGGAGCGCTGCACGCAGCATAAATGATAATGGGGCCGCGTGTGTGCTGGGGCAGATGTTTGGCCAGGGGGTTGTTTTTTGGGATGCCCCGGGCTGTCTCAGGGTGAGCTCTGAGTGTCCGGGCCAGCATTGTGTGCTGGGTACAGACCCATGCAGGAACAGCCACGTTTCCTTCTGTTTCGGGTCGCTGAGTTTTTTGCATCCAAGCTCCAAATCGGCCCAAGTTTGACTTGAAAGGCTGCCAGCCTGGCCTGAGATTTGAAAGCCTAAGTCTAACCAGGAAATCTCCTCTTGATGAAAGTCTGGGGAGGGGGAGAGGGCACGGTCTGTGTCCTATGTGCACATCAATAATTTTATTTGCAGTCAGTTCAGCCTTCAAAAGACCCATTTAAAAAAAAAAAAAAAAAAAAAAGAAAAAAGTGAAGGTTTGCAAAGCACAGCTCCAGTTCATGTAAACTCTATCTAAGCTTTATTATTTTGTAATAAGACATCTGAGAATGTGTGAACCCCATTTATCAAACCTTTTCCATGCTGGTTAAACCCCACTGTGCACCCCATCTCTCAGCAAACCCCCCCAGTGGTGTGGGAGGTGAATCTGATTGAGCTGAGCTCACCTGGGGACGATCTCCCTTGCTGCTGATGGCTGCTCTGGGGGGGACTGTGTCCCAATGTGGGGTCATCACCATCACCCCGTGCTGGGATGGGAGCCCAAAACCCACGGGGACACTTGTCTGGGACGGAGGTGTGAATACGATAAGTTTGGATTTGCAGGGAGCTGGTCTGGCAGGGCTGAGAAATGAAGGTCAGGAAGAAAGGGGATCGGGGGTTATTTATACGGAGGGTGCTCAGCGCTGAGAGCAGCAACATTTGATCGGGGACCTCTCCCTGCCCCAGGGTGCGTTGGGTACTGCAGGTTTCCCCCCGCCCCGCTTCGCAAAATAACCTGCTTTTGGGCCAGACCGAAAGGCAAATGTGTGAGGCTGAACCTGTCCCACCCGGTGGCAGCATTTGTAGGCTGAGCTGGGGGGGTAAAAAACCATATCCACCACAAATCAGGTCTCTGGAGCTGAAGCATCTTTCATCTATGTGCAAATGCTGAACTAGCACAAGTCAAAGTTTCTTTTTAAAGCCCACTGCTGGTTTGTGCAGCTTAATGATTTCCTCAGATTTTTTTTTAGTTATTCATTTCCATTCTCTAAAGGCTCCTGGCTCTTTAACTTTTTTTTTTAACTGTATTTTCTGGGCATGTTTTCCAATTAAATGTTGGTGAAAGATGCCTTGCTTAAGAGGATGGGGGTTTGAGGAGCACTCGGGCCTGATTCAGCAAAACCACTTGATTATCTTCAGTTTAATTTTACAAAGTAGTTAAGCACATGCCTAAAGCTAGGTATGTCCTTAAGTCCACCTCTGTTCAGCAAAGCATTTAAACACGTGCTTCACTTTAACCAGAGACAAGGGATTTTCAGCATATGCTTAAATACTCTCCAAACCTGGAACCTGAGCAGCTCTGGCAGATGATTACCCTCCTGCCTTCCTAGTGCCAGTGGATCTGCCACACCGCTAAAAAACATTAGAAAAAAAATCCTTAAAATAATCTATTGCTGGTAAAAGCATGAGTAGCTCCTCTCAGGTGGCACAGGCTGTCCCACACCTTCCTTCCCCAGTTTGGGGCAGGAGGGACTGGTGCCAGGGCAGGGAAGGGAGGGATGTTTCTCCAGTGAAGCTTTGTGGCTGTGCTGGCTGTCGTCTTGCTCTATATTTGGATGTTGTTGTAGATGCAGAGTGCAGGTCCCTGCCTGAAGCCTGTGGGTGTTGCTGAAATACAGATAATAAATGGCTCGTGGGACTCGACCGGAGTCTCTTTGCTGAGCACGTCTGAGCCCTTCTTCCTTCGTTGGATGTGTCTGTTGTGGTGGTGGTTTCTACTACACCCTTTCTGTTTTAAGGCTTCCAGCGTGTCGGTGTGTTTAAGACCAGACCTCACTGGAGGGAAAGCTCAGGCTGGAGATGTTCTGGGTAGAGTTTGGCGGTTTGTCAAAATAGTCAGCAGAGATGGTCTGACACTGAGTCCAGCAAAACCAGGCAGGTTGGGATCAGCCGGGCTTCCCCCGAGGTCACCTGTTTGGTTCTGGGCATCTCCTGTGCTGAGTTTCTCTGAAACCTGGGAGATTGGCAACGCTTGGACTCTCAAATCAAATTATCCTGGAAAGCAGAAAGGCTCCGAGCCCTGGCTGAGCCAGAAATCGGTATTTTCTGGGATTCAGCATCAGTCTTAAATCACAGCTTCTGTAATCCAAATTTGGAAAAAATGCCATTCAAATTTTTGATCCAGAGCTGCACCCTGACACAGTCATTCATCAGCTGCCATGAGCACAGTACCAGTGGCCAGGAGAGGTGACACTGTCCCATGGCTGTTATGTGCTGCATCGGGCACTGACAACCGTGCAAGCAGGCACTTATCAGCCGTGGGCAAATAAAGACTTTTCTTCTGTATTTAACATAAAAGAATCTCTTTAATAGCAGTGCACCCAACACAAATGACACCAAGTGTCCTCCCTGCCGTCTGCTCCCGTGCCCCAGCATTGGTGTGGATGAGCATCGTGGGTGCTGGCTCCCATCCTGTACTTGGAAACCTAAAGGGATGATGAAATGCACCCGTTAGCAGTGCTGCTTTGGGTCTATTCGTTGGGTAAAAAGATACATTTTCCAGCTTGAGGATCCTCTTCCCTGCCTGAAAGAAAACTGGCTGCTGATCACGTAGTTCTAGTGCCAGGCAAAGGGTTGGGAACTGGGAAAGAAGAGTAAATGGATAAAAAAAAATCAGTGCCAGTTTTCAGATAGGGATGATCCAAGTACCACAAGAAAGATCGGATCTATTCCCAGTTGCCCAGCCAAAGCTCATCCTGAGGGTGGGACAAAGCGAAAATCTAGATCCAAAGAGCTCTCAAATGTTTTGGATTCAGGGACCTGCCCTGGTTGTTGAAGATGGAGCTCCCTCCTCGCCTGTCTGGTCCCCTCTTGTTTGCCTTGGCTGCACAGCAATATCAGTATAGACTCCCTGCTTTGTTTTGCCAAGGTATGGGGGACATTTAACAAATCACATTATATTCAGAATATATTCTTTCTCTGCAAAGCTCTTGGCTATTCCTATCTTTTTAAAAAAGGCTTTAAAAAAAAAAAAAAAAGTTGTTTGTGATGTTAACGGTATGGAATGAGCTAAAGCTTTATGCCATTTTTAGCGCTCTTGGAACAGAGAGAATTGGAGGAACTGAAAATATATGCTTAATCGCCTCCAGGAAAGACTGCCATAATATTTTGGGTTGCATAAGCAAACTAAATTGGAAATCTGGAATCTATTCAAGACCTTTTGATCAGGGAGCTTTGCAAGTGCAGAAAAGTAAAAACACAGACAGATGGGGATTAGAGTTGAGCATCAGGAGAATAATTTCCTCTTTTAATTTCAGTTCCGCCAACATATAAAAAGCATTAACAATCCAGTTACGTAACGTGCGTCAGAGCCCGGCTATACGGAGCAGTAATGCTCGGTGTAATTAAGCCATTACACAGCCTGTGTTTGCTGCACGGAGGTAGGAGTCGCTTTGCACAAGCAAACGACCCCCCCCCCCCCCACCCCCA
>NW_015090778.1:3989000-3999150 GCF_001431845.1 Calidris pugnax
CCCCCCCCCCCCCCCTTCAAAAATCTGGGCAAATGTCCTGGCCAAAATTAGCACCAGTTATCAAGGCTAATAGGAGCTGCAGGGGGCTCAGGGAAAATTGGAGCCTGCTCCGAGATACTGCTGGGTTTACAAAAATCCAATTGACAATCACTTGCAAAACCCCATCCACCCTGTTTTTCTCTATCTTTGTTACTAAATCAGCTTCAGTGGGAGAAGAGAGATTAGGCTGAGGAGCAAGCGGAGATATTTTTGCTGATTGTTTGACATCGGGAACAATAGTCTATAATATACTTTGTGTTATTCTAATAGTAGGATCTGAGAGAAGGCACTGCTACATCTAGAGACTGGCAAAAGCCTCACAAATTTGCGGCTGCAAAGCCTGGCAGAACGGATTAGATTTCTGTTCTTGCCTGTTTGCCTCTTCTCAGGGGATATTTTTGCATACAGTGGATGCTGCAGTGATGCAAAAAAAGTGCTAAGAGGATGGTCTAAATAGGACCACTTACATTTCAGGATCAACTAACCAGACATGGCTTCTGAACAGGTTTTTAAGAGTTTCTGATACCCCAGAATAACCATGTAAAGACTATTTGCCTACTGGGATCAACTCCCTAGACTGCTGATGTTTGCAGCCTTTAGATAAAAGCCACTTCTTCCAGGTAGCAGGTTTATTTTTTATTTTTTGTTTGCAAGCAGATTTAATTGCAGTTTCTTTTGCCTGCATTTCACTCTTATTACGTGCACTTAGGTGGGAGTAGGACTGAGATTTCACAGACCGGTTCTGCTCTTTTTCATTTCAATTAATATTGCGCATGGGAAGATATCTGTGTTTTTGGCATTGCTTTGTGATACTCTGCACCGGCAGGAGCCCAGGGGAGCCTTGAGGAAAGCTCTGCTGCGGGAGCAGAGCTGCCCTGGGTGTTTTCCTCCTGCCCTGAGGAATCCCAGCTTGGCCAAGACAAGCCCTTGGAGCTCTCCCATCACAGCCCTCACTCTGGTCCTTGTGGGAGGGATGTGGTGAGGAAATCCCGACCCCACGGCAAACCTGAAACAGCCTCTGAGGGCAACCTTGCAGGTTAGAGCTGCTTGAAAGCTGCTGGTTTAGGTGCTGCACCGGGGTCAGGATTTGGGAACAGGCGGTGGCTTTCCACAATGAATTGCTGAGCAAGCGTGGAGCCCAGCCCTTCATCAGACCTGGGAATGGTGGTTATTTTTGGACCACAAGAAGACCACAACAAGAAGTTAGTCATGTGTGAGCGGTACTCTCCAGGCTGATTTGCCACAATAAATAAACAAAAATAAGGCAGAAGCATTAAAAAATTAGTTTTACACATGACTGACACGTCATTTCCATTCAAATGGGTTATACCGTAGGTGCACATGAGATCATAGGCTGCTATTTAAGGAGGAAACCTCTTCTTACATAAATGTCTGATTATGCAACTGTCATGGAAACCAGAGATGACAAAGATGTATTAGATTAGCTTGTCCATTCCCTCAGAGTGCAGGATTGTTCCTTGTGGTTTATTTTTTGCTCAAGATTTTAAGAAAGGATCAGTGGCTGCTGGATGCCTAGCTTGAGAAGAAATGATTTATAGTATGAGCTGAGCTGTCACTTTTCTAAAGGTGATTCGCTTTGGAAACTCAAGCATAGAAGTGCCTAAAGTCACTGGTCGCATCCAACCATCCTTGCACCAGCATTTAGTTCAGCCCTGTGCTTATATTTTCAGAGTACCTTTGCTTTCATTACTTAAAAGACGTGCCAGAGCCTTAAAGGACATTTGCCTAGTGTTCTGCCTGTCCTTTCTTTAATTTTCATCCCCTAATTCTGTTGTCTTTCCAAATAATACTCCATTTTCTCTGGTTTTGCACCCTGCCAGCGTGTCCCTCGTTCCCTGTTGTTGCTTAGCCAAGCTATACAAATTTAGCTCTTCTTAATCTTTTCTCATAGGTCAGTCTTTCTAGCCACGCTCGTTTTTGCTGCTACACAGGGAAATCGGCGGAGATTAGTATTTTAATCTTCTTTCCCTCTTTAAAGAAACCCCAGGAACTGTACAGAGTGAATGGTTTTCCTGTGACTTTGAATTAAAAAGTTTAAAAATAAATGTATTTATATTTTTTTCCTCAACTTTCACCTTTAGTTCCTCTCTGTCAATGATTTATCTGCTCTTCTGCCTTATTAGAAAATGGCTTTTTTTTTTTTTTAGAAACAGATTAAACTTCAGTCTGGTTTCTTAGCAGGAACGTGGTAAAATTGTTATGTTGTTATATGGTTTAGTCCCACTCATGCTAATTCTGCAGAATTTACCTGAACTGGTTTTAGACCAAACCCTCTGGGTTGTCTGGTCCCACCAGTTTTGGGATGATATGTGGTGGTATGAAGACTAAAAGATTAACACTTCTGGTAGTATTTACCCTCATTTGTGTAAACAGGTTCCTCTTTTCTTGTATTTTCTGCTGGCTCACAGGGTATTTGGTTGCTGTTATTTTCCCTGAACCTGGTCTCCTTTGCCTCTCTTAATCCCAATGGTTGTTGAACTCTTTTGCTCCCCATGTGTCCAACCCAGATACTGATGTATAATTGCAATATGCACCTTTGGTTCTTCAAACCTCTTTAGGACCACGTTTAAAGAGTTTTAACCAGGAAATGCTTTTTGTCTGTAGTTGGGCTTTACCCAGGGTCATAGGGCAAATTAAATTTAGGGTCCATTAGATCCTTGCAAGGAAACAGATTGCGGAGTTGGGGCTTCTCCTCTGATGGGGGGTCCCAGACCCAACATGTACCTGTTCGTTAACTGCTGGTGCCAACGGGAAAGCTGCCACCACTGCTGCAGAATGTGGGGAGAAGCCGATACCTGATGAGCAAGAACTCAAAACACAAAAGGGCTCCGCACTGATTCATCGCATCAGGCTTACCGGCTAATTCTGGTCTTGCTGAAGTCACTTGAAAAACTCTTTCAGTGTGGGCATGGTTCCCACTGCCAGTCCTGCCAAGTGCCTCGGCACTAACCTCCACCACCTCTCCTATCTCCTGGGCAGCGCCGGGGCTATTTTAGCCCAGGCTGTCAGTTGAGCTGAATTGTTCCATTATGTGGTGGCTTTGCAATGTGGAAAAGTGTTCAGGAGGGACCACTCGCTAAACGAGAGGAGAGTTATTGAGTCTCCAGGGCCAATTCAGTCATTGATTTACTTTTTTTTATTTATTATTTTATTTTATTTTTCCTGAGGCAGCTGATACAGGGAGCAATTACAGTGGTGATTTTTCTGTGATACGGATCTCAATTGACTGTGCAATGGAGGGATGCGTGCTTATTTCACATAAAGCCCCACTGTGGGGCAATGCTTTCCAGCCACTACTGAACTGAGACAGATTTGACTCTAGAGATGAAAATTCAGATTGTAATGTCTCACCTTGTATATCCTTCCATCAGCGGGAAGACAATGAAACGTGGTGCTTATGGGATGATTTATGAGACCGAAGTACTCCAACTACTCATCTTAAATCACAGCAACTGGACTACGTATAGACAAGCAGGCTTTTTTCTTGGAGCAGGGCAGATGAGTTCTAACCTCCTCTTGAAGTATTTAAGAGGAGTCCCTATAAGCAAGAACGTGCCTCATTGCACTTCTTCAAAGAACAAGCTACCCCAGGGAGAGCTTGCCTGGTCCCTTCTCCATCCCTCCACAGCAGATGCCCATGTTGTTGCTGTCCCCTCTTCCACGAACAGACACATTTCCGCAGCAATGATCCCTGAGATTCATCTGTAAGAGCCTTTGAGATCCTTCTAAATAATTTCAGCATGAGCTACGGTTAGGCAGCTAAAAATCAAAGGCACGAGGACCAGCATACTTGATAAGATGGAAAAGGCTTTCAGCAAAATGAGAACCACATTGAAGGATTTGGGAGTTTCTCCCTGCACAGACTCCGAAAGGGGTCACGGGTTCGCAGTGCACTGGCAAGCACAGAGATGCTGTGTATTCAGCATAGGCAGTAATTACATCTCCTCTTCCTAAATTATGTTATCAGGAAACATCTATATTGTTTGCATGGGTCTAGATTACGCTCTGAGAATAGAATGTTCTCTGCATAAAGAGCACGGCTGGAGTAAATCAATGAGGATGCACTCAGAAACATCAATTAAAGGTAATACAAGTCTTTAGCACAGTACCAGGGAGCTAGCAGAGTTTGAAATTCCCATTTTTCCCAACCCTGCCTTCCTCCCTAGCAAAGCGACAAAGCAGAACTACTTAGAAATTCATAAGGTTTAAAAATAAAGTACTTGTCTCCTCTCATCCTCGTCTTTGCTCAGGTTTTTACTCGGTGCCGTTTCCCTGCATAGTAGATGAACGTAATGTTTTTCTTCATGAGATCTCAAACTTCTGCTGGGTTAAGGGGTGGCCCTTCTGCAGGTGTCACTAATTGAGTATCTCAGTTTCGGGGTCCCTGCTTTGGGACACCTGCCATGTGGTTCCTGAGATGTTGAGAGCCTGCTGCTGCTTCCAGCGGGAGTTGGGGTTCCCCAGCCCTGCTCAAAGTCGGCTCCCACCGTCCTTCAGACCAGCACCTGGAAACTGCAGATTTTCAAAGTCAACAGTTACCTCTGAATATAAAATAACAGCAAATCTAGGACAGAAGTGGGAACAAAACCCAGACCTTGTGCTTTCCTGGTGTGTAACACCTGGTGCTCGTTTGCGGACGGGTTAGCGATCTGGCCACCTTTGGACATAATTAGTCAGGGAGGTGTATGCAAACGCCATCAACACGTTCTCCGCTGGTCCCAGTGATTTCCTGTTATTGAGGAAAATGGGAAATTAATGTGAATCTTCCTTCAGCCTATTAATTCTGCATCCCCTTTGCAAACGTTAATTCAAATGCGAAATCTGAGCCTGGGTTTGAGCCTCCCCTGTGCTCAAAGCAGTTCATGCACAGGGTTCCTGTTCAGGCCCATTTGTTATCTACGTGACAATCATCCATCATTGTGATTGTAACGGCGAGAGGTGGAAAATTTTCCCCCAGCTACTTGGAAGAAAAAGGACCTTGCGTAGAATTTATAAGCTTCTTCAGCTGAGCTAATTATTCAGGAAAGGGTATTTTTCATTGCAAGAAGCACAGGCGAACAGATTCCATTCATAACTCAAGTACCAAACAGCTTTAGCACCTTTGGTTTTAGTGGCTTATTTTATTAATATTAAGGTGGGGTTATTTTAGCTGGCTTTTTTTTTTTTTTTAATGCTTTTTCCCTTCGGGCAGAAAGCTGCTCCCTTTTCGTCACAGCCTCGATAATGAATTGCAGTGTACAAAGCCGGTCATACAATACGCAGCGGCGGCAGCGCGGAGCGAGAATCTTTGGGAAGAGTTTCCATAGAAACATTGACGTCCTCCTGGCGAACAGGACACCGAGTTCCTTCAATGGGAGGTATGGGGTTTTAAAGGAGCAGCGAGGTGGCGGGAAGCCAACCCAGCAGAGCTATGACTCTGCATCTCCCAGCAGAACGGGGGGTTTGAGCTGGTGGGAGAAAAAAAAAATTAAATAAAAAAAAATAACCCAATTACCCTCGCATTATCAGAATGCTGGGTTTGATGGTTGCTGCTTGAGCGGCACTGTATATAGCCTGGTAAATAATTAAACTGCTGACCGCAGAGTGCGCGAGAGCTGGCAGCCAAAAATCATAAATACTCAAGGCTGTGAACCGGCGGCTTCTAAAAAATCTTGTCAGATTTTGTCACTGACTCCATCCCCAGAAGCCTTAAATTCAGCACAAATCGGCATGACGCAGGCATAAACCTCCCGGGGACGAGCAAGGTTGCACCCTGCGCTGCTCACCCTCCCTCCCCTGCTTGTCTTGGAATGAGACAAGTGTTTTGCTAATGTTCCAGCTCCGTGTTTTAAATAGCCTCGTGTCTACCCAGCTAAATAGTGGCAGAGCAGCCCTGTCTGGAAGAGGCTGTTTCTAGAAGGAAAACAGTCGGAGGAAATGTTTTTGCCAGAAATGTTGGAAATCATACAAAACAAAAAGGGAGCGTGCAAAAGAATTCGCCACCGAGCGCTCCCCAGTGTTTTTGTTCAGGCTCACGAAATGCTTTGTTTCGGAGAAACCCCCAGATAAGATTAATGAAGGGGGAAGGTGTCCCTTCTCGGAAAGCGTGGGACCCACCCCGAGGCCCCATCCAACGCCCGGGGATGTGGCTGGAGCCTCCCCATCAGCAGCAGAACTTTGGCTCTGGACCCGGGAGCTATAACCCCACTGCTTGGCCAGAAAAAGCCACCAGCCATCCCACCCAACCTGGTGGCTCTCCGCCTTCACAGCATCCTCCGGCTCTTTGAGCTTGATGTCTCTACCACAATCCAGACAGCTCTGGCGCAGCATGATACATCTCAATTAGGGTCTTGTGCTCAGATGCCCGAGCATCTTCCCGTGGCCAGTGAGGTGCCTCTCTTTCTCTCCGGCGCTGGTATTGCAGAGGTGACTCCTTGTTTACCCAGCACATCCCCGTGGTATGTGGTTTGCTGTGTGAAGGCGAGCTGGAGGGAGGGGGTGCTCCACAGGGACACTGCAGAGCTCAGATGGACCTTCACTCCCTGATTGAGCAGGTGCCATGGTCTTGAACCAGCCCTATCCCCTCTGCAAGCCAGCTTCGGTTATTTTGAAAGTATCTTGCAGTTTTGCATACTTCTTTTGGGTTTTTTTTTTTTTTGTGCACAGTTTCATATCTCTCCAGAGTGTTTGCCAGAAAATACAGAGCATCCACAACTCCACCACAGTTTAACGGGAGCCTCAGGCACCCTGTCCTGTTCGTGGTCTGCTCCAGAGGGTCTTGAACCAGGCACCAAAGGCAAACTCCTCTTGTGGGGATGCCAACCTCCTCTGCAATGCTCAGAAAATGTGGCTACTTATACTGCTGTTATTACAACACCTAAAGCTCTATGCTGAAAGTTTAAATTATTCCAAATCTCTGCAGTTATGATGCTACACGAAGTTCTGGTTCATAATTTTGTAGCAAAGTCATCTATTTATTCAGTGGGCTCCAGGTCGGGCGTTTGACACAGGATATGGCATTGATCGATTTGCAGAGTGTTTGCATGGAGATTATTTTGGTTAAACCTGTTCAGCAAGATCCGCTGTAAGCGCAGAAAGACAGAGAAGTCAGCAAGTCAGAGGATCTCAAAGAAATGCCTTGAGTTTTAAGGACTTATTCCGGTTGTTTCAAAGGATGATGGCAGGAATTATTTCCGAGGGACTAGGAAGAGAGGGCAAAGATGATCTCCATCCTCCTGAGCAGTACCTAGCTCTTTTAGTCCATTAGTCTCGGAGTGTTTTGCTACAGAATAAAAAGTACTTTTTCCTGGTTTGCAGATGCAGAAGCCTTAGAAATAAGGACGAATTTAGAATGGGAGCCATTTTACTTGAGCACTTTGTCCTTGGTTACAACTAGGGTGAATCATTATTATTTCTTGACTAACAGTACTTTGTTCAGCTAGCACGGCCGTGAACTTGATTTGAATGCCCAGGTATTTAAATCCATGCTGCTTGATTTGCATGCCCTGGGGAGGACAGAAGACCCATGCCCCATGCCCCCACCCCGATGGGGCAGCTGTGCCAGATGTGGGGCTGGGGGCACACCTGGCGCTGCGATCTGGTGGGAGCAGGAGCTCAGTGTCCCTGGCGTCTGGCTCACCCACCCATGGTGAGGGAGACCTATTTGTATACACACAAAAAAGAGAGTAGGGAGTGACTAATTATAGTGAATTAGGCAGAAATATGGTTAAAGCAGGGGGACCCGCTGGTTTTACTGAGTCGTAGCCTCCAAGCTCTTTGACGTGGTATTTCTGCAAGAGCGAGCAATAAGTGAAATTATCTACTTGACCGATATTAAACTGGCACTAAGGTGGCCCTGGGTTTCTTCTACACCAAACCTTGTTACAGCACCCGCTTTGCCAGGGCTGCTTTCTCTTCCCCAGCTGTGGTGCTGGGGGTGTGCTCGTTATTGGTGCGGCGCTTTTAACGAAGGCAAATGCACTGCTCCATCCCAGCTGCTTGTGATGCCCTGCTCAAGCAAACCCTCTTGGCAGACACTTCATTGAGAAGTTGCCTTCAAGTCTAACGAAACCTGAGGGACCCTGAGCACCCCCTTCGGTGCAGTACTGAACAGGGAGGGCAAACTCATCAGTGAATAACAAATAATTACTGATTTATTGGGAAGCTGAAGTGGGCAGGGGCTGCAAAGCTCCTAGCAGAACCAGGCACCATGCAGAGAGGTTACAGTGATGCCTTGGTGAATCCCTACAGGCTCATGCTCCGTGAAGAGATGCTACAAGTGTTTCTGCATACTGCCTAAAAACTGGTGTTTGACTTAAAAAGTGAGAAGAGAGCCAGTTCCTGTTCTACATATCTTGTAGTCAAGAGCTGTCAAACCCATTATAGATGGTTCTATTCAGGCGGCTCTCTTCAGACGAAGCACTACTGTCCCGCTCGCCAGCTGAACCAGGGAAGTCTTCCTCTGCACCTGAGCCTACGTGGTCATTCCCTTTAGGTGGAGCTTCTGGAAAACTGCAGGAATGGGGAAGCACAGCCAGCACACGCTGTGCAGCTCCACGGCACAGCCCCGCTCCTCCTCCTGGAGCAGAGCCTCTGCAAACAGCAGGGAAACAGTGTCCTCTGCCATAGGGAACGCGGCTGAGCTTCCCTTCCAGCAGATCCTGCTCCTTTTTCACATCAGCTCCTCAACTGAATCTAGGACACGGGAGATGCTCAATCCTGCCTTCTGGGCTCCCGGCCATCAGATTTGCAACGTTTTTTGTGGTACAACAGTAATCGTGAGCTCCTTGCATTAAATGGCACACTATGGGAAAAGCCGTTCCAAACGGCCCTCCATCTTTGATCAGTCTCTGTATCACCAGAAAACTAAATATTTCTTTCAATAATGAGAAAATAATTTCCACTTTATCCTTCAAAATGGTGGCACATTTCTCTTCCTCAGATGTGGCACAAGCCCATTGCAGTAGCCATTTTGAACACCTAAATCTTCTATAAACAGCCGAAATTTGCCAAGCGAGGAGCCCATCACTTTAATGCCATTGCTGGAGATCGAAAGGAAGAACAAGACTTCATTAAAGATGGGTATTTGATACCAAAAATTAAGCATGGCCGTAACAATTACAGCCATCTAGTGGGCAAAAGTTTGTTTTTTTTAAAATAAAAATAGTATTGATACTCAATTTTAACATAAAATACTGTAAATGAAAGAGGTCTAGCAAATAACCCGGGGACAGGAGCTTGCACCAGGTTTTTAACTGTTCTTCAGGAATATGTAAAATCTTAAATATTTTCCTTCTTGCATTGTAGCCTACAAATATTAGGAAAATTAGATCTCATCTGGTGCTACTGTTGGAAGGAGGGACTTGCTGAGAATACCTGATGAAGCGTGTTATTGCCGAAGGGACGGGACTGATTTTTATTTAAACAAAGATATCCTTTCTCCAAATGGGTCATTAAATTTTGAAGTTAGGTATATGACAACACAAGCTTTAAGTTAAGTAGATGGCAACAAATCAACAGGCTTCACAGAGTGATTAAGGATTTCTTTCTTCAGATGCTTAGTACGTGTTCTTTTGGCTCTTAATTCATCCATCATTTTGGGAGCTACTTGGGTTTCACGGGGCATTTCATGTTCAACAGGATCTCTAGTGAATTTCTACTGAAAAGGCAAATTGGAAAGTAAGTATTTCATCTAAATCTTTGCATATCAAAAGGAAGAAAAAGTACTCCCTTTCTTTATCTTGCTTTTATATGGAGCATATGGGCTGAAACGATGAACTTCAGATCTCAATTCCAAAAACTCCAAAGCATTTTGATACAGCCCATAATAAAATCCGCACTGGGATTTCACAACAATGCTTTTTTATCCACCTCGGAGGAGGGAAAAGAGTCTCTGTGAGAGGGTTCGCTCTGTTGGAAGTTTTTGGGTTGCTGGTTGGTTGGTTGTTTTTTTTTTTGTAAACTTAGTCATCTGTATTCAAGATTTTAAAAACATATTTACAGAACAAACAAACCTTCTCAGAATAATCTCCCCAAGCTTTTGATCGCATGCCTTGGAGTGGAAGAACAGGCTATAGGATTTTTTTTTTTTTTTTTTTTTTTTTTCACCTTA
>NW_015090778.1:3999393-4017439 GCF_001431845.1 Calidris pugnax
ACATCTGTTGGCTGCCAGTTGTAGGCAATATTCTAGCAGTGAAAAAAATCTCTATAATGAAGCTTAGATTTATTCTCTTGAATTCAATTTTTGATGTTTAAAAACAGTGTAAAATGTGATTGCAAAGAAAACCTTTCAAACATGAGTATTCTACATGGGGTAAAATGGAATGTGCATGGGACCTCACGTGGCTTGAAGAAGTGGCTTTGTTGTTGGCTGTAGATTTCTCCTGTAGTTCTTTCTGCCTTTCATTACAGGCACAAAAGTCCTGGAGAATGCAAATGCATTGTTGATGAACAAATGTCAAGTGTAGTATAGAAAACATGGAAACTTGATTGAAAGCAACCTGATGTTTGAATAGTATGGTGGGAAGCCCAGGATCCTTAAAATGAAAATAGCATTTTTTTTTTTTTTTTTTTTTTTTTTTTAACCCTATGACAAGAAATAACTGGCTGTGAATTTTGGAAATCCTCTTTGGCGTGCGTCCAAGCCGGCGTTAATGCAAACCGCCCCAATGCCAATCTCCTGACTCATCCCAAGCGGCGGTTTCTGACACTCATCCCACCCGCTGCCGGCCTTCCCGAGGAAGAAAACAAAGCAGCTCCTCCCTTCCTTCCTCAAACCTCACGTGCTCGAACTGCTGCTGAGCCGGGGCATCTTCTTCTATTTCCACATATTTCATTCAGAGCCCGATCTTGTGCCCGTGGATCCCGAAGGGGAGTCTGTCCCTGTGTAATTCCTCTCGATTCCCGAGTCCCAGGGCATGGAGCAGCTCGCCCCACGTCCTTCTGCCAGCCCCCGATTCCCATCCAGGGCATGTGAAACCTTTTGCAGCAAGTACGTCAAATTCTCTTTGCACCTCTGGTGCAAATCTCTTTGAAGACAGCTACATGTCAAATATAGCATTGTGTTGCTCCTAAATCCTATATATATATTTATAGGAACTTGATGATCCTTATGAGTCCCTTCCAGCTCGAGATTTTCTATGTATATGTAATTTATATATTATTTACATAGTGTATAAATATCCAAGTAACCGTTATCCAGAGGCAGATAATGTTTGCAAAGGAAAATGCTGCTTAAATACCACAGTCTTGAAGAATCTTGTGTGCTGGATTAAATTTCAGCCCACGCTTGTTTGTGCCAGTTGCAGGAGGGCTTTTTCCTCATCCTAGAGGCGAGAGGTGAGGAGTGAAGGGCAGAGGCTCAGTTGCTCTAACCGTGAATTCCTTGACCTCTGACAGTTTTGGTTTTTTTTAAATCACAGCCTTTTCTAGGCATAGGCTGCGCAGTATAATGTGCCATATAAAATCTCGGATAGATACAGAGCTAGATTTGTGATGCAGTTACTGGTATTTCATTAACCTTTATCTTGACAAGTGGAAATAACACGCTGTGATTCAGGCTAAATTTTTCACTTGCAGAGAAAAATGGTGCCAAAAGAAAGCGAATGGGCTAGAAATTAATAAATACAAATTTTGATCGCAAAAATCAACTTCCAGCTTGACTTGGCCCCTTGTGCATGTTTTGGATGTGTGGGGCTGTTGTGAGGGTGCTCTGGCTTGAGCATGGCTCGAGTCCATGGGCGACCATGGCCAGTGTTTGAGAACGGGGGCTGCCCCCCCCGGCTCCTTCCCCTGCTTTTTCCACCTGGATGAAGACATGGACCTCCAGGATTGTCCACCCCACCTTGGGCTGTGACCGCTCCGTGCAACATCAGGTCTGCAGCCCTGTGGTCCCACTGGGCTCAGCTACAAAATGCTTCTTGCTCCACAAAAAGGCTGATTGCCCCCACGGTCCCGATGATGAGGGGATGCAACAGCTGACCCACCGAAACCCCAGGGAAAACTGTTCCCAGGAGGACCTGAGCTAAATACAGCCTCTCTTGGACTGCAGACTCACTGGTGGCCGGCAGAGTCCCCCAGAGGAGACGACAGAGCTGGTGAGTAATAAGGATAACTGATGTTTTTCCAAGTCGAAACCAGCCTGACTCACCACTATTTTGTTTCTTTTATTGTTATTTGTATTGCTCTGATGCCAGACAGCAGATCTCAGTTATTGAGCCCAGGGTTTTATCACCATCTAACAGGAGAAAGTGCCCTCTGAAATGCTTCCAAACTAAATCAGTAGGAGGGGAAAAAGAAAAAGCAAAGCCGCTTGCTCACTGCTGCCCTGTAATTCGGGGCTGAAAACCTCCAATGCTCTGCCCTTAATGAAGCACCTTCATTCACCCATGGTGGCATATTTTCCAGCTGGCCTTGCCTTGCTCTAAGCTCAGGTTTATAAATAGTCAATACCATCTAGTTTTCCAAATAAGAGACCTGCTTAGAGCGTGTGTTCCTGGACCCCTCCTGCCCCAGGGAGCAGTGGCTGCCGGCTGGGGCTGCTCAGATCTGCAGCTTTCTATTGAGATACTGGTCTGAGGCTGCAGGAGAGCAAAACACGCCATCAGAACATGAGCAGGAGAAGGCAGAGACACCATGGGTGTAGCAGAGGCCACCCCTGCCCCACTCGCTCTGGCCGTGCCGTCCTCCAGCGAGCGGCACAAGCTTGTACAACCAGCTCCTGCTCCTCTTGGAGATGAAGTCAGGATCTATTCCTGGGCAGGGCTGCCATGGAAAATGTCTCTCTGGAGCTGCTATCTGCCAGGGATAACGTCTCTCTCGGGCCAGTATCTAGCAGAGGATAAGATTCCTACTGTTTGTGATGCACGTCAGCCTCTTGACACTCTGGGTGTTGCTGGTGCAGGGAGCAGTCATACCCACCATTGTATCTGCAAAGCAAAGGTAGGCATCTATCCCTTGAAAGCCATGATCGTTACCCTGAGGAGTTTAATAAAATATAAGGGCCTGGATCCGGTAACATCGATAGAAACAGAATTATTCCCAGATCCAGAGAGAAAAGTACAAACAAAGAGAACCTAGATGTCAAAGAGACAAAAGCTGGCTGGGAGATCAATGCAGAAAAGCTCTGCAAAAGGTCTGGGGTTTAATGAGAGATGAGTAGGATGGGACTTGGCATAGATAAAAGCTATTAGGAGCAGCAGAGAAGAACATGAGATGCAGATAGCGAGAGGAGACAAAGAACAGCTGGACGAGGAGGCTGGGAGGAAAGCAGGTAGAGGAAGGTAAATTTTGGCTTGTGTGGACCAGTGAAGCAGCTACAGCCGTTGCAAGGTGGCCAAGCCCTGTGGAAAGCCATGCAGAAAGCAAAGCTGCTCAGCTGCTGTAGGGGCACAGGAGTGGTGGTGACCCTTGAGGAGGGTCTCAAGCAGGACTGCTCCCAGGCTCTGCCCTGGCCCAAGCGTAGGAGGCAGCTTCTCCATTTTTTGGGTTTGTTTGGTTGTTTTTTCTAAAGCAGGGGCCAAAGGGGTTCAGCAGCGGCAGCTCTAACTTCTGCCCAAAGCTCCCCGGGGCCTCCAAGCGCCCCAGCATCCACTAAGTCCACCTCTGGGACAGCGGGTCGGACTCACCATGGCAGAGGTGCTGGTGAAGCTCTGGTGATCCACATCCATCGGTGACGGGGTGTCTCAGGTTGGCACCACAACCCACCCACAGCCCAGCCGTGGTGCCTTCGCCACCGAACAGCAGCAGAGCAGGCGGGCGAGGGTTTGTTCAAACCGATCCCGCCTCGTATCTTGGCTTGGGGAGACATGCCTGGCATTTTTGTCAGCAGCATCTCTGGAAATAAATCATCAGCTATTCGGGAGAACCGTGCCTGCGTATTAGGACAATTATTGCTTTCTTCCAGCCTCGGCTGTGTAAAAAGGCATTGCTTCTCTTTACGAGAAATTCTCATCTCCTTCTGTCAGTCATCTTGTCTCAGTAGGGAAAAAAATCCCCAAGCCCTGTCATATCAGAAAATGAGAAAATTATCAATATCTAAAGTGTATGTGAAAAATACGAGCTCTTTCTCCATTTGGGAGAATGGATCTTGGTTGTAAAGTCTTATAAATGTTAGCAGCTTCTCAGACATTCAAAAATGTTAATGATCCTAAGGTACTAAAATAGCTTGCCATACACTTCTCCATATTAAAAAATACTGTTTTGCCCTCTGCAGCCATGTAGAAGACTCTGTCATAGATGAATGGTCCCATACATCGCTTTATGTATTCAGAAAGCAGAGTCAGGATTAGTATATTCATGCAGACACAACAGGCTCTGATGATTGCCTGCGTATCTGGAGTTAGGATCGAGCTTCGGTGCCTGAGATCAGCTTAATAAATACTATCAGCTTCCTCCCACTGAGCGCAGGAATAGAAAAAAAATATCTGTCAATAGCTGTAGCTTTGAATAGGAATCCTTGAGAGTAAATATCTCTACTTCATATTTCAGCTGGCCTTGTTCTGCTGCCCTCAGGAGAGAGGGGGGACAGCCCCAAGACCTGCAGCTGAGCCAGCTGGGACATGGAGGGGTCTCTGCCAGCCCCAGGGATGACCCACCCTGCCATCACGGGGGTGTTCGAGCAGGTCCTGGGGTTGTCTTTCTCCTGAAGAGCAGCAGCTGACTCTACCCGCTGTCCTTCCAGGGGGAAGGTTTGGGTAAGTGGGCTCAGCCTACTGTCCTCCTCTCCCAGAGCCATGCATTGCTGTGCTGTCCGGGGGCTTCTGCTGCTGTTGCCATCAAAACAGATGGTTTTGGAGTCAGCTCTCCATGGGAACCCTGGGAGCAGCTCCTTCCCTCCCTCTGCTGTCTGCAGACCCCAGCAGACCTCACCTCCTTTGGTTGCACACAGCTCCTGTCCCAGTGCTTTGGCCTGGGACCCACAAACGTGCACCTCAGGTGCTTCAGCATGGCCTGAAGCAGCCAAGGCTGTTGTACACCACAAGACTGGAGATCGGAATCACATCCCCAGGCAAGCAGAAGAGCAGTTTAATTCAGATCTAAACCTTATTAATGCAACCTGGAATCACCGGTTTGAGTCCGGGCACCTGTGAAGCTGGTTGGCTTGGGGCACAAGCAGAGGAACGTGGAGGAACTCACCGCTTCTGTGGTACTCCTGTGGTAGGACTTACAATTAGATTTGAGTCTGTTCTGCTTTTTTTCCTTTTCAAATATCTGTCCCTTTTGCTTTTATGAGCCATCAATTGTTTTATTTCCCTATCAGATTAGTTTGTTCCTCTCGCTGTAGCTTCAGGCTTTTGCAGCTGAATGGGACCCAGGAGACCTGAGCATCAGGACTGAAGACACGGTACAACACAAAAAAGGGCAGCTGGTGCTCAGCAGACACCACAAACCGCTTAAAATGTCCTTTGTTTATTAGCTATTGTTCAGTTAAATATAGTACCTGCAGTTTGAACAATAGGCAGTGGCAGAGTACGTGCTTGCTGAGCTCACGGGCCGTATCCAAGGACCGAGGTGAGGCTCTTGCACACGAGGCTGGGGGCAGAGAACAGCAGATTTGCCCAGAAACCCCTCATAACACCGTTATAACCAGCCCATTAGTGGAGCTACCGAGGAGACTACATAAATGATGTTTATTGCATATCTGCAAGCCTACGGTGGGGAAGTTGATTTAAACAATTCCTTGCAGGGAAAGGTGGGTGTTGGCAGGGCTTTGGGCTCCGGAGCCATGGGACAGTAGATGGAGCTGTGGGAGTGCTGCTCCAGGAGAGAGGTCCAGGGCACCCCGGGTGGGCCACCACCCTGGGCTCCTCTTCCTCCCACACCAAGGGGTGATGGGCCTCAGGGGAGGCTTCCTGACCTTCTTTGAGTCAGGTATGTGATTTCTGGGATGCTGGAGTTGGAAGGAAGGGTCCTGCTGCCCTGCTCACAGAGGGATCCCTCCCTGACCTGCTGGGACCCCAGTCCTATCCCAGCTGGGCACTGGGTTGTTCCCACTCTGCTCTTCAGCTGCCAAGACAAGAAATGGGGCATTTTCAGACACTTTAGCAAGTGCTTTCTCAAAACTTGTGGTGGGACCCCTAAGGGAGTTACTGTTTGCATGAATCACTCCAGAGCTTTTTGGATGCACCAAGTGAATGAAATGTGAATATTATTTTATTTTTTTCATTAATTTCCTCAGTTCTGAAGCTGAATTGAATTTTCTGATCTAATTAGTCCTCCTTTCCCAAACAAATATAATGGCTTTGAAAAACTGCCCATACTTTTATACACCCGACATCTGGATTTGGTAAAAATTCTGAAACTTTTTAAATGCTACTTGTGGTCTGGAGAAAGGGAGGGTGATACTTAGTAGATGATCTTTGCCCTCATTTATAAGAAAAAAACCAAACCATCAATTCTGCTGCTGGCAATTCAAAAAGCAGTTAGGCTGAACTCGCTTTTAAGTGAACAAACACTTATGGATCTATTTATACCTGCCCTGAAGCAGACTACCGTAGGTGGAAATGCTGTAATTATTTCCTTTCCCTGCCTTCCACTGTCCTATAAAGATCTCCTGGAGCAGCTTGTTAACAAGTTACTGCTGTACATGGTGAAATTAAAGTCAAGCCCATATTAGACAACCAAACCTATTTGACTAAAAATGACTAAAACGAGCCGTAACAAAGGTAAGACAAGCCTGAGGGCTGCAAAGAGACAGCTTTTGTTGCTTAGCCCCATCTATCTAAGAAGGCTGAGAATTACAAATGATGAACATGGCTGGCAGTTGAGGGGGGACAGGGACCTGATCTGCAGTGATGGGGAGATCCAACAACATATTTTTTCCTGTGCTCCTTTTTCCATCAGTGCATGTTTTCAATTTAATCCCCTTCCCTAGAGTCCCTCTCCTTTGCTCTCTTCCCACATTCCTCCCTCCTCCTTCACCCTTGGTTTATTTCTCAGAGCAGATGATCTCCTCCACTCACCACCCAGGTTAACTCTAGTTTCAGTATCAAAGATCGTTTAAGCTGAAAATAGATTTTACTGAGTCCGTGTTACAACCCAGGAGTGTCTGGACACCAGATAGGATCTCCAGCTGCCTCTCAGACAGCGTGTCGGAGGGTTATCTGCGTTCCAGTACTCCCAGTACCATGGCCACAAGCCATTATGCTTCATCGCAATTCAGGAGGGTTGGGGACTTGATTACAGCTGATTATGGACCAGGTGAGAGGAGCTGATGAAACAGGGGGAAAAAAAAAATTCATTAATGTTCGGCAGGGCAGCCTGCTCTATAACGAGATTTTTAATTTTCATGGAATGCAAAAGGATTATCTTTTTAAAGTGACCATCATTTTTTATCACTCTATGTTGCTACAGATTATTAGGAAATGGTTAGTGGTAATATTTACTACTGCCTGCTGGGGTACAGAGTCCAAATTACTCAGTTATGAAAATAAGCTCCATACTGCTTAGAAGCATGAAGTGTTGCCCTTCAGTTCCGAGTAAGAAGTAATGATGCTTCTGGAGCAAGAGGAGGGAGGTGCTATAAATCCCGCTGCCGTCAGCTCCTGCACGAGGGAACGGCACCTGAGAACCACCAACAGAGCAGTTAGATGGGCTCGTGTTTTAGTGACCCCCTAAATGTATAACAGCATCTTTACTTCGGGCAGATTATGCATATATGGCAGACAGGTGGAGGGAAAGAACAATGAATTTGGCTACGGGGAGGGCTCTAACGGGTCCCTAAGGAGAGAGCCTTAGTAGAGATTTCCAAATCGTCGCTACACTTAAAAAGTAAATAGACTGTCTCGATAGCAGGAGATGCAAAAAAGGTGGCAATTCAGTGAAGTTTTACTGCAATATATTTTGGAAGATTTGCCAGATGGCTGGCAGCAAGACTCTTAAACTCTGACTTTTTTTCTGAGCCAGCCGTATTATCATCCATCAGGCAGTCACTTTGCACTGACATTGCAGCGCGCGGCCGTCTCCTTTACATTTGCCTCACTCCTGTTTATTTCTAGCTGATTTATTTATATCTGGAACTGATACAAGTGGCACGATTTCTTTGTTTCATTTAGAGATTCCTTGATCTAAACTTTAAAAGATTTGTCTTCAGAGAGATCAAAGTCAACCAAGCGTGTGTCTGGCATCCCTGAGTTGTTCTGATAGCTCAGTCTTCAGGTAAATCTGGAAAAGGCATTTTGTTGCCGAGTAGTAAACTGTGGTGACTACGTTATTGAATTCCTGGGTGCTAATACGTACCTATTGTCAGGCTTCTTAATTATTATTTTCTAGGAGGTGACACGATGTTGACAGAGCTTGCGCTATCAAATGCAAGTCAAGGTAAACCCCAGTGCCAACCGCAAGCATGGAAAATTACATCCCACTGCCCAGCAACTCACAGTCAAGCAAGTAAAATACGATTTGCACAGCTGAGCGGAGGCATTGTCAGGGTGCTAACCTAGGAGCCAAGCACTCCTAAACCCCATCTGTCACGACCTGTTGCCTACTCCTGGGAAAATTGCATTCAGCCAGTTCTCTAAAAGAGGCTATTAATTCTGGGTACCTTATTTTATTAATTTAGGGGTGTGAAGCTCCATGTCCCCTGATTTCTAGACCAGCGGTGTCATGCTGTGACCAGGACAGAGCTGCCTCGTTCCTTCCTATTGCTGGAGGGACAGTAGAAGCAGTTTCTCCCCAGCTTAGCTCAATTACTCCAAGAATTAGCAGGTCTCAAGCGCACACTTCAAGCCCTGCTGCCTGTTACCTGCCAGTGCCATTGAAAGGACAGGGTGTTTGTGGGCGCTTTGAAGACGTAAAGCTCTCTAGAACTGCTGAGTGTTATTGTGGATGGTTGGAGTATGTCCTGGATATGAATCATCTTGCTCTTTCTGACCTACTGTCCTAATTGAGAGTCATTTATTCTTTAGACGCTCGTCACTGTCTGGGCCATACCTTTTCGCAACCAAGCAGCAGCCTGGAGCTGCAGGTATTTGCCCCACTCCCTCATTACGTGACAAATTAGAGGAGATTTAGTAAACTGACATGCTGAATCATGGATCCTCCCCAAACGTGACCCCAAATCCCTGCCCCTTTGTTTTGCTGTTTTCTGCGGCAGGGTCAGGCCGGGACATGGCTTTCCCGTCGGCTATGTGAATTTTACTGCTCTGCATGTTCCAGTAAAATCAAAGGCCTTAGAAAAGGGATTCTGTGGAAGCTTTTTTTTTGTCAGTGCCTTTACACTCATTAGTTATAGTTTAGAGCACAAGCCTCGGGGCAGGACCAGCACAGTTGCTCCCGTTTGATGATGTGGGCGCTACTGCTCCTTCAAAAACCTCCGTCGCCTTGGATCAGTAACGAGAGATGTTTCTGCCTTGTTTCTCCAGCACGTTTAAGTAGTGTGCTCTTCCCTGACCATCTTGTATCTTCTTCTGTTTATTAAAGAGGGGGACTGATTACCTGCTCTGAAGATCCTGTGGTGGCAGTCTCCCTGGTCACATCCCTTTGAAGAATTTCTATCCAAGGGCTTATCTTCACTGCAGAATTAACTCAGGCTTTCAGCCCGAGGGTCTCCTGCCTTCCCCACTCTGCCAACGCTCATCCCAGCAGCCTAATGGTAAATTGCAGCCCAGAGGCCCAGCAGTCACTGGAGATGGAAACTTTAAATGCTGGAGCCACTAGCACAACTGCCTCGATGCAGACGTCGGCACACACCCCTCCGTGCTGCAAATCCCCCAGTGCCTCCCTCCAGTCTTCCCATCCAGGGGATGTTATTCCTTGTCATCTGGGCACTTCCCAGCTGAATCAGGGACATTAATACTTCCGCTGTCCCCATTCGGATGTCACTCGGGCAGGCTGGTGTCAAACACCTAGCAAGAGTGATCTGGATAGGAATATTGAGCTTGAACTTCTGTTTTTTTCCCCACCTTTGAAAACACTCCCTGCAATCCAAGTGAGAGAGCTGTCAAATGCAGCCCGGCCTGGAAGCACCCACCAGCCCCAACCCTGCTGGGGAAGCCATGGACATTTTAATGTATTTCACTGCTACCTTCGAAGGGTTCAGTGTCTTTTTTTCTGTCAGAATGTGTTATTTTTTTCACCATTGGAGATTCCTCTTTTTTCATTACATCTTTTCAATGTGCCTGTATTTTGTGAAGATCAACAGAAGAGATCAGATCCATAATTCTGGCCAGATTCTGACCCAGCTCTACGTCAGCTCTAAATTTCACATCCCAAATCATATTTATTGTGATTTTTTTACAATCAATTTTATTCTTTTATCTCGGGGTTTCTTTTGTCTCAGGAAATACATTCCAACTGAGTTTCTCTTCACTCTGCGGAAGGAAGTACTTGGAGAAAAGTTGATCCAACCTGGAAGAGAACTTCTAGGTAACAGACGCCCTGTCTCCTGGTGTGAGTTATCTCTCTGTAGTTGGAGCTAAATGAGATTTATCCTCTTTGGGGCAAGGCAGGTATGATTTATTACCAGACAATAAAAGTTTAAATTCCTGGTAAGGAACAAGGTTGGGCTGTGCAGCGACAAGTGCTTCTGGAGAACTGAAGCCTGATGTACGTGCTGAAGTCACTCTCCATTTCTGAGTTATTACCTGGTATGACACGAGTCCCACCTATAAAGGAAACAAATTTCAGCCTCTTTCCTACCTGATTTTCAACAGCTACTAATGCTATACTTCAGTCAGCATGAAAGGAGATGTTCATAGCTAGCTGGAAACTAAACCAAATTTGGCCACTTCCATGGCTGGTTTCACTCCCAGATCCTCCAGCTTTGGGCTGGCGTCTTCTGCAAATCCTTGTGGGTGGGATTGCAGGTTAATAATTGCTGTTCTCCCAATTATTTAGGCCATGGCTCTTCCAATCCTATTCACTACCAGAGTGACAGGGTTGGAACAGAGATTACCCAAAGGCACAAGTGTTGGTTTGTCTTAGTGCCACAGTCAGCTAAATTTGAGCTCTCTGCCCAGTATCCATGGCTCAGTTCACCTCGGGTCTCTGGTGTTGCTTCTTAGAATTGCCCTTCTACCCCTTACATCTCAATAGCTGAAAAACTGTTCTCTTTTTAAGGATAGCCACAGTTACAGCTCCAAATGGAGTTTTGTGATACGAGACCACTTTCAAGGGAAAAAAAAAAAGGAAGATTTGCATTTAAAATACTTGGGGCTGTGGTTCTTGCTTGTGTTTGCAGGTGCTTTTATTAAAAGAGCCTGCCATGAGCAGTGCCATGTATGTAAAATGATGCAGCCTCAGATTTGACTGAAATGAAATTGTGAGAATTTATGGAAAAGGGTTTTGTGAGAAAACATTTGCAGCTATGTAGCCTTAGAAACTAGAGAGTTAGAGTTGGAGCCGGGCGAGTGGCTATGAATATGGAGAGCCGGGAGTTGGAATAATCACAAGGGAGGCAACTGCACCAGCCAGGATGAAAGATGAGAGTTTCAGCAGAAAATTGATCAAGATAAAGAAGCAGGGGGAAGATGTCTTGTGACAGCAGCTGGATTTGTAGCATCTAGTCTCAAATAGGAGCATGAAACGTAAGTTTGCTTGGAGGGGAGAAAAATCAATCAGAAGATTTCACATAGGATTGTGAGACTATAGAAAGCTCCAAGACGCCCTGGAACGCTGCACCATTTACCCTAATCGAGGGTGAGTCAGCACTCAATTATGTTCAGGCAATTTTATATTCAGTTTTCTATGCGTTGGCGACAAAGCAATTTAGATAATATGGTCGTATAGCAGAATCACCTTCTTTACAAATCTGAGTTACATTAGCTACAATAAAAAGTATGTCACTCCGAGAGCTCATTTTCCAGCGTATAAGATAATCATCGTGTGGGATCAAGGAGAAATCTCCTCTTCCCATTGCCAAACCCAATGTAATTGTGCAACATGGCTGTTTTATCCCTTTTTCTGAAGTTGTTAGTTATGGCTACCCTTGAGACTAGACAGAGCCACTGCTGTGCGCAGATACGCTCTGAAGTCTTGCACATTAATAACAGCGTATGAGATAATGGCTCCTACTGGTTTGTGTATTCAAGAGAAAACATTCTGTTATAATGAAGCGGGTTATAAATATGTGGGTACATGAGGATTGCTCAGTCTGGTCATCAAACATTAAAGACCTGTGACCCGTGAAACAGAAGGATCCGTGTTCTCTCCCGGCCGCTGCTTTATTGGCACGTCCCAAGAATGCCCTCCTGGGAGATTTCAAGGTGTGGCTCCAGGTTCACGTAGTGTTTTGCCATCAGTTCAGGAAAGATGTTATGCTAATCTGACCTTTTGCTTAATCTTTTAAGGCACGTATTATATTATTTGGGAGCAATTATACCTTTAGGAATCAGAGGCTGGAGAGGAAACGAGTGATTTACTATGCTTTGAATCAACAATTTAAACTGAATGATGGTTTCAATGTCAGTGACAGATTCAGTCTTCCATGAACTACTCCTCACATGAACAGGATATATGAACTGTCTTAAAAACAGGATGCACAAACTGTGTTAAAATCCACTCTGTATGTCTCAGGAGCAAACACAAAGCTTGAATATTCATTCCCCTCCATTATTTGTGTTGCTGAGACTTGATGGACTTTAAGAAGAGTGGAATACAAGCCAGATCTGGAGCGCAGCAAACTCAAAGAGAAATTTCCATTGGCTTTTTTTCCCCCATGGATAATACCCTTAAAGATTCAGGGTCAAACTTCAGCTGTCATAAGCTGGCATCTTTCCACTCAACTAGCTCTTCATGTCTGCACAAATAAAGTTACTAGGCTTCTGTTCATCTGAAAAGAAGCACCCTTGGATTTTGATTAGTATGAAGATAGTTTTCAAGGATCTTAGTCAAGAACCAGGTGAGATCTTCTAGGGATGTTAAAATTATATTGTAAAAATTTCCAGATTTTATTGCAAAAATTGAGGCACCTTCCAGTTGCTTCTTGATGATAAATGGACAATGTGGGAAACATCCTTCCTCCCCTTCTCATTCAAGACATGTCTACCTTGTTTTCTTGAAAGACTGGAGAACAGTAAGGGATTCCTTAGTAAGTAAGGGGATCCTTAGTAAGTAAAAAAAAAAAAAAAATCATTGCTGGGAGAGCCAAAGGGTGCAAATTCAGAGCAGTGGCTTAGAGGACATCATGGCTAGCAAGAAAAAGTAGTACTGTCTGGATCTTGGCCTAAATAAAGTTGAGTTTCCATTTATTTCAAAGGGACCCCACTGGTAATTCTCAGATCATCTTTTTTTACCCTAATCAGAGAGAATCAGAATGTAAAAAAATTAGCAGAATCTCTGTGTTTATCAGGGATTTCTGATAAGTAGGTGTCCCTCCATTGCTCCTTCTTTTGGTTTGAGCAGACTGAATGAAAGTTATTTCCTCATATTCATGTAAGCAGGCCTTACAGTTTAAAAAGCAGCTTTCTGTCTCTTTAAAACTGTTTATGAATCATTGTTTGGAATGAGTGTAGTAAAGCATTTGAAGCTGATTAACTAAGAAGTTACATGGCTATTAGCTAGGACAGTCCTAACCTCTTAATTTTATCTATTAGCAGATACTGCAAAACTAGCTGACATTAAATTGGCAGGATCCCAGCGCAAAGGTGAACTCGAGGAAAAAATTATATTGGATTTTAATAAAACTTTCCTCAAAGGTCAACCTCTCAAAGGTATAAAATCAATCTTTCTTCCTTCTCTCTTCTTCAGCCCATTTATTCATAGCTATAGAAAATTCTGATACTCATGAAATAGTTCCCATTTTCTTCTCCTCCCCCCCCCCGCTTTATTACAGTATCTATCTACCTGTGACCATTGTTTTTCACAGCATTTTTATTTAGATTCCTTACTCCTCATTTCACTCTTTTTACCTGGTCTTCTCAGGATCTGTACCCCATTCTCAAAATGTCACTTTTTTCTTTTCAAAAAGAGAACCTGCCTCATACCAGCTTCAGGACAAAAAAAAAAAAACACCCTTTTACTTCATTCTTGAAGGTGGCTGAAACTTTGGGAATAGCAAAGCTTTAGTGCAAAGTATTAAAGTGTGACAGGTTTCTCCTGTTTGTATTTTCCCTTCTTGCCCAGCAGCTGCCTTCTGTCTCTTGCTCAGGACTCCAGTAACTTTAGCCAAGCAAGCTATAACATTAGTGGCATGCCACCTAGGAGAGACTGATGTCCTTGTAAGCTCTAAACTGCTGCAGATCAGTCCGTTTTACTGATATTGAACCAGCAAAATAATTTGGTTTTTTTTTTTTTTTAGAGTCACAAATATCTAAGAAAGCTTAGAAGGGTTTTCTCCGAAGTGTACTGGCTGCACAAATCTGTAGATACCCAGATCTGGAAAATGCTTCTCAGTTCTTGGTATACAAGCTCCAGCTCTCGATAGCCAAGTTTCTAAAGTCTTAGTATCCCCGGAACCGCTAACATCATGTGTTATAATAGCAGAGGAATTTGGGTGGCTGATGGTTGGCTTTGCCTCCCTCGCTGAGCTGTGTGGGGCAGGCCAGCCCCAGAGCATCTCATCAGAATTGGTACCTGGGCTTTCTGGGCTTCCAGGGCAGGATGCAGGGATGCTGCTGTCACAATCACAGCCCCTCACTCCTCTACCCTCTGTCCTCCATTCTCCCCCTTTTATCACAACATTTCCCTCCTTCCAATCCAATGGCTATTTCTCCCCCTCTGTGGCAGGATTAACTGTACCCCTGTCAAAACCGACAGACATTTATCTCACCGCCAGGTTTCTCCTCCCCCAGCCCTTCCCTGCGTTCTCCCATATCCCCAGGACACTAATCCCATTCCTCGGAATTCCTCAGCCCCCTGAGCTCCAGAGGAACAAGTCCGGGCACAGCCCGGGTTGCTGTGGAGCCACAGTTTGCAGCCAGTTGCTGACTGTGGCTGTTTGCCCTGGGGGTGAGAGTCTGCACACAAGAGTTATCGCACACGCATCCTGCCACGTGTGTGCTTAACCTGCAGTGAGAGCTGCAGGCAGCAGCCCCTTCCAGCTGGTTCCTCTTGATGGCAGGTAATTTTGCCCCTTTTGCCCTTTGCTCCTTCACGAGCTTGGGACTCTCCTAGAAGATGTGCCTGGTTGACACAATGCTCTGTGAACTTCTCTGTTTGGGCTAAATGCTCTTCTTGGTTGTCCCACTGAGACAACAAACACATACAAGCTGATTTTGTGGTTCCCATCTAAAAAATCTTTGTAATCCCGAGCTCCAGAAGCCGGACAACATGGCATAGGTACGTACACCCCCTGTGAGCTGTAGTTACAGAAAAATCACTGCTTACACTGGTGAAGTGAAATGTAAGAGAATCTACACCACATTTCAAAATCATTGTTAAGATCCATGCTGGAGAGCAGCCAGGCTTGGTTGTTCACACTGATAGATGATGGGGAGAAGGAATCGGCGTTAAAATCAGCCAATGGATAAAACTGGGCTAGAGACGGATGAATACAATGGGAAAAGCTTTCCAGTTTTTCAAAATCAGAGCCCAGGCTCCCACACTAAAAGGAAAATTGTGTTCCTAAATAGGAAAATGTTAAAAAAGAGAGTGTACTATATTTGGGGATGTACGTTACAAAGCTTTAGGTCCACTGTCAGGATAAATCTTATATATTCTGTTAAGAACAGCAACATTCATTCAGCAGAGAAGAGGAAAAGGACAAAGAGGTGGTGCACATTCTGAGCCTTGCTTTCTATGGCTCTTAAATTCTTGTCCATGTTGACAAAGATTGGTAAAAATGTTCTTAGATATTTTTGATTCTTTTAAACAACATTCAAAACCGATAAAGTCTATTTTGGGTTTAGATATTGTGCTGATCAATAAATAATACTTATTTAGATTTTAAAAGAGTGCTATTAATTATTTTCGGAACCAAATTTAGATTGCTTTAGTAGAAAACAGAATGTCCTTTTGTAGAGAGCATGCAGTCTCTACAAGGTCTCATAGGGATGGAGGCCTTTGACAGTGCAGAGATCTCGGCTCTGCAGAAGCTGTAGTTTGGGTTCTGGTGGTGGCCGTCTCGCTGGCCAGCATCGCAGGATATGGCTACGAAGCGGGGATGACATCAAAGCCCTTCGCGTTTAATATAGATTAAGAAAGTCTTCTTACTTCTTAATCTCACTCCTGCCTCCCTGCTGTGCTCTGAAATACCTCTGTTGATGTACTCCGCCAAGGAGCAAAAATGTCAAGGTTTGTCAGGAAAGATGAGAATACGTATTTTTTTTCTTTTATTTTCTTTTAAGATTAATCTTTCTGTTGTATAGAATTGGCAACATGAGCAAAATGTTGCTGCTGGAGTTGTTATTTTGTATTGATTGCATTTTTAAAGATTTTTCTAGCACAGAGAGGTACACATTTTGTTATTGCTGTGTATTAATCAAAATAAGAAAAATACTGCAGTATTCTGACCTCTTTGGGGATCAAAAAGCCCGTTGAGGTTTTAAGAACACAAGTGATCCTGGATTAGACTCTGGTTTTAGGCGCTAATAATTTAACACCACTACAGTTTGACCACCTACTTCTGATGTGTTATAGGTGAACAACATAATGATTGCTGCAGTTTAAAAGTCAGAATTTTCTTTTCAAATAAATTGAAACATTCATTGGACCACTAGGAATGGGCTTGATTCTTGCAGACCTGAAGAGGTTATCCTTAAGGCAATCACCTGTTCTTTAACATTCAACATCATGTTTAATAGCACACAATTTTAGCATTGACTGCATTAGAAGCTTCCTTTACATAAGCCACAGAAAAGTACATCATTTTTACAGCTTTAAAGGTTCCCACAGCTGCCTTGATTATAAATGTATTAGCTCTGTATATTTAATTCAGTTCCTAATGCTTCTCGTGTAGCGCTAAAGCCATTTAAAAGAAAGTCTCTGCTTTTACAACCTTTCAAATTTATTTTTTTTTTAGCAACTCAGCAGCACAGTGAGTTGGTTTGTAAAGCTCCTTACTAAATCTCACCTGAAAACATCGATCTACAGAGTTGTTACAGTTTTTCCCCACTTCAAAGGGAAATCTGCTGCTGCTGCCTCCCCTGCCAGTGTGGAACCCAGCACAGTAACATGGTGAACTATTCAGTGGCACAGCTGATGTTATCTCTCAATTTGTTCAGTGTTTGTTGTACCAGGGAGATTTCTAATTTAAGGAAAAAAAAAAAGCACAATCAAACAAAAAACCAACTGTATTTGTCTTTTCACCTTATCTGTTATTTCATGCTGTCTCTTAACTTTCACAGTAAAAGTAATGACAACTTGTTCAAAACAAAAAATCCGAGACTTTCATTTGGATTCCCAGCTACAGCAATTCTCAGGGGTCTCCCGGTTGCCAGTGTTTGTAATTTTATAATCTTCATCCTCTATTTTCCATTTGGGGTGCACGGTGATGACAGATGACCCAATTTTCACTGAAGGCCCAGGCAACCCTTTATGGTTAAAAATGAATGAAAAATAGAGGGGGGGAGGAAATTCGTACCTATTTTGAGTCTGAATTAAGATTTTTTCCAAGTTGTTTGTGATATTGCAATCCTAGCAGCATCAACATTGATACATCTGAATAAAAACTATGTGCATTACACTGAATTTGGCTTCTAGCAGCAATTTTCAGCAGTGGAAAATTCCCAATACTCCCCTTGCGGCCTTCCTTTCCTTACCATTCCCTGCTCCGGCTTCTGCCTCCCACACGCTCTCCTATATATTCTAAGCTCCAAAGGGTTAAAGTTCTGGCATTTCTTCTGACTGGCATTTCCAAATCTCTCCTGGGGCCCATGCGGCGTTTATGCCAAAATGCTTTATTATTATACAAACACAGAGCAAGAGGAGGAGGGGGGGGGGAAAAAATAAAAATAAAAAAAAATAAAACCCCAACCAACCTCCGCAGTTTGTCCTCCAAACCGCTCGCCGGCTTGAAGCTAACCCTGCCAACCCCAGTCACACACCGAAGTGGGATAAGAAGAGAAAAAAAAGGGGTTGTTTTAATGCAGAGAGGGCCTGGTTCTCAGCCCAAACGCCTCAGGGTTCGGCCGGCGGCGCTCCCGCCCCCCCCCAAGATCTAACCGAGCCCCGCGTTAAGACAAGGCCGGGCCGCCCGGCTCTTCCTGACAGGCCCAAAGCGGGCTCGGTGGCCCCCGGTGCCCCGCCTGGGCCCGTCCCCCCCTCACACCCCCACCGCCGCCTCACGGAGGAGCCGCCGGCCGCTGAGGCCGCGCATTCTCTCC
>NW_015090778.1:4018186-4018567 GCF_001431845.1 Calidris pugnax
GCCTGAGGCAGCGCCCGGCGGCCTCGGCCCCGGAGGCAGGGGTGCCGAGGCGGTCACGACCCCACGGTGCCGGGGACCGCGGCGGGCAAGGCCCCGCGGGGAAGGGAAGGGCCGGGGGGGCGCGGCGGCACAGGAACCGACGGGAAGGAGGGCGAGGGTGGCGGGGTGTGGGGGGGAAGAGGCGGCCGCCGGCAGCCCCTCAGGGACAGGGCACGGCCCGGGGAGCCGGGCTGCCAGGGGGTCCCTCCCAAGGCGGTCCCCTGGAGGCGCTCGGGCTGGGAGGAGTGAGCGTTACCGGCTGACTAAGGGCTGCTGTTTGCCCGGGCCGCCCTGCCGGACCCTGCCCCGCGGCGAGGTTGGGGGGGGGGGGGGGGCCGGGCC
>NW_015090778.1:4018932-4058722 GCF_001431845.1 Calidris pugnax
GGGGGGGGGGGGGTGCGCCGGGCCCGGGGTGCTGGGCTGTGCGCTGAGGAGAGGGGCCCTGCACCCCCCACCCCCTTCGGTCATCTCCCTTCCTCTTCTTCATTTTCTTTCTTACGGGCTTAGAAAATGCCCTTCCTCCTCCTCCTCCTGCTGCTGCTGCTGCCGGGCTGTGAGCAGCAATCTAATGAGCAGCGAGCTAATGAGGGGCGGCCGCCGCGTTATGTAACTCCCCACACTGCCCTCAGCCAGGGCCCGGCCCGCGGAACGCGCTCCCCTCTAAATAATTCTAATAATAATAATTTTTAAAAAAATAACATTTGAAATTATCAAGCTTGATTTGTTTGACCAGCTGCTTGTACCGTGGATCAGTTTTTGGGGCTTAGGAAAATTTTCAGCCGTATGCCCGGTGCGCCTTGAAAGGATCATTTCATTCCTAAAGGACATGGAGGAAGGGAAACAAACCAGATGGATTAATAAATAATGTTTAAATGACCCTGTTAACCACCCAATCAGCTTTTCTGTACTGATTGTGTCCCTTTTGTAAATATCTTCTGTTTGCCCTTGATCTTTTCCTTATCCCCACCCAGTGCTGATCCAGCAAACGTTTAAAGGTCGCCTTATCGTACAAGCTTTCAAACTATTCCCATACCATGTTGGGGAGAACACGAGTGGCTTGGAAATAGGGTTCCAGACTTTAAAAGGAGATTATTTGGAGCAAGAAATGAAAAAGCTTTGTATTCACATTGCTAATGGATTTTGATACTGACTTTGATTTCTCTAATCTTTAGTGACAGCTACACTAAATTATGTTCCTAGTGATGCAGTGCAGAAAAGCACACTGTTAATTGAAGTTCTCGTTGGGCATTTAACTTGAGCCAAAAAATACGTATGTTGTTTCATTGGAACTTTTTGAACAAAGGTGTTTCCTGTGGATGACTACCTTTATGTTAAGGTACTGCAGGATTTTCATTAGCAGTACGTGTGCTAATACTTGATTCTTGTCCCTCCTTTAACTTTAGACAGCTAATTTCTTTTTTTGTCCTTTGTGAAGGAGTGGCAACCATATTTTATATTAAATATAAAATGGAGTCATGGAGAAGGAGAAAAACAATCGCTTTTGGGGCTACAAAAAAGCCCTGTTAGCTCCAGTAACTTTTTGAAATCTGAACTATGGACAACCTGATATATGAATTTAGTAATAGTTAATGTGTTACATCTATTTATACAGAATAATTTGTAGAAAGGGAGATTTTTTTGAATTAATTTATTGAAATAATTTCACGGTCATTGCCACCCTTACGACAGAAGATTTATGCATCTATTTTGTATGCATTGGCTGCATTATCATTTTAGCTATTCCGAGGAAGAATTGTTGTGTGTGTACAGCAGACATTTTCTCGTCAGTTAGCATAATTTTGCCAGCGCACAGTTTATGCGGATGATTTGCTTGGACTTAAAATAAATGTTGCATAATTTTAGTTATTTGTGTGAAATCTTCTAAAGCAACTGTTAACATTTTTATAATTCTGTAGCTTATGGTGCAACCAATATGTTTGCAAACTTTAAAATGATATATGACCCTTGGACTAAGACCTTTCAAGCTAAACTAATAGTCTGGTGCTAAATTTTGCAGCTGAGTACTATAAATCATCCAAATACAGGTTGGTAATTGAACCCTTGACAGGCCTGGCAGTTCTGTGATGTCTTAAAAATTATCCTTGCTGCTTTGTGAATAACTAAATGGCAGACTCATGTGATTTTGCAATGCCCCATGCTGTATATGTAAACACATGCCTGGTGCATCTTCTGCAGTATTGTTTGTAAGTCATACTGAATCTAATTGACATCCTCACCTTCCACGGGCATGAACATAAATAGTTTGATGTGCATTTTTTTCATTTTAAAAAGTAACCTGTTTTATGCAGAAGGTGAAGCTGAAAGAATAGGCCTTGGAGCTTGATCTTACGCTTTCCTTATTTGGATGTGTTTGCTTTTGTTTTTTCTTAAAGGAACAAGAGCACTCAAGGTGAAGGATAATAATCGACTAGAATCAGCACTTTGAATGAAGTTTTGTTTCCCTGTGGCATCTTGAACACGTTCTTCTTCGGGTTTTGAAACAGACTTATAACTTTGTGGCATAGCAGCTATGCAGCTTGAAATCCAAGTAGCACTCAATTTTATTATTTCATATTTGTACAATAAGCTTCCCAGACGACGTGTCAACATTTTTGGTGAAGAGCTTGAAAGACTTCTTAAGAAGAAGTATGAAGGGCACTGGTATCCAGAAAAGCCATACAAAGGATCAGGGTTTAGATGTATACATATAGGGGAGAAAGTGGACCCAGTCATAGAACAAGCATCCAAAGAGAGTGGTTTGGACATTGATGATGTTCGTGGCAACTTGCCTCAGGATCTTAGTGTTTGGATCGACCCATTTGAGGTTTCATACCAAATCGGTGAAAAGGGACCAGTGAAAGTGCTTTATGTGGATGATAATGAAAATGGATGTGAGTTGGATAAGGAGATCAAGAACAGCTTTAACCCAGAGGCCCAGGTGTTCATGCCAATTAGTGACCCAGCATCTTCAGTGTCTAGTTCTCCTTCTCCTCCCTTTGGTCACTCTGCTGCCGTGAGCCCAACTTTCATGCCCCGCTCCACTCAGCCTTTAACCTTCACCACTGCCACATTTGCTGCCACCAAGTTTGGCTCGACCAAAATGAAGAATAGCGGCCGTAGCAACAAGGTCGCCCGCACCTCTCCCACCAACCTGGGCTTGAATGTCAATGACCTGTTGAAGCAGAAAGGCCTTTCCTCCTCCATGCACTCTCTCTACGGGCTTGGCTTAGGCAGTCAGCAGCAGCAGCAACAACAACAGCAGAAGACTTCTGCCCTTTCTCCTAACGCAAAGGAGTTCATTTTCCCCAACATGCAGGGTCAAGGTAGTACCAGTAGCATCTTTCCTGGTGACAGCCCCCTTAACCTCAGTCCTCTCCAGTACAGTAATGCCTTTGATATGTTTGCAGCCTATGGAGGTCTAAATGAGAAGTCTTTTGTGGATGGCTTGAATTTTAGTTTAAACAACATGCAGTATTCTAACCAGCAATTCCAGCCAGTTATGGCTAACTAAAAATAAAACAAAAGTGAAATACAAGTAAATACTATTGTACAAGTTAAAATGCACGTACCCAAGGGTGTATCTTTTTTTCCACCTCTTGAGATTTTTTTTAAGGCTTGTAGTATGAATACATTCAGGCTTGGTTAGATAAATACAACATGCATCATTTTTTTTCATTTGCCAACCAAGCACAAAATTATTTTATACTGACTGTACATTACAAAAATATACTCTCAAAATATGGCCTCTTACAGTATTTAAGATATAGCAAGGACGTGGCTAATTTTTTTCATGTGTGTATATATATATATGTCCACAAACATATATGTATATATATATTAAAAAATTGGCACTAATAGGTGGGTTTATTGGTCTTTTTCTAATTGTATAATTTAATTTAGTACAAAGTTTGTAAAATATCAGAGTATATATATTGTTTCTACAACATGGTATTGCATTTATATCTTTTTACTACAGTGATCTGTGACAGCTGCAGCAGCTTCATGTTGTATTTTTTTTACTGAAATTGTAAGATATCCATCTTAAAGACATCAATTCTAAAAAAAAAAATAAAAAGTTGTGTACAGAATATTCCTTAGTGGTGGAATTAAAATGTACGAAATATTTGCTTTTTTCAAAAGAAACACAAATTGTATTTTCTGTTAAAAGTTTAAAGATTTTTGCTATATATTATGGAAGAAAATGTAATCGTAAATATTAATTTTGTACCTACATTGTGCAATACTTGAAAAAAGGTATAAAAGTATTTTGAGTCAGTGTCTTACATGTTAAGAGGGACTGAAATAGTTTATATTAAGTTTGTATTAAAATTCTTCAAAATTAATTGACTGTTGTGGTCTGTGTTTTTAGTGTTCCGCTGAAGATCAGAGCGCGGTGTTTATTGTGTTGTCAGTGCTAATGATGCAAAAAAAGTCTGACTCAGTGCATCACAAAGGAGCGATGGAAAGGGTTGCTGTACCACAATAATGAGCTGCTTTACCTAAAATACTCCTGACAAAGCACGTTGCCTGATCTGAGGACTTACCTACAGTTATTTGAGCAAACTTCCACTTCTTTTCTGTAACCGCAGCTCACTGAAGCCAGAAGGTAGTTTTATTTCATTTTTCCTTGAGGATTAAGATTATAAGGTATGCGAATGTTGAGTTATTGTGCGATATGACGTATCTAGAAGGGGCTCAGGTGATTCAATGACATTCACTTTCCCTGTCATCAGAAGGGATTTGAACTATTATCTGGGGAGGTCCTAGACCAGTGCATCAGCGTTCTGCTTCTGTATTGGGGATTAATAGCTCAGAAACGAGACTGAATAAAAGTGCTGATTTACAGTTTACTAAACTCATTGTAAACTTTTATTTTATATGCTCTATTAAAAAGAGAAATGTAATGCAACTACAATGTGACATTTAAAGGTTTTTATTTGAAGGGATTTTACCGATTTTGACTTAATAGATTCTCAAAGCGTGGATGTGAGTAGGAGGAGAAAGAATTTGGAGGCTGACAAAACAGCTCAGCTTTTCCAGGGCTGTTTTGAAGTTACATCCCTTACACTTTTCCGTCTGTTCGGCAAATCGTGCTCCTTTTAATGGACATTGTCAAGGGAAAGAGAAGCTTTTAACTTTAATCTGTAAATCTAACAAACATTGATTTATTTTCCATGGCAGCTCCACTTGTACGAAGAGAAGAGACGTGCCAAGTGGATCCTCCTTTGGCTTCTGATGGTGAATTGTGGGCTGCGGGAGTAGTAAGGGATTAAAATTACCTGAACATTAGGATTCTGAAACTGCATTTTGAGACTGAAGATCAGTCTCTTCCTACTCGATGCACGTGATTTTACAAAAGGTGTGAATTCCACACGTGTGTTCACCCCCAGTTTGGCTCAAGCAGAGTTTTGGTGGGAAAAGCCTGGTGTTGTGAGGACGAGGGTGTTCCTCAACACCCAGTGTGAGATCTTTGCTTTGGACAGAGGCGGGCTGTGAAGAGATGAGCCGGGGGGAGAGATGTGGGGCTGGCAGTGCTATCGATTTCCCATGCCCTGGCAGCCAGTTCAAAAGCAATAATGGAGCAAATGGGTTTTTTTAGGCATTTTTCTGTCTGTATTTAACTGGCTCCTTGAGTTTGCCATCTGCTTTGTCTTTGCACTAAGGGCACATCAGTGGACAGAACCCGACTTAGAAGTGCATCATGTGGTAGCTATTTTTAAGTGGATGATTTTGCTTTAGAGAAGAACTAGGGAATAAATATTGGATTAATTACTGAAAAGTGGCGAATGTTAGCTCTGTGTATTATTTCTATTTGTAGGCCTAGACTTGTAAGGTTTGCTACAATTTTCATATTTACAGTATAACACTAATATCTAAACTGCCTGGGAGGGTGGGTACCTCTGACAGTGGAGACCATTCTATGTGTTCTGTAATATTTCTATTCCTGTGATTTAAGCTGGGCTGGTTTGTTTTAAAGGTCATTGAGCTTATCCTCTTCCCGTGCTGGTTTGATCTCTGCCACCGTGCCCAGCTCCGCCTGCGAAGGGCAGTGCTTTGCAGCGAGGAGGAATCTCTGCAAACAAGGTGCTTTTTTGCAGCACCTTTTAATATAAAGATTTTAATGAGCAGGGTTTTGTCCTCCGAGGGCTGTTCGTGGTGCTTTGCAAGGAGACGAGCTGTAGAGAGCAGTTTCCTCAAAGAATGCAAATAGGAAGATTTTTGAATGTTTTCTCTCGCTCTCCGTAGAAATTAAAAGATGCGTGCTGTCTCTTCAGTCTACTTCACCCTGTTATTTATCTTCTGCTGAAGTTTTGGTGCTGAATTTGTTAGGTCAGATGTTTACATTGGGATGTTCTGTTCTGAAGGAGTGTGGGGTGAGCCCCGGGGTGTGCTGTGTCCCCAGTGGGCACCGCGCTGCCAGGTTAGAGCTGTGCCCCAGAGCGGGGTCTGGGAACGGAGTTGGGGAGGGGAAGGAAGCCTGTACTCAGTTGTGCAAGTCCTTCTTGTATTTTCTTGTGTGAACACGCAATTTACTTCCTTAAAATTGCCAGTGTAAGTTAAACCTCGGAAGATGTCTTTAATTTACAGTGAAGAAGAGGGTAAAGCCTTAAGTAACGTGTCCCCCTCAGTGCTGCTTAGAGCGTCCCGTCCCTTCGCTCCGAGTCCCCACCCAAGCACAAGTTCAGAGCACTTCCAGCTGTAAGTCTCTCTCAATTCTGCACAAGTTGAAAACTTTTAAAAATCGTAATGTGGGGTGTGTGAGATGGGGGTTCAGAGGCACCAGGGCAGGGCTGGGGGGGGTCACCTCTGCTGCATTTGTTCTGTGGGTGGACAACTGACCTCGCTCTTCATCAGAAGCCTAGTAGCAGTCACCAAAATTAAACTGATGTGATTATTTCTGCCAAGGAGAGCCAGCTCGCAGGGGGAGTTGATGACACACCGTGCTCCATCGCTGCGTCCTGCTCCAAAGGCTCCTGCCGACGGGATGCAGAGGGCACGGGCTGGGCTGGCGCTGCCGTCTCGGTGAGTACCAGTTTTGTCGTTCTTTTAACTCCAACTAAACTATTGTAATATGTACAAATTGAGAGCGGGGTGTAAGCCACAGAAAGATGCATCCCCCCTTCACCATGCAGAATTAGAAAGCCATTAAACATCGGTTGTGCCGGGGCAGACGATTATCCAGTGGCAGCCTGGCTGTCGGCACCATGTATCCCGCCCTATCCCAACCCGCAATAGCCCGCTAGCAGCAAACAGCCCAGTGCCATTTCTGAAATATCAAGTAATCAAACAACTAGTTGTCAAATCAGCTCTTTGGAGCGGCATGGGATCAAACCAGGGTTCATTTACTGATCTGCCGCCCCAGACTGTTCTATTAACGTTTCAGGAATAAATACCTCGGAGTTTGTGTTGGTAGTTTTGGAGCAGATGAAGCAAACCGGCGGTTCAGCACTCTTTTTTATATCATCAGCAAGTTGATTTAAATTGAGTGTACAGAGTTGGCTGCATTCCGCTCATGAGCTGCATAAAAAGTTTGCTAAATCGAAGTGCCAGAGCTGTAAAATCCTGCTGAAGGGATTGTTTCCAAAGATCAGCGAGAGGAACAGTTAAACTGTTACCGTGGCAGTGTGCGTATGACTTTTGTCCTCTTGGCTTTATTTTAGTGACGGTAGTAAGGAGTTTTGCCTTACAGAAGGGAAAAAGCATTAAGACTCAGGAACATAAACCACATTCCCTTTGGCACTGCGAGTTCTCTACCTCATAGACAAAATATGATCAGTGTGTGGAACGAATAGCAGGTGTAAAATATTTTTAGAAAAACCTTGGCGTACCGTGCAGGCATCCCTCAACCCCCGTCCTTTATTCTGTCAACTTTTGTTTGTTAAAAACAATCTGTAGTATTGATGGCTGCAGTTTTGGTGGAACTTGCTGTAGTTTTCGTTTGGTAATTTAGCGCTTCAGAGGCCTGAAATCAGAGATCCTCTCCTCTGAGAGCTCAGACACCATTACATTTAAACAGTCTGTCAGCTCCCTGCCCCCATGGAGCTCGTTCCCTGCTCCCCTTGGCTTTAATACTACCCATAGCATAAACCAAAGGAGAACGCTGGGAATGTAGTGCTTTAATTATTGTTTAGTGCCCCTGCGAGCTTCCTTGAGAAGGTTATACCAACAGGACAGGCTAATGCAATTAAAACCAGACCTGGAATCCCACTTCTTTTTTTTTTCCCTTGGCAGAATGTATCCATTCCCTGCTTTGCCCATAACCCCTTCCTTCTTTTCTGCCTCTCCCACCGTATCCTCGGAAGGACCTTTCTTTGCTGCACCAGGCTTTGGTGCCTCTCTCTTTTCACCCCAACTCCTCTTCTCTCTGACCTCATCTGTTGAATTGCCCCATGCCAGGACCTGCTGTGCCATGGCAGACCTTGGCAGACCAGGCTCCAGCTGCCAAAAGGTTCCTTCACCCTCCGCCCTTTGGGGGCTACGGCTTACTTGACTTCACTTTATCTCTAAAGACATAATGTAAAGAACTACTGAATGTCAGAACACAGTACAGGATTATATTAGATGGTCACAGTCTCATGGATTTGCTGCTTGGGCAGCCTCCTCCAGGAATGCAACAGCCTGGGAGTTTCTAGTCGCCTCGATGGAAATGGGAGGTGGCAGGTTAGTGGAGAACATGGTATAATAGATGACAATTCAGGCACCCCACATTCCAGATCTGACTCTGGGAAAATCACTGCCCTTTTCTGCGTTGGTTCCCTCCTCTGCCTCCCTTGAAATTCACTGTTAGCAGGTGTCAGACATCAGCTGGCTATTGCTGTCTTTTTGCTGTCAATAAGAAGCTTCACCCAGTTTCTGTGTGCCACAGGAACATCTTCTGAGGTTGACCTACCATTCCCTCCTTTTATTGCCTTTGGTCTCTGTGGCCTTTGAGAGTCTCCTCCGTTGTACAGTTCACTTGATGTGTATGAGATGACCTTTACATTTTGAAATAAGGCATGCATATAAAAGTGAAGCACTTGATTCTCATTGTCCATGGTATATAGAGTCTGATTCACCCACCATCGGAGCAGAAGGCCTCTGGAGCAGTGAGATCTCACATACTGACTATTGTGATTCTCTAAAAGAATTTCTGTGGGTGTTTCTATAGATATGGAAGTATATATTCCTCCAGTACAAATCATGTGAAAATTTTACACCAGCCTACTCACTGAAGTTGCTGCTGGTCAAAATTAGCCTTGCATACAGATTTTACAAACTAAAACAAATTCCCTTTTGATTTTCATTAGACCATAAGGTTGAGCACCCCGGGTGCCAGCACAGAGAGAGGGCTGCAGGGTTCTGCCACCAGCTGTGCTAGGAACTGTCTGCCCAGTCTCCGACAGATTGCTTCAAGAGTAGTTTTGGTGTTTTTAAGCCCATACTTGAGCCTTTCACTCCCTACTGAATCTCAGGTGTTGGAGATAACTGCAATGTATTTTTGAAGCCAGTGGGTTCTCAGTCCATCTGTGTCTCTTGGCGGTAGTCAGGTACGAGTAGCACCAGCGTTTGGTAATTTAGTGGGAAGAGAGCAAAATTCCTGACTGCCATTGAAAATGTTAACACCTGGGGCAATTGCTTGCTGTGCAGGTATTTGTGAATCTTGTATTTATTAAGTGCTTTGAGCTATAGATCCTATTTTTTATGGTTGGACTAGATGATCTTAAAGGTCCCTTCCAACCTAGATGATTCTATGATTCTATGATTTTGCTTCAGAACAGTTTATATTTCATTTTTAAGTAATGCATGATGATGTTCCCTGTTTGTGCCTTCCAGACTGTTAGTGCTGTCCTTAAAGACAGTCCTTCAGTATTGCCAAGCCAAGTCACTCCAGAAATTGTGATTTGGGCCTCCGAGAATATTTTAGAAATTGTGAGGTAACTTTAAATGATAATCAGCCTCACACCATATTAATTTGTCTTCTGGATATAGAGTTAAATAGATTTCAGAATGTTCTAGCTTTTCTCTCCAAGTCCACTATGAACTGAATTTTTTGGTGAACCTTTAGCTCCTTAGGAAATCACAGGTTCCCTGGGACTGGCACTTCACAGGAAACAAAATATCTAAGGGATGGTGATGAACTCAGAAGTGTTGGCAATTAACCACAGCTGCTGAATGGAATCAGATTCCTAAGTGGTACAGAAGGACTGAGACCTGCCACCGCGCTCCTGTCTGGGTGGTTTGCATCACAGATCTGACAGTCTGGTGGCAACAACCGCAGGCAACCAACTCGAATTCAGTTGTACAAACTGAGAAAGGACAGAAACCCTCAGTAAGAGATCAACCCCTGCCACTCTGACCTCTCACTCCCAACCTTCGAGGAAGGTCTCCAAACCTGCTTCAAAAGACAATCCAAGTACTAGAAGTCCTGACTCTAGGATATAAAAATCACTCAGATATTGATTGCATATTACATTATAATTTTTGCTACCACCAGCCATCCCTGGGCAATAATTATTCCTGTCTCTCTCGCCCTCTCTTTGTGCCATAAATGACATTATCAGCTGTCCTCTGGCTAGTATCCTCCCTTTGATCAGCAGGAACCAATCACCCTTTCTCTCAAATTGCCTAATTCATGAATATAATGAAGTTTAACTCAGAACAATTATTCTCAACCTGTATTTAGCTCTAAGGTTATTGCTTCTATTTCAGACCTAAGGAAGCCATATATGTGCCCGAAAGCATGTCTAGTTTTTCCAAGTACGCCAGCTGACCTAATAAACGGTGTCCCCTCTCCCTGCCCTTGCCTCACTTACATCTTGCACTGTCCTCGCTACCACGCGTCTGAGCCTACAAACGGAGGCAGAGCCTTGATGAGCTACTATGGGAGGTGCTCTACTGGCCCAATTAATCGGAGGGAAGCGTAGGCATCACGTGGTGGAGCCGCTCGATCTCCAAGCCATCTGTCCCACCTTGCCTGGGACTGCCTTGCTGTCCCTGAGAGTGCCATGTGGCAGTGGCTGGTGGGAGGTGAGCGAAGCTGATGGTGACACCAGAGACCTGGCAGCAAGGCTGATGGGATGATCACCTCAGTAGATGGCACGCGTTTGGGGGCGATGAACTTTCGGAGGTCAGTAAGGCTGTCTTTCATTTCTTCTCAGGGTCTCTGAAGTCTCAGTGTCTGGTTGTAAGAATTCAGTATTTGGAGCAGCTTCCCTGCCCAAAGTCAGGTATCACAAGATTGGTTAAATGTAGGATCTGGATCTCATCTCCACCAATCAATCCTTTTTTAAATGTTTTGCTGTAAAAACTCTCTCTTACTTTGTTTATTCTTTGAAATTCCTAGGTTCCCCCTCTTGGCCTTTCTCTCTGTTTTCCTTCAAGATCTTCCTTAAAACTTGCTTTTCTTAGTTTCTTTCCCAAACCAAGTGTTCTCCCCATGCTGAGGTCTGTGCCTCACCATGTATAATTTGCAGCGTATTATCTGATGGAGACTGTAATCTCTTCAGGGCAGGGCTCTGTCCCTCTCCGGACTCACTGTTGCCTGTTTTACTCTACGGGGTTGAATAAGAAGGACAGAAATAGAAGAGTATACAGACACTCCCAAATAAACTGTGTATTTTGTGATCTCTGTTCAAGAAACAAATGCAGGAACAAATGTTATTAGTAACATGGTTTATGCTGTACCACTGGAGGCTTGAGAAGAAGTAGATGCTTTAGGCAAAGAAGCTTCCTTTACAAAACATTTGCGGAACATATTTATCTAAAAATACACATAATTATGGTAGGGAATGATGTTCCTCTGTGATCTATAGTTAATTGTCAATGGCAACGGGGGACTCTTCAATCTTGTAAACAGTCCTGCTCTACTAATATCATATACTTTATCCCTTCCCTTCCTGCAGCATCCCAAAGCCCTTCCCAAGCTGGTTCCTGTGGCTGCTTCTGAAACAGTCCTGCCCACTCGGCTCTACCACTGTGCCCACCGAGGCTGAGAGGAGGAGGATGGACAGAGAGGAGGAGGAGGATGACCCTGTTCACCTACAACAGAGGTAAGTGTGGGGAGGGAAACCTGAACTAGGCAGGAGAGATTTTTGCCTTTTACAGTACTTTTCCTCTCCAGATATGCGCTGTGGGTAATATGCCGATAATAATGCGTTTTATAATACATTTTGGTCTGAGATCTCCAATGAGTTTGGCTTTTTTGATGCCTGCACAAATGGACCCCACGCACTTAAATGTCTGCCTGAGGAAATTAGAAAACAAGCGATGTGTAAGCGGAGACGGGGGTCATCTGTGAGACTGACTTTGAGATGACTCTCTCCAGAAGCCAGAGTGGTTAGAGCTAGGATTTTGGCTTTGCCTGTTTCGGAGAGATCTGAGGCTGGCCAGCCCGACCCTGCCACCGAGGGCATTGCTGTGGGGTGGCAACTGGCCCGTTCCCTATCAGAACATTTACATTTGCTTGAACAAAAGGCCCATTCTGGCTGGGAGTGCTGTGGCCAGGTCTCACGTCGTCCAGTTCCCAGTGGCTTTTTAGAAAGAGCTATCTGTGCTCGAGCACCTGGTTAGAGTCACTTCTGTGGGGCACCGTCATCTTGGGTATTTTGGTCTTGTGTCATATATAAAAAGATATCTGTATTATTTGCAAGCAGTTAGTCATCTCCTAGCCAGAGTGGGGTTGTTTTCCTTAAGGATGTTTAGGGTCACATAACTCTTACAGGCAGAGGTGAAAATGCCCGTAAATGTTGGGATTAGTCACATAACTGCTGCAGTTATCTTCATCCAGAGCCTTTTCTTTCACTCCTCGTTGGAGCTCCTGAACTTGAGGGCTGTGTCCAGCCTTTCCCATAACGACATTTATCTGGCTGAAAGACAAAGGGCAGCCCAGGCTGTATAACCTCTAGACAGTTCTTTCTTTCTTTACTTGTTTGTTTTTTTTTTTTCATAACCACTTGATAAATCATGCCATGGAGAGCCTGGAATGAAGGGCTCTGACCTGCTCACCATGCTCACCTGCTCCTTGGCTTCCAGCAGAGGATCTGGTTTCTCTGGGCCTCTGTTCCCCATCAGCACAAGGTGTAACTCCATTTCTGTGCCTTGCAGAGGAGCTGTGAGGTTTCCTTCTCGCTGGAGAGCTCTGGGTTACCCTGGGGTACAGTATTGCTGTGGTTGTAAAGTGCCTCCCAGTCATCAACAGATTTTTATCCTTAGAAGAGCCCTCTGTGATATCGCTGTCCCCGTCCTCGAGGTGGGGACAGGTCAGAGGAGAGGCGGAGGAGCCGAGGTGAGCGGTGGACTTTGGCACCATGAAGGTTGGCCATATTCTCCTGTGAAAGGCACAACCCCTCCCACAGCACGGGGAAAGAGAAAGTATTATTTGCTTTCTGTCCATTCAGTTTCCTCTACGTGACCGGGATGTGCTCAAAGTGGGGACAGCTGCTTTATGGAGATGTTTTCAAGGGAGATAATGTCGAGTGGGACAAAAAGGGCAGCAACTGTTGTTTAACGTAGACAGGGGCACAAATCCATTTTGCTGGAGATGACCCTGGCTGTGTGGTACCCTCAGTGAAGGTGTTAACTGGTGTGCAACACCCAACAGCATCCGAGCAGTATGGGGATGAGCCAGTTGAGACAAAAAGAAGGAAAATTGGAAGTTGGTCATTATTTCTTGTAACTCTTTGAAGTTCTCTTGAAAGCAGTCTCCAAAAATCCACCAAAACCCAATGGATTTATCCCGATGGTCCTCCCCCCAGTGCAGTCACCCAGAGAGAGGGGTCTGTGCTGGGTGATTTGCTGCTGTAAGCGTTGTTTGCCCTTGCAGAGGTCAGGTACTGGGAGGCCACTTGCAGAGCAAATGCCTTTGCTGTGCATATTGTCCTCCTGAACTGGAAGAACCTGAAGGACTGGTGAAACGGGGACCCTGCAGCCAGCTCCTGCCAGGATTCACTTGGGGATTTTTTATTTTTTTCCCTTCCATCCTTCCAGAGACGAAGTAACATTTGCTGAGAGGAGCCTTTTCGCATGGCAATTGGCCCACGGTGCTGGGTTGAGGCATGGCTGGGTCTAGGATGCACTAAAAATATATGTGAAAGATGTAAACATTGGCTTTTGCCAGGGTGGGAGGGAGTCTGCCCAGCGGGGCAGGACGGTGACAGTGGGTGCTGAGGGTGGCAGAGCTGTGGAGGTGGGGGACAGGACAGGATGCTTTCTTCCTCTGGGTTGTTTTTGTTTTAAAGCAATTATTTAAAATTATAACAGCTTTACACGTTAAAATTGCAGCTTTTCCACCATTGTGTCATGGTAGCCACATCTCAACAGGTAGGGGAAGAAACTGGAAGGGGGGGATATAAGGACCTGAAGAAAGAGGAAGGACCCATCGAAGGGGAAATTCCTCCACTTCCTCCCTCCTCTGCTGGGCTCTTTCCTTTGGTTGGCTTTCTTTCTCATTTTAAGACGTAAAAGCAAACATAAAGATTAGGAAGGAGGTGGTCTGAGCCCCTGCTTGTGGCCAAAGGGCTCTCCCCCTGGTCCAGCCTCCCGGTGTGCCCGCAGCAGGGGACAGGGCAAGGTGACACGGCCGGGTGCCACGTCAGCAGCCGGCGCGCTCCTGCCCGTGGCTGCCAACAAAGGTGGCCTTTGAGAGCCCGCCGTGTCCCTGCCCTCAGCCACTCTGCTGTGGGAACGGGGCTGAAACCACCAGCTTGCTCTTGCGCAGGCAGCTGATGAGCCACGTGAGCACGTTCTCCTCCTCCTCCTCTTCTTCTTCCTCCTCTTCTTCTCCAGCAGAAGGTCTCCAGGGCGCCTGGGGAGCGGTGGCAGGTTGCAGGCTGTGTGAGAGCTGGCCGTGGGGAGCCAGGAGGGATGACTGGGCTGGCTCCCCCAGGGGAATGAGCAACACCCACCCAAGCAGCCACAAAGCAAACAAATATGCTTTTCCCCAGCCCATTGACTTTTTTTTTGTAACAGCAGAATAAGGGAAAATGTAGCTTTTATTTCCCTCCCTTGCCCTGGCTAACTCCAGCCATCCCCCGTGTGCAGCTCCAGAGGGAATGTATTTTTATTTTGTTCAAGGCTCTTCTGCTGCAGAGCATGAAGTTACTCAGCATTTGCAGGACCAGGTCACGGTAGATATTTTTATTCTGTGTCTATTTTGCTCTGCCTCAGGCTGACGTTATTTGTATTATGGATGCTTCCAATTAACAGTGCATGAATGTAAACAATGCTTGACTCCTACTTTACAAATCAAAAGAGTTATGTTGTTGGGTTGGTTTTTTTTTTAGTTATGTTTGCAAAAATGTATTCATGTTCAGATTTACTTTATGCAAAAAACGAAAGCACCTGAACTCCAGGCCAGGGAGGGTTTGGGTGAGCAGAGGGTGGAGGAGCCGGGCTACACCATGTTCTATAAACAAACGGGCGGTTTTGAAAGCAGACTGAGAGGAGTTTGCAAATGCATTTATTTAAGCAAGCAACCCATCTGCTCCTACCAGTAATGGATTCACGGAGCGATTGTGTATTTGCTCAGCTCACAGGCCGATGAGTTTTGCATATGTTACACGATTTGCACACATGGATACGTAGCGTGGACACACATTCTCACATCTGGAACACACGAGCCATGAAGACAGGGATTCGAGTAGTGACCTAGTTAGCACCTGGCAGCGGCTGGATCTTTGGGGCAAAAATATATTATTTATCTTTCATTTTTTCTTTTTTTTTTTTTTTTTATTGAATTGTTAGGTTTTATGAGGCAGGCTGTAGCAATGCCCGTTTCATAGGGCTGCGTGACTTCTGCAGGCTGCAGCTACCGCAAGAACGAGGTTTGGAGCTGCTTCACTTACCTGGCTGGCCAAGAAGGAAAACTCCAAATTACACATGAATATAGCACAGCTGGATGGAGGACCTGCCCCAACTCACAGCATTGCCAAGGACATGGAGACACATTTTAACTCTAGCTATGAAAGCAGGGAAAAGAAAGTCTCATCCAGAAAAAGAAAACTAGTCCCTCATTTTTTTTTTTTTTTTTTTTTTTTAATGAACTGTTAGGTTTTATGAGGCAGGCTGTAGCAATGCCCGTTTCATAGGGCTGCGTGACTTCTGCAGGCTGCAGCTACCGCAAGAACGAGGTTTGGAGCTGCTTCACTTACCTGGCTGGCCAAGAAGGAAAACTCCAAATTACACATGAATATAGCACAGCTGGATGGAGGACCTGCCCCAACTCACAGCATTGCCAAGGACATGGAGACACATTTTAACTCTAGCTATGAAAGCAGGGAAAAGAAAGTCTCATCCAGAAAAAGAAAACTAGTCCCTTCCAGGGGAAATATGGAATATACACGAAACTCTAAAGGTCCTATCAAAAATATCTTCCCGAGCCCTTCAGGGTGTCAGGGGTCCCTGTTTCTATTTACGTGTCCATCTCCCACCGCTTCCTCCTGGGGTGGCACTAGAGGCTCTAGAAACCTCCCTTCTTGCTAGAAATGTTTCTAGAAACTGCTTTTTTTTTTTTTTCCAGGCTGGGGAATGGTTGCAGAACGCAATCCCAAATGGTCACTCAGGAGCATTTGCCCTGGGGCTTGATTTAAGGAGCTGTGCTCATCCAGCAAAACCCCGGAGCTGCTTCTGCGATACGCTCCCTTGAGCAGGCTGGTGAGAGAAGTGGAGGCCAGAAACTTAAATTTTATGACCTTGTAATGCCCAGAGGCTCAAACCCGTGACAAAATTCTTGCTGGTCAAGGCAATTACTTAAAAAAAGAGAAAGCGGAAAAAAAACCAACAAACCCAAACCTGTCCTCTCTCGAGATTACAACTAAACAACCTGTGAGCTGCAATAATTCTGCAAAAGATGCTCTCAGGAGTGTTTTTTTACAGTGAAAGTAGTCATAAATAATAATAAAAAAATGCATGTGTATGTATTTTACAAAGCAAGGAAAAAAATTCTTCCTCTTCAGGCCCATAGTCTGTGAATAATTTGTGACCAAGAGAAGCAGCTCCATCTATCTTACGCCGTGTTTGTTACAAATCATTTGCTCGTGTGTAGATCTTCCTGCCAGGGTAGGAGCAGCAAATCCTCCTTCAATTTTTGTCTGCTGAAAAACTTCTGTAAGCTAAAACATGAAAAATTGAATCGATGAGTAACAGGTGTAGGGGTGCATCGCGGGATGAATGTATTCCCGGGGTGGAGGGGCTGGGTGACAGCGTTCCTGAGGCAGCTGGTGGCTGTGGGGCAGGATTTCTGGCTGGCACACATTGCCGAGCCACAAGGGCTAATAATTTTGCAGGAGAACAAAAGCCAAGCCAAGAGGACCATCTCCAAACCCTGCTTCCCTCCCAGCTCACCTACAGCGAGCGGGCAAACGGCCACTACCCCAGTGAAACGCATCCAAGCATCCCATCTTGGAGAAAACCCTTTTTGAGAGCTCACAGAAGGTCCCTAGGTGGCAACACTGCTCCTCCTGACCCTCCTGCCAGTCTCCTCGCGGTTGATAGGCTTCCTGAAAGCTCCTGCTTATGTGACTAAGTGAGACCTTAAACTTCCATTCACAAATAAAAGTGAGAAAAAAGAGTATACATTTGATGCTGGGGGTGGCAAAGGAAAGCGTAAACTTGTGATCGCTGAAGGGCTCTGCCATCTGAAGGCAAATTGCAGGAACAACCAAAACACCCAAGAATTTATTTATTTAAAAGAAATAACAAGATTTTAAAGCCCGGTTTGTGACACTGAGAGGTGACTCATGATCCCTAAATGCTTTGGGTTGTGCTTAGGTATTTCTATAACTGGCAGCCCAAGAAATAACAGTTGCAGAAGATGGTTCAGCCCCTCCAGCCCCCGTGAGTGGGACCGAGGATGCTCTGCTGGGGCCACGGCACCGGGGGACCCCTCGCTCCGTCCCCACACCCCTCCGTGTGGGCTGAAGCTCTCCAGAGGTGAGATGCAGATCTCCATCGCTGTTGGCAGAGTGTGGCCCCCGTCCAGGCAGCCCCAAATACAAACTCGGTACAGAATCCTGAGCACAGACACGGGCTGGAGGAGAAAAATGCCCACCCCACCCTGCTCACTGCATTTTCAGGGGAAAAGCATCATCAGAGACCCGATAGGTAAGGAGATTTTGGTGTAAGTCCTGCTCGTCCCACCCGTTGAGTAAATCTGGGAAAGCCATTATTTTTTTTTCCTTTTAATCTCTGTTTATTCTCTGCTGACTCTGTGCAAGCCTGCTCTGTCTATACACAGCCCCGTGGATAGGTGGCCCATCCTGGTGAACGGTGGCTCCTTCACCCCAAACACCAACCACCTGACAGAAGCAGCAATCTCGTTATGTCAGAGATAAGATACTTTTGCCCATCTCTTGATGAGATGACTTTTGGAGCTGGCTAGCACAGTAAGAGCTGCGAATTGCAAAATATTATAATCAAGTATAGAATTTGAGTTTCATCCTGAGTTAATTACCTGAGTAGTATACATCTGTTAGCTACAATAAATTGCAGCAGAAATGGGAGAATTTGATTGCAATATTCACTTTTTGGGTGATCTGCAGGTCAAGTATTATTCACTGAAGAGATTCATGAATAATTTTAAATAACTGGACCAATATATTTAGAAACTGCAATCTGCAAACAAGGAGAGAAAAAGCCTCATATAAATTATACATTGTGTCTTTTTCCTGCAGCTCTGGAAATGGATTTGATTGCCTTATCATACTCCCTACTATATCTTCCCCCCCACACCCCCAAATAAGCCTAAAATCTCTCCTGCTGCGTTACTACCCAGACAAGGATGAAATCAGCCAAACCAGAACCAGCCACCCAGCTCGGGGGTTGCTTTCCACTTAGAAAAATCTGAATTACACAGCCGAGCGTCTGTGAAACAGTGCAATTAAGCGGGGGGAGGCAAATCTAACCCCAACTGGAGGATGCTTCGCTCTTCAGGCGCGGACCCAGCGGGCGATGGGACGGGTCCCCAAGCCGTGATGCCACACGCCATCTCGTGTCAGGCGCTGGGAGCAGCTGGATGCTCCTGCCCCAATTTCCAGGGATCTGACGTCATTTCAGTGCTGAGGGATGAGAGGGGGGTTTTGGTTTTGGTTTTTTTCTTTGCACTCCAAATATTGCAAAAATAGGAAGATGTGACCCTGTGAGGAAGACCTTGAGGGCTCCACGCTGGGGTCACGGTGGGGGCAATGACTGTGTGTGTGACTGGTCGGGCACTGGTGCTTGGGTTGGGTGCGTGTAATCAAATTATACGTTGGACACTGCTGGATGGAGAACCTGACCCTGCCTGTTTACATGGTGAGTCCTGTTGAGGATATTGAGACCTCCTCTGCCCACATCTATGTCTACAAGATCCTTGTTGCACCTTGCTTTTTGTCCAGGGATGGAGTGACTTGGCCAAGGCCAACCTTGGAGTTGTTTCCAGAGGGATCTTTGTGATTTCCAATGTCTTCCCCAAGCACCGAAGATGCAGTAAGTGCAGGACACCTTCTAAAGAGTCTTGGTGCTCCCGAGTTGGAAGGGTTTGTGACTCTGACCGTCGTCCATCCTGCAGCACAGTGTGCTTTTGGGGGCAGCTGGAGGTAAGGTTCTTATTTTAAGATTTGACTTTATGGGGCTGGGATGTGGCTGAGATTTATCTGGTGACCTTAGGAGCAAATTTCTAATAGCATGTTGAGTTTTCTTAGCAAGGCAGTAACCAACCCAGCCTGAGCATGATGTGCAGGTGCTGCTGGGTTTTTAAGATGTCCATAGGCTTTTGTGTTTGTTAAAGGGAGTGTTGCAAGTCGTCAAGCTGCTGGTACTGTTTTGAGAGGTGGGATGTGCAGGATGGGCTCAGGGGGCTGCCTGCACAGGACAGCCTGGACCGGCCAAATCTGTGTGCGGATCATCCAGGTCTCAAATGAGAAGAGTTTGTTTGAATTTATCGTAGGAATGCACAGCTAGGACTCACTTTTTCCCCCTTGTATATTAATCAATATTGCATTTCATTTGCAATTTTATCATCCTGTCACTTGGTATTATGACAAGCTCCTCACAGTCAGCTTGCATTTTTGCAGCCCTAAATAACTCGACATCAACAACCTCTGTAACCCACCTCTCCCATCCCTCTTCCAGACCATCCACCTCCAGCAGCCCAGGCCCTTGCACAGGTCCCCTGGGGCGCTGCCAATAACTTCCCTTCATTGTGAAAACTGACCTTTTGGTCTCACCCTCTCTTTCCGATGTTTCAACCAGTTGTTGGCTCAAGAGACAGCCTGACCTCTCCCCGCAGGACAGCCAAATGTCAGTAAGAGCCTTGGGTGAGGAAGTTGCTCTAAGGCCTCGATCCAGTCAGCTCTATCAGCAGGACCATCTCTGTCCTCGTGATTGCTTCAAAGAAAGTTAAGGGTTAGGAAGCATCACTTCCCTCTGTTGAAGTCCACAGACTCCTCCTCTTTACATCATCTTTACCATTCAGCTGTGAGTTTTATCCTCTATTGCATTTTCTACCAGACTTGCTGAGTTTTCATACCCAGCCCCCAGAAACCCTCTTCTAAAATTAGCCCCATGTTTGCCACCTTCCATCCTCTGCTGCAGAACGAAGCAAAGGTTATCCACTGCAGTTAATGGTTAAGCAATTTTTTTATGTGAGTACTTTCACCCTTGGGTGAGTACCAGCTGATCCCAGAGACTTATTACTGTTGGTTTTTTATTTATTTCACACAGTAGAGGAAGTCGTGTCCTTTACACGTGTTACAATACCCCCTGCTTTGGGTGTGTTAGGAGCTGAGCGAAGGAGGAAGAGAAGGCACAAACCCCTTTATGGGAAGTTTCTTTTAATGAAACCAGCTAATCCAGTCCAACTACCACGCTGTCATGACAGTTTCAGGTGAAAATCCTCCCCCTCCTCCCTCTAGATGAATCTTTTCCTCATTCTCTTTTCTCCAGCCTTCTCCTTTCCTCCTGCATTTCTAGCCATCACTGGGACAAATGAGGAGTTAGGAGTTGCCAGGTGGGACAAGACCCACAACCCCTTTCCATCCTGCAAGCCCCAGAGGATCATACAAGAGGGCCCAGAGCAGGGTCTGGAGGAGGTTCATCCCCACCTCAAACCACCCGTAATCCTGAAACATGGACACTCATGTCCGTTGGGTTTTGCTCTCAGTGATGTTGTCAGAGGTGCTGTGGCCACGGGCTTCAGCTGCACGTGCAGGTTTGTGTCCACCAGCAAGCCTGAGGTTTGGAGGAGACCCTCCCAGCCGGGCTCAGAGTTCAGCGGTCGGACGGGTGACCACCAGCGATGCTGGCAGCAGAGAGGGCTGGCTGAGAAGAGAGAGAAACAGAGCAAAACACCAAAATCAGAGGGTTTTCCGACTTTGAAACCTGAACTGCAGAGCAGCCTTTGGAAGACTTTCCATTCGCTTTCCAAACTCTCAGGCCTGAATGTCATATCATTTGCCCAGCTGTAAATAGCTGTGAATTAAACAGGCTGCACTGCTTTCTTGGCAAATAGATATGTCTGCTGGTGCTGCAGCGTTATCTTCATATCCCACTGGTGTTTGCATTGTAGATCAGGAACTCGAGCTGAGTTTTTTGTGCTTTTTTTTTTTTTTTCCCTAAGATTTAAAGAGCTGGCAGAACATTTATTCAGTTGTGCAACCTCCATTCAGAGTATTTCTCAGATCCTGGACATGGGGCTCATTTTTTTGTCCTTTGACAGCCGCTGTAAATCAATAAGGCAGTTGGAGGTCACTTGTAGTCAATCAGTAACCAGCGCCTGCGAAGGGGAAAACACTAAATATTTGGTATAAAAACATGGGCTCTAAGCTCGAAGTTGTCACTCAGGGTGACATTTTCGCAGCTGTGCCTTCGGAAACCTGGCTCCATCCAGCCTCGGTGGAGATACCCAGCCTGGGCATGATCGTTTCCTGCTAATTATGTACACGAGCAGCTCACAGCACGTGCACACCGCAGGAATTGCAGCAAACTGGGGTGCAAGGAGCTTCAGGTGGAGGAAGTGGGTCTCGTGGTGCAAGGTGCTAATTTGGTGCCAGCTGAATGACTCTTCCTCTTTGCAGGAAGTCATTAGGTGGTGGCTGAAGCCATGCATGACCTTCGTCACAGCCACCTCCCTCAGGAACCCAGACCCGTGGCAGGTGGTAATTCTCCCAGGGGTCCCTAATTCCCTTTGTAACAACTGGGAGCTAAGCTCTTAAATACCTTTGCCGTCTGAATCATATTCCAATGGCGTCATCATCTCTATTTGCTCCTAGTTCTGGAGCTGGTTGCCCATAAAAGCTTCTGCCTGACCTCATCTCAAGCCCCTGCAATGAGAACACACTCCATTTCCTCTTTCCTTTGACCTCAGCTGCTCTGGGCTTTGCGCTGATGCAGGATCCTGTCTCTGAGCGACCACCCAGCCATCTCTCCGTGCGTGCCAACACGGGGACCTCGTGCCCTGCCCTGCCGTGCATCGGGCCCTGTGGGGACGTGCTCTCGCAGTCCCCCGTGCAGAAGCTGCACGCCCACCGCTTTCCTGCTGGGATCTTGTCCCCGGGGCCGGGCAGACGGTTTGCACAATAACCTGTGACTCATTTTGGGATCCATGCGCTGGGTGGTTTCCATCGAGCTCTGGCTGCAGGGTTTGCGGATTCACGTGTTGAGCTTCTCATCCTCGCTCCAGCCTGAGGAGCGGGCACGCCGTGCTGGTGACAGTGGCTCTGCACTGTCCTCCTGCCCCCCAGGAATGTCCAGCAGGTCTGTCCCTGAGCTCCAGGGAGCTCCTGCAGGTCTTGGACCCAGCTAATGGGGCTCTGCTCCCTTGCTGCCTCCCATGCTGGTGCCCACTGGAAATGCTGCTTCTCTGGTGTCTGCAGGTGGATGAGACTTTTGATGGTGGCCATGGTCATGTGGCTTTGGAGGTGTCATCCTTTCTCCAGCTCTTCCCTGGAGCCTCAAACAGGCGTTCTGGCTCCTTCCAAGTCCCCTGCCGTGCAAGGAGAGGGATCAGGCTTTTCCCTTTCTCTCTTTTCTTTCATACATTCGATCCAAACTTTAAATACCGGCATTTCCCTCCAGCTTCCTGACAACCTTGGGAGATGCACCCTGGAGAGCAGGACGGAGAACTGAGTGTGTGAGCAACACAAAAGGGATTTTGTGATCAGGAGCCACATGCAAGTGCCTGTTAGCCTTGCAAAGGCTTTAATGCCACCCTTCAGCGCCTGGCCCTCTGCGTGGGCTCCCCTCGGGCTGGCTGACTGGTCAGACTTGAATTTTAGGCTTCTTAAGGATTTAATAAGAGGCTGAACTAAAATGCTAGCTTTGAGTGGGGAGCTGAATTCTTTAAGGTCAGGAGGTGGAGAGGCTCGGGGTCAGGGTCAGTCCCGTGCCACGGGGAGGTGTGGTGCTCCCGGGATGGCCAAGGGGTGGGTTTTCCCCTGATGAGCAGGCAAGGGGATGCCCATGTGCCTTCAGCCTCGGGGCAGACATGGTGTTTCTGTGCAGCAGAGTCCCAGGAGGCTCAGAGCACGGCTCATCACTGCCAATGGGGCTCATCACTCCCAACGGGGTTGGTCATGTGAAATATTTGTCTTCCCTGGGTGACCTGTCACAGTGGGGCTGCTTGCTGGCACCAAGCTGGTCTTGGCCAACAGGACCATCCTGTGGGGATGGTGGGGCTGGTGGGGGATGGTGGCTGAGTTTGATGCTGGCCCATGTGTCCCACAGACACCACAGGGCTCAGGAGCAACATGGCTCTGTAAGTTTGGCCAGGAGCTACACTAGTGTGGCCACACTGTGTCTGGGAGCTGAGCTGGCCTGTTCAGTGTCCCCTCACACTGCACCACATGGGAGAAGTGACCCAAAATGTCCCCTGGGATGCTCTGTGCAAGAGAGCCCTCGCACCCCAGCAGTGGGTGCCCACAGGGGGCTGGGAGAGCCCTGCACAGCCCTGGGTCACAGCACAGCACATCACTCGCACGCTCACCTCCCTTCAAGTGCTCGCTTCGTTCCCCAGTGAAGTTAAGATGGCATTTTAGACCCCAGGCTTAAGTGCTGGAACAGCAGTGAATCGTCTGCTTTTTGCTCTCAGCTACGTTTCCATCCCAGCCCTTCTGGAACAACCGGGTACGTGTCTCCCGAGTCACTCCAACACTCCCACACTTGCAAAATCTTTTAGCTTTTGGAAAAGAAGAGCCAAATAAAGCCAGTCTTTATTAAACCTTCATCCTCCGATGCCTCTATGTTAGAAACTATGGCAAGAACATGGCACTTCCTACGGCTTCCTTGAAAAATGACAGACGAGCCATCAAAACAGCAGCACTTGCCAGGGATGATCCGGCAGAGGAGGGCAGCGGGGCTGGAGTCTTCTGGTTCCAGAAAACACTCTTCACAAGAACACAGACAAATATTACGGACCTTTAATTGGAGTTTTTCTCACGTACGTTTAGGAAAGGTGCAACAAAACACCAAGCAGGTGCTTTCTTGGCCAGCAAATTTGGTCCAGGCTCCTCTCCTGCCCACCCAGCTTCTTCTGAAATGATACAAATAACTGGAGATTTAGATCTGTTCCTGTTGCCGGAGGATTTCAGATGTAACTCAAGCCCAGACCACTGGGAGAGGAGCCCAGTTCTCCATCGTTCTGTGGTCTCTGCCCAAGGCATGTAAAGCCTTCACAGAAACCACAGCGGCCCCGCGTTCAGCATTCTTATCCTCACTGTCATTTCTTCCTCCCTGCAACAGCAAGATGCCCAACGTGTGCAGGCTTCAGGGGCTTTAGAGCCTTCCATGTCATGCTGAAGCCCAGCATCTACCTACTTAATCTCCTTCTCCCAGCCCTTACCATCCTCAGCCCCGGCAGATGTCTGCAAAGATGGGTGCCCACCACAGGGCACCAGCCACCCTCCTGCCCATTAGATGGCACCAGGGCACAGGGCTTGTCGTGCTGTCCTTCCTCTCCCCCAGAAGTGGCTTGATGCCCATCCAGCCTGGAACCAGCCTTTGGTGCAAGGCTGAAAGCTCCACAGCATCTCGCTGAGCCCACCCCACAGAGAGCAGCGATAAGTCTTGCCGGGCCACGCTCGGTCCCCTCCCCTGCAATGACAGTCCTGAGCGAGGCAGGGTTGCTCCAGGATCAGCCTTTTCTTTATTTAAGGATTTTTATTTTATTTTTTTTTTGCATAGGCAAATGTTACATTTTTCGGACACACAACTGTTAAAGTGATCAATCCTACGTGTATGCAGAGGCTCACACCCACAGCCCGCGCCGTCCTTCCCGGGGTATTTATTCACACGCATATATACAGTGGTGGGAAATGCTTTCTGTGGTCTGAAAGAATGCTCTGAAAGGGTCAATTTGAGAAACGCCTTTAAAGATTGTCCCCTCTGTGCGTCTGTGTCTGTGCATTTTCGTTTCAGCAGCTTTGTGTCTGTGTAACAGAGTCTGCGGACTCTCCATTGCACTTTTCTAGTTTGAATTTTGTTCTGGCTCCTCTTACTTTACTCTCTCACCTATAAAAATGGGATTTCTAATGGAAATAAGCAATAGATTGCTGCAAATGCTCAGGTATAACGGATTTTCAAAAGCAGGGCAGCTGGCAGCACACCGCTGTCCTTCTGCCTTGGACTTTTAGCGATAGACAATATATTGATTAAACCAAAAATAGGGAAGTGCAATGGAATGAGGGTGTTTGCTGACCTTGTTCTGGTGACAGAAAAGTAATTATTTCAGGGTGAGACTGTGCCTTGAGCTTCTACAGGGACCTCTTGTCCTGGGCATAGGATCAAAGGAGTTTTTTTTCTCCAGTAAGGATTGCAAGATAGGTAGTAGTTGCCATTTGAAAATGAGGTACAATCCAAAGGAAACTAGGAAAATTTCAATTAAAAGAAGCAAATTCATAATGCATAGATTGGTTGAATGTGCACAATTGTAAATATAGACAATAATTTACAGGCTTTTCTCTTGAAATCTTAGTGCTGCTATGAGGAGACAAGAGTGTGACTTACTTATAATGACTTACCATAACATTTCCATACTGTAAATGAGACAGATTAAGTTGACATTATATATTACCTAGTTGTGTACCAATTAGCTAAACAAATGCTATGAATTCCGTCATTTATGATGGAAGCTACATAAAAATTGTATAATTACTGCAGTGAGTCATCTAGTCAAATGGCACTCCTATATGGACGAATTGATTTCAATGCAAGATTAATAGCCTTTTGCTGCTGCTTTACGTGCTTGCCAAAGACCATACTACGTTGTCGCTAAAGCATCATTAATGGATTAAAATAAGGGTTCTGCATAATTCCTACGGTGTATCTTCAAAGAGCTCGTTTAGTTTGTGCACTAGCCTAGCGCTTGTTAGCCCTACGTAACACACGGGTCTGGAAGGCTGCCACGTGTGAGGGAGGTTAATGCAATCCTAGGAACTCTTTCAAAAGCTCACAGGTTTTCTTGTGGATGACTTCGCGGAGTTTCCGCACGCGCCTGATGCTGGAGGTCCCCACAAAGCTGTCTGGCTGTAGGACAGCCATGCCGTTGTGGACATCTCCCATGATGATGAGCTGGCCATCCACTGTGGTCATGTTGGGACACGGGCAGCTCCAGTCCATGTTCAAAAGCGTGATCTCCAGCGGTTCCTTCCCTAGGAACTTTAATCCCATTTTTTCATCTTTGAGGATCTCCTCCACTGTCACCAGGGCATGTCCCGAGTCTTGGTCTTCGGTCAGCTCTGTTATACGGCCCAGGATAACGAAGTCGCTTTTGCAGAAGCTCGTCACCAGCTTCTGGCGGGGTTTGCAGGCTTTGCAGTGCGTGTTCTTTGGGAAGGGACACATCTCTTCGCAGGCCTCCCGGCTCTCAAAGTTGTTCTCGTTGCCTCCACACCCGCCATAAATGAAGGACTGGCACTGCTTTGTCAAGCTGTTATAGGCCCATCTGGGCTCATAGGCTTTGCAGTGACCTTGGAGGGCTGGCAGGTTGCAGATGTTGATTGGGCCGTTCATGCAGGTTAACATACAGTTCTCGTAGGTCTCAAAGTGGTTGAGGTTGCTGTTACAGTTCCCGTAGATGAAAGTAAAGCAGTTGTTTTTCTTTGCATCATAGTACCACCTGGTCTGCTCTTCCCCACAGTCTTCGCTGTCTGGCTGCTTCAGGCACTCATCGGTTGGAAAATGTGTTTTGTTTTGGGAAGCTTCTTTGGATGTGGGTTCTCCTTTGATGACTGACAAAGGGAAGTCAGCCCTGAGAAGGCCACCGCTGTTTTTGGCAGTGCAGGTGTAGATGCCCGCGTCTTGGAGCTGGGTATTGTAGATGACCAGTTGGGCGATGTTGGTGACCACGACGTTCCCTCTGACGTGATTTGGCTTCATAATGACTTTGTCTTTCCCATCGACCTGCTTCTCCCATGTGATTTCTGGCTTGGGTCTCCCTGTAACATCACAGAGGAAGCTGACGGTCTCTCCCACATAGACTGACTGATGGACAGGGTTATTCACCAGAGCAGGCGGCAAGATATCAATCACCGTTGTCTCGGAATAGGCAGTAGTAGGGCGAGCTGTTGTCTCTGGTGGGATAGGGCTGGTGTTTGGCCAGGTAAGATGGTACCTGCAGGTGACTACATTGAGTGTAATGCCTTTGATGCAAGCTTCTGCATCCATGTAGCACTTGTTGTAGTAGGTGAGCCCGTCGGAGGCACAGGTGAAGCTAGGCTCCTTCTCACATCTGTCCTTGCACTTGCAGACGGGTTGCCCATCCCAGATGTCACACTCTGAGCCTTGCTGGATGCACATGAAGCGGTCACAGGTTGCCTCTTTGGGCATTCCCACCGGCCCTTTTTTCCCCTTGACGTCCATGTACCGAGCTGCCACGCAACTCTTGGTTCCACAGACATTAGGGCAGCACTTCTCAAAGGTCTCGCACTCCTGCAGGGAAAGAAAATGAACCGCTCATTACTGAGGACAGAGTAAAGTCCTTTTTAGAGACCCAGCAAGCAGAGAGCCCAGAAACTTTCAAGGTGTTAGTTCAGGGGACCCTGTCTGCCACAGATGTCTGTGGTCCAGAACTCGGTGTCCCCACTGGCAATGAGCAGGAACATCCCTCCAGCATCTTCCGAGAGGTGTCTAAACCCTCTCGAGTTTCTGAAGTGCTTCAGGAGAAGACTCAAGAAGGAAAACATATTTCTGTTTCTTAAACACTAACCTCATCATAAATCTTTCCTAGAGTCACATGGACTTCTCAACTACCGAACCAACAACCCCCCTTCTGCACTCTCCGAAATGCCTGAGGACAAGCCCTGAGAAACACGAGCGGATGGAAAGTCTTATCATATGGCTGTGGGCAGTAATCCTTCTTATTCTCCACACAAGTATGTAAAGTATTATTTGAATTCCCTGAGACTAACAGCCTGCTCTTGGAGGTGAAACTGCCAAGGATTTGTAATTGTTCACATTGTAGAGGAAATAATAGAATATCTCAAAAGTAAGGAAATTCTTGCTCCAAAAATAATTTTTCTATGGTATTTAGAAAAACAAACACAAAACAGCTCATTATGGCTTCTCTGTCCTATTTTAGTCCTATTTTCAAATGCAGCATCACTCTTCTAGTGATTTATTACACCCCGGCTCAGCTACAGTCAGCTCTAAATTGTGGTTAATTTTAGCAGAATTTTCATCTTCCGTGCAGAAAAGGTATTTGCTATGTGTGATCACAGCTGCTGTGTTGTTATGGATTGCTTTAAGGGACCATGAACACCGCTACCATGTACACACCGGGGCACACTTCCACCGTGTGTCAAACCCCTGCAACCCCCCCGAAACCCAACGGCTTTCTCCGTAAGTGAGAACAAAGTGTTTTTCAAGTTCCCAAACTAAATAGCTTCCCCTGAGTCCAGTATCCTTTCCTTATTGGGAAAAAGATGACCTAATAACATAACTCTTTCCCCATTTCCAGCGGCACATTACTAGGTTTCAGAAGCAAAGTTAGAAACCAGAACGGGGGACGCTTTCGGCTGAGGCTGAGGAGCAAGGGCTTCAGCAAGGCTGGAGGCAGAGCCCTTGGCTGCTGGTGGACCACTCGCTCCCTGCGAGGTCCCAGAGCTCTTTCTCTGCTGCCACAAGGCAAAAGCCAGTATTTTTAGCCAGTGGCTTCTGGCTTTCAGGTTTTTTGGCCAGTAAATTATTAAAATGACGTCCTCTGCTGCTGCTGGGGTTTTGCAAGTGGTTTAATATTCATTGCTGCACCTGGTAGTTGAAATAAAGGGGGCTTATTTGGGAATGGTGAGAGTACAAACAGCACCTTCATTCATAACACATGGGATCCATCTGAGCAAATCTCTTTGTTTACTCGATGGCTAGTCTTTTTCTCTATTTTTCCCCCCCACGCACTCCTTTTAGCACTGCAGAAACAACATAAACCCGATGACTTTTTTCCTGCCTGGTGCACGTTGCTGTCAGCCTGGTTTGGGCTGCAGGAGCTTTGCTGTTGGACGTGATGTCAGAGGCAGGACGAGCAGGTATTTTCAGATGCCAGCTTGAGCTGGCAGTGCTGACAGGTTGAAAAATGAATTTTAGGGTTGTAAGCTGAGCACATTCTGAGCTGGGAGCATCACAGAGAACATCTGCCTGGTCATTTTAATCATACCCCTGTTTTGCACTCTGAGCACGCTTTGTGTTTCAAGTGCAGCAAAGGCTGATGCTTTACACGTTAAATCAAATGATTTCATACATGATTCCCCTGGGAATATAAAGCATCAGTGATGGTCACCACCACCAAAGAACACAACGACGCCGCTAAAATACTATGGATTGGCCCCAAGGCATGCTGAGTTCTGGAGGATCAAATTCAGACGTTTCTTTTGACAAGAAAGCAAAGAAAATGATCAAACAGAGCGAGCGCTGTACCCGCATCGGCGTAAGTGACAGCTGCCACGCACCTCCCTGCTGAACTGATAACTCATCAAACCTTTCCCATTTCACACAGGTCACGGGTCAATTAAATACGTGTGCTGTGTGCGCCGAGCCCTTTCCATCCGCCACGGGAGCGGGCTGGGGTGCACACAAACCCACCGAGAAGCCCCCTCGCCCGCCACGCGGAGAGATGATAAAAATGCGCATCACTCACCAGATCGGCTTCGCACTCCCTCTTGCAAGTGCTCTGGGCGTCTACCCACAGGTTGGGGTTCATGTCATTGGGGCATATCCCCGCGTGGGAGTACCGGATGGGAGGTAGGGCTCTCCCTTTCAGGGAGACCTCCAGAAGCAAGAGGACACTGCTCTTCCCCAGCAAGATCCACATCCACCGAGTGAACAGCACCAACAACATCTCAGAACTTCTCCAGGGCAATGGCAGTGACCGAGCTGGAGGTAGTTCTTGTTTTCCTCGGGGTTGCCTTTTTTTTTTTTTTTTTTTTTTTTTTTTTTTTTTTTTTTTTTTGGTAAGCCTTAAATTCTCGAGGAACCCAAATGCACCTGACTTCTGTTAAAACTTCAGCAAGCTCCTTTGCTGCCTCTGCTGATAGTGCGATTTGGTCTGGACCTCATTGGATTAAAGGTCCTAGGAAGTTACCCCCTTATTTTAAGAGAAATGCTAATAGTCTGAGCAGAGTTAGCTCTATTTATACCCTGCCTCTGTTAACAAGTCAGAAAAAGTAAACTTGATTTCTTTGACAGGCACACGCTTCCTATGTCCTGGTGGCAGTCAGACAGATTTGTTGCAAGAAAAAAAAGCTGGAAAGAGTTTAAAAGGCTGGAACTGGCACGGTGGGACCCCTGCATGTTTCTGAATGCAGGGAGGCCTTCTTAACCCCTTTAGACCTAAAGTACTTCCCTATGCTAAGAATGGCATTTACTTCTGAAAGAGTACTTGTCTAAATAGCACGGACCCGTGGTCAGGGGATTTCCCCATGGCAAGGGGCTACACAATCACTTGCTAAAAGGAACAAGTAATAGGATTGAAGCAATTAAAGCTAGAATATCATATTTTAACAAAGGAAGTAGGGAAGAAATAACTTATTTAAAACTAGGATCGACAAAGCAGTATGTCTTCATAAATTCTCCCAGGGTCCCTCCGGGCTTTTTTCTTCTCTTTTGGTGGGGAGAATTCCAGGATGCTGGGTTTAATGCTGCCTTCCAACCCCACCAGCAAGATGTTAAAAGTGTCCTTGAATTCCTCCACATTTCCTGACGGCCAGATCCCATTGTACAGTGCATTGCTGACCCCTTTAACAGCCACAACAAAAAAATAGTAGAAGTTCAACTCTATGGAAACCTGCATAAAGGAATGTACAGCATTTTTGCATTGGGGGGCGGGGGGGAAATTCAGTCAAGCTGAGTTCCTCGTTCCCTGATTATTACAGCGAGGAGCTGATCCTGCTCATGCTGAACACGTGCCAAAATCCAGAGACGAGTGGCAGAAGTTGGAGTTGCTCAGCACCTTCCAGGATTAGAGCCTTTGGGCTGAGCTGGGATGGATCCTGCACGGTGCTGAGAGCCTTCTGGGAGGACCAGGTAGGACCAGTTTGCATCCCACGTGGGGCTGGGCAGGGCTGGACCAGGCGCTGTGCTTTGGGAGGAGGGATGGCTGAGAATCTGCCCGGTGCTGGGCAAAGCCAACAGACCCCAGTGCAATCAACCCTTGCTTTAGTGAAGTTTTCCATTGGGTTTATTAAACAAGGTTTGTTTTTTGAGGCTGATTTTGGGCCGAATTCTCCTCTGAGTGATGATGGCCGCCGACCAGTACAACCAGCAGTGAACTGGGCCACCATACCTCAAGCCATGGGGCTCCTGCTACTCCTCTGGGGCAAGGCAGTGGGGCACAGTGACCTGCTGGTGGTTCCCAAGGATCATCTCCAAAAGGAAGGGAGAGCATCCTGGAGCCCATCTGCCCTCAGCTGTGGCAATTCTGTGGCAACCCAGGCTTATAAAAGAGGCTCTAGCAGCTTTGATTTGTGTGACCGCATTAACGATATGCACAGTATTTGAATTTCATATGACATGCAGAGAGAAGTTGTCCAAATTAGCTATTTATAAGGAGCGAAGTCAACCGCCAGGCAGCAGTTTGCAGTTGATTTATTCTCTCTGAAACTTTAGAAACCTGCATGACACTTGTACAAAGTGCGGCTGTGCGCAAAATGTTTTATTCAATACTTGTTTACAAAGACAAACGCAGCACCCTGTGATGCCTAAAAAAGCCAACCAAAAATGACACATTCCCAAGAGGTACTTAAAATTCTTACAGCTCTATTAACAACAAAATCACATGTATTAGTGGTTCTGTTGACTAAACAAAGACACTTTATATTGTAAAACTGACTACAGATAAGCTTTGAGACCAGCTGTATGTGGGGCTCAAAGAGCGCGGGTGTCCCGGGCGCTGGAGGAGATGCTGTGATGGGTGTGGGGGGTCTCACCCCAACAGCTGCAGTACGAGCAGGGAATTTGCCCTCAGTCCATGGGCTTCCCACCATGAAGCCATGGATAAATCATATTTCCCTACCATCCTGAGACTTTTGGGGCTGTTTTACCCCCTTGGTCCATGGTGCTCTTGCAGCCTCCATCTCCTCTCCTGGCACCAGAAAGTCACCTCCTTGCATGCTTTGGCCATGCTGAGTGAGAGACACACCAGCGTGGGCCCAACCCAGGTGGGATTCCCTTCCAAGGAGGAAGGACTAACACTATCTTGGTCTTTTCTCCCTCCCAGACCAAGGATCCCCTTTGCCCAGAGGCACATTTCGGCTGCGGAGGAGCAGAGTGGGGGCTCTGATCAATCAGACACTGGTTTGCATCAGACAGATGGAGCAGTCTTCTGCTTTGCTATGTCCTTCTCCGTCCAGAGGGATATTCTCCTGGGACAGGTAAGTCCGACCACAGCTTTCTGCTTTCAGCACCCAGATACCATGTTCAGTGCATGATGGCCAGGATGGTGGAGCTCGAGGGACAACAGGTTAATGAGCCTGGGGGAAGGAGTGGTTGCACAGGGCATGAAACTCAGCTGATTTAATTGTGTCCCTATTGCAGGTCAGTGGGGTCGCTCAAGGAAAGGCCATTTGAATGGCTGGATTTGATGTATTGTCACCCCAAACGTCAGGTCAGCACGTGGCACAGCAGAGAGGGGCAGGGACATCCCACAGGAGCTTGGGAAAAAGGACAAAAGCAATTATCATTAGTGACAGCGATAGTTTTGTTGGGTCACATGAGGCACAGGAAACTTGTGTTAACTGAGGAATCATGCCCTCAGCAAAACTTCGGCATAGGACGTCTCTTAGGGAATCAAATCCTGGCCTAATCCAATGGAAACTGGGCAGACGCTCTGACTCCCATGGCTCCAGGAACAGGGAGTGCTCAGCCCCGTGAAGGATCAGTCCCTTGGCCACTCGAAGGCAGCCAGGAGAGAGAGGAAAACAGCGCCATAAATATCCCCCTGAATGCAGGCAGGCAGCTCCTGAGGTCAGAGGAGGCAGTGAGGACTCTGAGTAACCCTCGAGAGCTGCCCTGTCCCTGCCAGGACATCCCAGACTTGCTGTTACCCAACCGTAGGAGCCCATCCAGGAGAGGACATCCCTAAGCAGGCTGCCCTGGGTTGGCTCAGGGACAGCACGGACCCTGGTTGTCCCAACATGGATAGGCAGGCTCTGCCTAGAGCACTCAATATCTCCTGGGTTTCACCGAGGGCTGTTTTCTCACCTGGTTTAAATTAGTTTAACTCCACTGACCTCAGTGGATCTGACTGGGTACTCCAGAACACCACCAGCCAGCACCAGCTGTGGATGGGGGTCTTTGTGAAGGACCCTGGATATAGCATTCTCTGTTCTTTCTTGTTTATAGAGCTTCGTGGATTTTTTGTCTTTAATATAAGACATAAAATAATCCATATTCTCCATTTCTGTGAACAAATCGCAGAGGGACAAACCTGAGCCCTGATGGCACGAAGCCACATCCTGGCTCTGCTCCCAGCAGTGGGGACACACGGCCTCCGACCAGCCTGTGCTCCACAGATGTCCATCCATCTCCACCACAGTCCTGAAGAGCCCTCTGAGGCTGCCCAGGGTCCTGGTTAGGGCTGTTGATCCAGAATTGGTTTAACCATTGCTGTTGTCATTAGTGATGATTTCTTTGCCCTTTTTCTTACTCTTTCCAAGCTCCTACGGGCTGTCCCTTCTCTTCTCTGCTCTGCTGAGTGTGAACCCCCTTCTAATCGAGGAGGGAAATGTGATTGATGTGCAGGAAAGTCTAATGGTGTTGGTGGTTTTTTTTCTTAAACCACTGCCAAAGGAACAGCAAGCTGCTGGTTGCATTTATCAGGCGAAAGGAGCAGTCCTCATCTGGAGTTACTCAGTGGCCGGCGGGTGGATTTGTTGGTGTTCCTGGGGAAGGGCTCTTGGCAGGAGCCCTCACCCCACAACATGAAACCTCCCATGGCCTGTTGATCTCTGCCTCGGCCAAGGGGCCCTTCCCGATGCGGCCTCTCGTGCTGCCTGGGCCGGCTGCCACTCGCGGCTGGTTTTGCCAGCACCGGCACAAGCCACCCCCTCTCCAGGCTCTGATTCATCGCTGCCGGGTGGTGGCTTCCTCACTGTGGCATCCAGAGCCCTGAGGTGAGGGCTCACGACCGGAGCGGGCATTTGGCTGTGATGGGGGTGTGATGGGTGCCCGTGGCACCCACCGCCAGGAGAGGCAAGGCCAGGGGCTGCAGGTTGGACCTCCCTATCTCTGCTGGAGCTCTTCTGCCTTCGAGCTCAGTGTAAAGTCCTTGAAGCCTCCCTGCTCCTCTATGTAGGCAGCTGGGCACAGCAGGACTGGTATGAGCTCCAGGCATGGCCAGCCCCTTCCTCCAAACAGGGCTCCGAGACCTGCCCTGCCCACAGGGACCCTGACTGTGCCCCAGGGACACGCTCTCCTTCTGCCCCACCGCCACCATCCACACTCCTTAGAGGGCTCCTTCTCCATGCACAGATGAAAACATAGTGCCTGAACAGAAAAACAGCTTTTAAAATGACCCATCTCATTTGGAAGGTAGCGATGCTCAGGTCTGTAAGTAAAGCTTATTGCACTTAAAGCCGACAGCCAGACGTTTAAGGGGGAACATAGTTGCCAGATCCCTTTTGGAGCTCAGCTCCCAACCGCTTGCCTCCAGCAGTGAGGCTGCTTCCAGACCCACACAGAAACCCAGCCCGTGCCTCGACCTCAGATTTAGCTTGCCTTGGGCTGCGAAGGGCCAAACCTCCCCCCTCGAGCAATGGCCCGCTCCCAGGAGCCCCGGCAGGACCCGCGCAGGGGATGGCTGGGAAGCCCAGCCTGGTGCTTTCCCACCTCTGTGAGAAGAGTGGGTGACTCACATTGGCCATGGGGCCAGCCAAGGGAGCTGGATTTTGGTGGGATGCACCTCCAAATGTCAAACTAACGGTATGTTGGACACATCCTCTGGAGGCACACTCGTACAAGCAGGGGCAGATTTGGGCTGAAGGTCTTACGACCTTATGAGGAGATGCTGAGGGACTTGGGTCTTTTTAGTCTGGAGAAGAGAAGGCTGAGGGGGAATCTGATCAATGCTTATAAATACTTAAAGGGTGGGTGTTAGGTGGATGGGGCTGGACTATTTTCAGTGGTGCCCAGGGATAGGACACGAGGAAATGGGCACAAACTTCAATATAAGAAGTTCCACCTAAACATGAGGAGGAACTTCTTCACTTTGAGGGTGGCAGAGCCCTGGAAGAGGCTGCCCAGGGAGCTGGTGGGGTCTCCTTCTCTGGAGACATTCACACCCACCTGGACACGTTCCTCTGTGACCTGCTCTGAGTGGACCTGCTTTGGCAGGGCGGTTGGACTAGATGATCTCCAGAGATCCCTTCCAACCCCATGTGATTCTGTGTGTGCGATGACGACGACGTGCCCGTGTCCTATTTTGGGGGCTGTTCGTATGCACAGTTGGCAGGGGAAACATATTCCAGTTCCCCCCCCTCTCAGGATTTTCACCGGGGTTCCCTGGAAGGGCCTGTAACTGACATGTGCAGGGTTTGACTTTTTGCAGCAGCCCATCTGAGCAGGTACTGGTCTGCACAGAGGGGCTCGGGGGGCCGGGGGCACAGTCGGAGCAGCGATGGTTCACCGAAACGAGCGGTGGTTTGTGTGTGTTCCACCTCACGTGCAGATGCTCAGTAAGCAGAAGTTAATGTAGTTCGACAAAAGGGCTCGGTTTGGGGGGGAAAAAAAATCAATAATGTCAGGGAGTTTATTACAGGGTTATGGGCCACCTGCTATAGCTCAGCACCAGGCCTGCCACGCGTTGGGTTTCGGCGAGAGCTGATGGCATTGCACTCAGACAAGGCCAGCGCCGGAATTATTATTTTATGCCTCGGCAGATGGCTTCTGCTCGGGGGTTTTATCTTTGAGTGCAGACATACGACTAATCATCATTTGCTTTCTCTTTCTCTGCTAACGTAAGCCGGGCAGGAAGCAATTGCCAGTTTGATGATGGTTCATTATTGCTAGGTTTATTCTGTCTGAAACAGCACAGCAAGAGGCAAAGAGGGTACAAAGGAAGACAATCAACCAGTTATCAGTGAGATATGGGGAAAAGCTGGGCTCAGAGCCTTGTCTTTCACTGGTCCATCTCTTTCTCTCTCTCTCTTTCAGAAGCAAAGCCCTAGATATCCCATAGATAATTTGGGGAGGCCATGGAGTTGGTACCTTTGGATTGTCGAGATTGCAAAGGTCAAATGTTGGGAATGAGTTCATCCTGCCTTAGAGCAGGAGGGTCTAAGTCCCCTCCCAAAGTCTCTTCCAGCTTTGGAGTCAGGGAAATGGGAGATCCGCAGCCTGGAAAGCCAAGAAACAGGACTCACAGCCATAGTGGCATCACTGCTCATCCCACACCTTTCCTGTTGGGCACTCACCTGGTGTGGAGGCTGGACAAGGGCACTGTCACCTCCTGAGCATGGGGAAACCCCTACTCCACCAACGCACAGGTATGGCACTTTTCTTCTTAGGCCCTCTCAGTCGTCTACTCGCGAGGTGTGGAGGGTGGACAAGGGCACTGTCACCTCCTGGACGAGGGGAAACCCCTACCACAGAGGCACGGGTACAGCAGGTAGGCGTGAGCACCTCGTTCTGTTGCAGGTTTCCATAGCTCCTGGGTAGTTCCGTGGCTGCCTTCAGGAACAGCACTTTAGGAAAACTCTGCCACCCAATCCATGGGGTGCAAATGGAGACCTTCCCGTGTCTTGCAGCTCTGCTGGGGCTGTACAAGCCGTAGCATGAAAACCTCAGAGCTGACCTGGTACATTGGTTGTGATTGTGATTTTCAGTTTTTCTGCTTGGATACAGCTCCATTTGAATGAAAGCTCAGAACAAAAGCGAGGTGTGGGGCTGGCGTCTGCTCGGGCTGAGTCCTCAGCACGTCTTTCACCAAAGCCAGTGATGTTTCTCCAGGAACGTGGGTTAATTTAGTTCCACATGTAGGAGGCTAATGAATATTATTAAACCCATCGCACAGATTCACTTCAGTCTGCAAATGACCCTAATTTAACCTCCCTTATTTACTTTTAGGAATTTAAAGCTGGGAGGAAATCACTTGCTGGGTATCACACAGCAGCAGCCATGAAAGGCTGGACTCCCGAGACCCTGCTTCCAACCCCATGGGCACCATTTGCTTGGCAAAAAGCTAGTTCAATATAGAAATGTCACGTTGCTTTTGTTTGTGATGTGATTCAACTTATGTAAACAGTAAGGTTTTAACCTGCTGTGCTAATTGGATTTAACCCCCTCCTCCCCCAGCTGTCATCTCTTTTCCTTGAAAACCCAGGGTTTCTCCTGGTTTGTACTGTAAACCTTAATTCCCCATGACTTCAGGATGAAGGTACCATCTCACCATCACTCTGAGCCGACCCTTTTAGAAAGTTTATGAACCTTTCAGTGGCTGAGGTCTGAGCTGAGAGTTTGTGAGATTTGCCTGGGTCTGTGCTTCGTTCTGAGACTTTACCAAACCACTGAATCTGTCGACGATTGGAAGCCCTCCTTGTGGCTGGGAGCCTCTCCAGGAGATGCAGAGCAGCTCCCAGCGACTGGGCTTTTCATCAGGCAACAAGCGTTGGCTTCTCCAGACAACCTGGAAGTCCCAAAGCTCCTCCGAGGGTTTGGTATCCAAAACTTCGCTATAAACAATAATTAATTTTCACAAAATGGAACTATTTCCATTTCTGCAAATATCATGAAATCCTTTTAGCGTCAATTCTGTCTTCTTGGAATTTAAATCTAAATTAGGACAAAATTCTTTTTAGCTGAAGAGTTATTGCCTTCGTTTGGCTTTGCTGGTTGTTCGGGGCCCTGGCTGTCGCACAGCCTGTCCTCTAACCATGCTCCAAGGGTCACCTCTGCCAGGAGCAGTCCCCTACCAGGTAAGTTGGGTGTATTAAGGCTTTCCAAGAGGGGAATTCTTTCATTTTGGTTTGCCCTCTGTACTGTTTTACCACCAGATGCATGACACCATATGGGCTGCATTGCTTGAACCCAGACGATGGCCATCAGAGCGTTAGTAAATCCCTGCTGGGCCACTGGGGCCATTACGTGAAGTGCCCAAAGGAGACTAAATCCAGATGTGGTGTGACCAGGGTGCTCCTCTCCCCGCACTCATTCAGCAGCAGAGCCGAAGACGGGCTAGAGGTGCAAGAGATGTCTACAGAGCAGTGATGAGCTCCTTCCCTTGATCTTTAGAGTAGCGACTCAATCCTGCCTGCCCTGGCGACGCGATGTTTGTCTGCGCTGGATGGCTTTTTTCCTCATTGTTGCTCTTTCTGATTTCAGCTACTTCAACGTACACTTTTGTTTTGCTCTTTCATTGTTTGCAGCGTGAAGAGTCCACCTGCAGCCTGCATCGTGGCAGGGATCACTGAGATGCAGTTTTGAAGAGAACCGGTCCCTGATTGCCTGAGGTGATGGTGGCCGGCAGAGCGATTGTAAGGTAATGTTTAAGAGATTCACGTGGTTTAATCGTTATAATTTCCCTGTGCCTCCGGGGCCTGCACACTGGGCTCGTTGCGTTAGCTCACCAATTGCTGGGATTGTGTTTTAATGACAGAGGCAGCAGGCTGCCTTTGAGCAGGGAGGTACAAAGGAACCGGAGCATCGTTAGGGGCGAGCGTTTCAAACGCGCTGGGTAATGGCCTGATTTCTCCCCGATTGAAGTCGACGGTAAATATTCTGCTGACTTCAAAGGGGAGCGGGGTGAGGTTCCGGCCAAACACTCTTGGAAATCCCACCCAGCGCTTGATTTTTCCTTGACCTGAAGGCCAGTTCAGTCAGCTCTGCTTCCACAAAGGAGCTTTCAGGAGTCCTGTAAAAGCCGCCGGAGTGATTTCAGCCCTGGGTTCACATGGCAGCAGCATGTGAACTGCGGTAAATCTGGAGGACCGTTTAGCCCTCCCAGGTTCTGATTTCTCTTCTGCAGATGCCTGGCTGGCATCGCTCTCGCTCTTCCCTCATTGACTGTGGGGAAGTTTAGGGCAATGGGATTCCTAATGAGGTCCTTCGGCTTGGTGGGGTGAACTCCTGCAGTGGGACAGGAGGATTTGGGGTGCCCTCACAAAACCTTTGGCTTTGCTGTGCGTCAGCCATGAGAACAAGGTGGGCTGTGCACCTGGAAAATCTTTACATCATCTCTGCAACCCATGGCGTGAGCTGTGACTTTGTCTCTTCCCATCGCAGAGAAAATGGTCTTGAATTCATTTTTTGTGTTTCCTCTCTTGTAACTTTACAGATATTTCTTTTGTGTTTCTATCACACTGCAGTTACAAAGCTCTGCAAGCCAGAAAATCAGATATTTCCATACATTTCCATAAACTAATTTCCTTCTAAAATCAATTGGATTTGTCAATATGGAATCGTTACCCACACAGGACCCATTCCTATCTCTGCCACTGGCTTATTCTGTGAGCCTGGACCACTTGCTCCCTCGGTGCCACAGCTTCCACCTCTCTGAAGGGGAGCACAAAGCTCACAAGTGGGTCAAGTGACATCAGTTTGTCTTTTAAGTCCCTCCTTCTTGCCGTTGCCGCAGAAGTGATGTATGAGTGTGAGGGTGTGATTTGCTGCAACCCCAAAACCGCCTGAAAAAAATGATGAATGCAAAAATTATATCTACCGCCATTTGTTTGTATGTCTTAAGCTGCAGCTTAAGCACAACCCTTTCTAGCTCACACACACACAACCTTTTTTTTTTTTTTTTTTTTTT
>NW_015090778.1:4059312-4065160 GCF_001431845.1 Calidris pugnax
CTTGTTTTTTTTTTTTTTTTTTTTAATTTGCCATGGCTAGAAACCTAATACTGTTTCTGTTTCAGAACATATACTTGCTTTGTACTTTCTCGGCTCCTTCCTGATTTCTGCGAGGAATCCGGCGTAGCAATGGCCATGGAAAACCAGGTTAGTGCACAGTAGAGGCTTTCATGGGCACTAATCTTGATGACAAAATTATTCGAACAAACACTTCTTGTGTCACCAATATATATTATGTAAAACCTTGTGACTTTGATTATGTGTCTATAATACAGATTAGTCTGTTTGGGTGTTTGGTGCTGACCTCCAATAAGCTCCTAAAGTATTAGCAAGAATTTGCAAGTGACAGGCAGGCAGAGGTGCTGTTCTGCCTAATCCCATTCTCGAAACTCTGACTGTGTATGTCTGAGCAGTTTCTGTTGCTTTCCTTAAGGCACCGGGTTATTCCTTTCTCTGCCCCCTCCCAACGGCCTTTGTCCTTCTCTCCCCTGCTTTGATGTATCTCAAACGTTGGAAGATTTAGCTAACCTTATGGACCGGAGCCAGGAAGACAGCGAGAACAAATTTAGAATAGGAGGCAGAGAATGTACCAGCTGGGAGGTGATGCTGTCAATCTCCATGGAGACCTCTTTAGTTACAGCTTTGCTAATTACTCTGATGAATTGTATAGAGTCCGGTTGAAAGCCCATCCAAGTCAATGGAGAGTTTCTAATTGACTGGCCATGTCTTGGGACCATGAAGAGTGCAAAGGGCACGGCCCCTGCGTGTAACACCGGTGATGATTTGCCTTTGTGGCTTTCTCCTTGGTGGCCAAAACACAACCTAAGGAGAACCTAGACACCTTGATCTGGTCTCCTGCATGAGGCCAGCTTCTTCTAAAGAAGAAAGCCCTGCCGAAACAAATGTAGGTCTTGTCTCACCAAAGCAATTTATTTCTTCGGAATGCAGGTGAGCCATCCCCATCATCTTCTCAGCAGGTGCACGTTCCACAGGAGTCAGCTCCTGTGGGAGATGAACTGGGACAAGATCCACAGAAGCCTTTTGGCTCCAAACGCCTAGATGGGACATGGCCCTGTGCAGGAGTTGGGCAGCTGTATCCGTGAGCCCCATGTCCCCCAGATAAGCCTGTTTCAGCAAAGCCAGGGACTGCAGACACTGGCAGAGAGGAATGCCAGAGGTCTGGAGAGAAAGAAAAGGTGGCCCCTCATCTGCTCGGGTTTCTGGGTTAGGACATCTCTTATCTCAGAGGGGGCTCTCAGGCCTGGGGACCCTGCCCACACCCGCAACACAAGCAACAACAGCCCTCAGGTGAAGTTTGGCTCCTCAGCACTGCGGCTCAGGCTTGTCATTACTTGAAGCCAAACTGGCTTTAGGCACTAATCCACTGAACAATTTCCAGTTGTTATCAAAATCTACTGGACTTCTTAACCACGAGTCCCTGATGTACCACCCCCCCTCAGCTTCTAGTTCTCTCCCTTGTTTGTTCAGAAGTTATTTATTTGTCCTACAAATAAGTACAATGTTAAATTAAGAAATGAAAAAAAAATCAGCCACGCGTGGTGCCTGATTTCTAACAGGAGTTGGCTGCCTGAGCTGATCCTTCCCCTCCATCCCCCCAAATATCAATGCCATTTTCCAAACCCCCATCAGATTTCACTCCATGCTGCAGGTGTGTGCATCCACGTGTGTGTGTGTGCGCTCACACCTGTGCCTGAGAAGTCTCAGCTTCCCTCGAGCCCCTGAGGGACGCGTGGCCAAGCTGAACAGTCCATGGAATAGCTGCTTGTGCTGCGATTTGGGGATGCTCCAGGTGGCTGAGACCTGTCTGAAATCCCAGCCCTCTGTGCCACTATCAGTCAGACCGGCTGCTCAGCGATTTGGTGAAAAAAGCCATGATTTAAGGTCGAAAGAAAGGTGATCAGTGAGTTCCCTGCAACTTTGCAATTCATCGGAAGGATTTATTTATCTCATCAAGAATAGAGAAGCTGGAGGAAGAGCCCCCACCACCCTGCCTCGGGTGCTCATCTTCCTGACACCAGGCAGCTGGAAATTAGTGGGCTGAAAGCTCGTTACCTTTGGCTCCTCTGGCAGTAGGTAGAACACAATAGGCATCTCCAGAGGATGATTTGTCTGTGCTATTCTTAGGCACCTGCCCCGGGATGAGATGAATCAGCCCCTGTGCTGCATGTTTCTTCCCATGGGCACAAAGCGAGCATTGGGTGACGCAGGCTCAGCCTGGAGAACGTGGAGCTTCAGATTTAACCCAATTCACCTACAAACTCTCACACGGGGACTTCCATGGGGCCAGCATGGCATTACAGAAACTGCTTCTCCCATGTGACTTGGACTTCTCCTTCTGAGACTGTCTCCTCCACATCCAAACACTCAGTGAAAGGCCCAAAGTAAGCAGCATACATTAATTTAAATCTAGGTGAATATTGGGCTTGACGTTTAATTTATTCTATCTTAATTCTCCATCAGTCCTGCCATTTCCCTGAGCCTTAATGCCATAATGGCTTTAAATCTCTCTCTCTCTGCATGTGCGTGCATATTAAGTATTATGTTTAAGGTTTCTGGCTATCCCTAAATCTTACTTCTAATACCCTTACACAAGTGCAGGGTTGGTTGAAATTGCCAGAAACGTTATATGTGTGGGCTGGGTGGGGACTGGGTGTTTCAAATACAATTGTGCAACTGTATCCCTCCGTAACAGGGAATTAAGCCTCTAAAAAGACGTTTAATAATAATTTTAAACGCCTAAGAACTTGGTTAAAGGAGTTGGGGAACGAAACCTGAATTACAAAAGGAATGAAAAACTTCCTAAGCCTTAAAAAAAAAAAGAAAAAACAGAAGCAAAGACTGAACAGATCATGGTTTCTCCAAAAAAGGAGAAAAGAACCAATCCAGAGGCTCAGTCACAGTCAGAAGCTTGCAAAAAGACAGATATTAAAACTAAACCAATAAAATCTGGAAAACTTGCTCCGAGGACAAAGAATGGCCCAACTCTCCCTTGTGGTTACTCCGAGCAGCAGCAGGATGTCCCAGCCAGGCGCTGTCTCTGGCATGTCCTAGTGTCCCCGCCGATGCCCGCAGGCTGTCGCCCACGGCTGGAGGACACAGTTCCCCCTCGGGTGGTGAAGGCACAAGGAGCACCGAGCACCTGTAAATCACAAAAAAAGTGCCCCAAAATATCACCGATCTGGGCTCCACAGATCCACTCCCGCCAGGCTCAGCATGTTCCTGCTGAAGGCCAAGGACATTTAGTAGCCACGTTTGGGAGGAGAAAGGACTGCTGGCTTTTTGTGCAGCGAAGCCACGGGCACGGAGCTGCGGGTGAGATTCCCAGCAGCTTCCAAAGGCGATGGCCAGCCCTCGGCCCCTCTGCCTCCTTCCTTCCTTGCATCCAGACCCACGCAGCCCCTGCTGCTCTCGGTGGGGAGATGTGGGCACGTGTGCCCCGCACAGGTACAGGCACCGCGGAGGCTCGCCAAGCGCGGGCACAAACCCAGCTGCCATATGGGAAAGGGGAGGGAAGGAGCTGGGAAAGAGCCCGTTCCTGGCTTTTCCCGAGGTTTGGCGTGCACAATTCCAGTGCTGATAAAACAGGGAGGGGGCAGGAAGGCTCATGGCGGCCGCAGGGAGTTTTGAGTCAAGTGAACTCGCTGCTAATCCTCTTCTACAGGGTCTTTCTTGCGGGAGGAAATCTTATGACTCCGGGGAGAAGTATGTTGTGTAACCAAGCAATGGTGAACCTGAGTTGCATTTCACAGGGCTTGGCACAGGCAGGAGAGAGTAGGGTACTCATCCCCAGAGAGCGTGAGAGAGACCGTCCCAGTGCATCGCCCGTCGGCTTTGAGTCCTTAAAAGCCCTGGAGCGGCCTTGGGAGAGGAGCTCAAGTAAAGGGAAAAAAAAAAAAAAAGAAAAAAAGCAAGAAAAAAAGCCCCCAAACCCTAAAGGAATCAGCTCACTGCCCAGGGCTTCCCTGCACTTGTTGTTGAAACATTGTCTAATGTCCCTTTGCACTGCACGGAGCTTTGAAATCCGCAGGATCAAAGCCGTATGGAGGCACTATGGATGTGCCCAGGCAAATTTAAAGGCATTTTACAATTAGAGCAAGAAGCACAAAGCTGGGCTTCGGGCTCCTCTTGCTGTTCCACCGTGACATCTAGTGGCACTCTGCAGTGCTACTGTGCAACCAGGGCTGGTGTTTCTGTCTTCAGGCCTCTCCTGTGCTCATCTCCTGACCCACTCTTCCCCGGCCGTCTGAGAGGGGTCACATAAGACTTTGGAAGAGGCTGTTTTGCCACTTTATCCTCTTAGATTTTTCTAGGTTTAGTAAGTTGGGATTTAAAGCTTTTGGAGTGTGCAAAAAAGTGTGCTGCTTCCCAGAGTGTGTGGCCATGTCCCCACCTTTGTGTGACGTGTCTTTGCTTTACAACTTTATGCCAGAGGTGCTGAAAGCAGGCAAAAGGGGTCATGGGTTAAAAAGTGTGAGCATTTAAGACAGCTTTTACTGCAAAAGAAAGCGAGGGAAAATTAAAAGGTCTAGGTGGCAGCAGCGGCCAGCTGCCGGCTGGTCTTCCAGGTCCCCAAGGTGTGAATTTGCAGTTGTCACTGGGTAAATCTTGTTTGCAAACCATTCTCTAACCAAATTGTTTCCCGTAGAGCTGGCCGTCCCTTTTGGTAGGAGCCAGGCAACATTTCTGCTCAGCTTGTTGCCATCTCTTGTGTGAGATTAACAGCATGTGATCCGGTGTTAAAAAGAAAAAAATGCCACCGAGTCAGCGTGTAACCTTTGCCATGTCTCTGTGAGAAACAATTCTTCACAGAGAGAGTGGTCGGGCATTGGAATAGGCTGCCCAGGGAGGGGGTTGAGTCACCATCCCTGGCTGTGTTTAAGAACCGTTTAGATGTGGTGTTGGGGGATATGGTGTAGGGGAGAACTTTAGAGTAGGGGGGATGGTTGGATGATCCCGAGGGTCTCTTCCAGCCTAGATGATTCTATGATTCTATGTCAGCTGAGGACAGCGGGGCTGTTGGTGTGTGTTTCCATCCCGAGGGTGGTTCGCAGGGATGGGGCAGGTGGGTCTGGCTCTCCTGGCTGATTACAAGGATGATGATTGGCAGTACCCCAGGTCCTGAATTAAATGACAGGTTAAAAATAATGTCACTGATTAGAAAAGTAAGCAGTAAGAGATGCAGTTAAAAAACCAAAACAAAACAGCTTAGTGAAAGTTTCTCACTGGTGGCAGACACTGATGCCAAACGGAGTTATAAGGAGGTACCCAACAGATGCTGCAGTGATTTAATCGGGAGCAGGAGGCAAAGGAGCAGGGATGGGACGGAGGGTGCGGGGCTGGGAACTGGGGGTGCCCGGGGACACCCCCGGGTGAGTTTCACTCCCAGCCCGTGGTTCTCAAACCCAGCCCTGGGGTACCTGCCTGGCCCACGGCAGCCTCACGGCCCCAAGGCAGGGCCCAGGCAGCAGCGCAGCTGGTTAAAATCTCCAGTTTGATGTGCTTTTGCCAGGCAGGTGATTCAGAATGGCCGCCTGCTCCCTGTGCCCCTGTGCTCTGCGTGGAGCTCGGGTGGGTGAGGGTGAGAAAAGGCCCTCCCAGAGGAAACGCTTCAATTTCGGTGTTTTCACCCTTTCCGGGCCCCTGCCTCACGCCGGCGCCGGGGGGTCCGCTCCCTTCCAGGCCGGTTTGCCCTCGGTCTCTGCCCCCCGGGACGGGCCGGGGCCCGCACCCCGCCTCGGCCGCGGGCACAAGATGGCGGCGGCCGTGAGGGCGCCGGCCGGAGCGAAGGGCAGGGGCCGCGGCGGGGCGGAGAGGGCCGGGCGGCGCG
>NW_015090778.1:4065212-4214275 GCF_001431845.1 Calidris pugnax
GAGGCGCGGGAGCTGGAGGAGCGGCTGCGGGAGGCGGCGGCGCTGGGGGACGTGGAGGAGGTGCGGCGGCTGCTGGGCCAGGGGGGGGACATCAACTCCCGCAACGAGATCAACGGCTGGTGAGGGGCAGCCGGGCCGGGGGGCGGCGGGGATGGGGTCTCTCATGGCGCGGCGGGGAGGGTACCGGCCTCCTCCCGGGTGGGCCGGGCTCGGTGACCGGGGGCAGGCCCGGAGGGGCCCGGCGGGCGGGGGAGGCCGGCGCTGCCCTTGCCCGGAGCGGGGTGTCTGGGCAGACATGGCCGGGGTCCCCACAGGGAGGGTGGTCGCCCCTGTGTTAGCCCCAGGGCAGAGCTGCTTGGAGGCCGCAGCTCTTGGGTTGGGTTTTCCTATGGACAAAAAAGGAAATGCTAATCTCAGAAGGCTTTGAGATTTACTGCTAAAGAGGATCATAATAATAGGAGGCCACCCTCCCTCCACCTGTCACTGCGTGTTTGCTTGAGGACCTCTTCTAAAGTTGTCCATGTCCACATGGACGCGTCCCATGGCTGTGGGACAGCAGCTCTTCACCCTCTAGCACGGTAAAAGAGGGTCTTACCCTGCAGAAATTACAGTCATAACTTTAAAAAAATAGTGATGCAGTGAAGGAAACTTTATTCCGGGTTGTTGTGGCTGGAGATGGGTGGGCGAGGAGGAGCGGGGTGGTTGGGGGGCTGATAGCACAGCCCACCCTCTGCTTCCCTCCCACAGGACCTGCCTGCACTGGGCCTGCAAGAGGAACCAGGCCCAGGTGGTCTCCTGCCTGCTGGGTGCTGGGGCGGACAAGCACATCCTCACCGCCGAGGGAGAGCTGGCCGTGCAGTTAACTTCCAAACCAGACATCAGGAAGATTTTGGGAGGTACCGTCTTCAAAGTCACGTAGAGTTCTTGGTCTGAAGACTAAAGCATTTTTAGTGCTTTTATCTGAGACAGGAGATTGGCAGAACTTTGACCGGGACTATTGTATCTCAGTAGATAGCTGTGATTTATAACTGTAATTCCTGCTTGGGCAAACAGACTTTGGAATTTCAGGTAGGAAGGCCTGTTACTCTCCACTGTGTCATCAAGGGACTGAAGAGCTGTATGCCTTGGGAGATGAGCTGCTGCTGTGGTCCTGTTTGCTCGCATTAAGCGGTAGATAGTTCTCAGCATTTTGTTAAGTGGTGACCCTCAGGAGGATTTATTTTGGCCTCATAATTCTGTCACCTTACACTTTCCATACGCACAGCAAACCCAGTCGGTTGTGCGCGACACTCCTGAACACCACCAGTGCCAGTGTCCATCAGCTTCTAGGGGCTGTGCTCCGGAGTAAAATTTTTAAGTGCTTCCCCCTTGGAGATGTTAATGTTCTGTGTTCTGCTAATTGCATTTAAATTGCTCTCTACAGTGATATGCTCTTATATGCTTACTGAGGTTACAACAGTCAGAACTGAAGGAAAAGCCTGTTCTTTGCATGAGTTTTTGTTTTCTTTTGGGCCAGGTGCTCATCTCTTGGACTCAGTTCATGGCAATTGACTTGAGTTCTGTTTTTAACATCTAAACTGTCAAGTGTGCATGAATTAACTCTGTTCAGGGCTGCCTTATTTTTCTGTCTGTTAAGCTTTCAGGTGTTTCCTGGGGAATAAAAACGTCTCACTAGTAGTGCTATTGAGCAGATCTTTCTGAACTGCGTTGATATTAGTATTTGTCTCCTGTAATCCTCAGTGAGGCAGTTGTCATTTACTGCAGCACTTTTAAGCAAGGAAGAGTTGGCTTGGGTATTTTGTATCAAAGAGGCTCTTACCTGAGGAAATACTCGGTTTAATTTGTTGGCATGAGTCATAATAAACTATTTACAGCAGCGTTATTAAAAACATTGCAAAATGAGATTTCACTGAGAACTACTGGTCAGTCAGTTCCTTTGAATAACACTGCCAGAAATGACCTTTCAACAGGGTTGTTTTTTTCCAAATTTGCTTTTAAAGAACACAACAATACATTGTAGACATTTGTAGATTTTTCTTTCAATTTGCAGCCTTCCAGGTGTTACATGCTTACGATACATCAGCGTCATCCTTTGATTACCTCAGAATATGATGTAGTTTTAAGACACAAGAGGAAAACCTAACTATAGTCAAAAGGAGAAACATCTATCCAATAACACGGTGGGTTTTGTTTTTTTTTTTCTTTCTTTCTCCATCCCCTACCCCTCGCTTTTGAACATCATTAATAGAGGAAGAAACTGAATGTCAAGGAGTGAAGGATTTAAATTTGCCAATTGTTGCGAACTGCTTGGCCAACCCGCCGTTCCCTGGAGTCTCCCTGGAGGACAGCAGCGTTCCAGGCAGCTTGGCTGAATCCCAGCCCGAAACCGCTTCCACCTCCTCTGCTTCCCAGCGCGAGACCAGCCCCTGTTCCTCGGCAGCTCCGGTTGACAGCGTAGGCACCCCCACGTCATGCAACAGCGACGAGGATTTCCCCGCGCTGGAGGCGGCAGCGGAGCCGCCCGCCCCGACACCAGCTCTCGTGACACCCCCGTGTGCCGAGGCCGGAGCCCCCAACGGCCCCGTTTGCCAACCGGCCCAGACCCACAGCGCCCGGCTCTGCTCGCCCCCCGCACCGCCCCACGCCGACTCACCCACCGGCCCCGCACCGGCCTTTCAGCCCGTTTTCTTTACTGGAACCTTCCCCTATAACATGCAAGGTAACAAAGGGTGATTTCCCATCCTGTTCTGTCCCGTTCTGTGTTTCTGGGTAAAAGATGAAGTTAAAGAATCATTCCGCTTCCACACTCATGGGCACTAGAGGCAGAGATGCTGGGTTCTTTGGCAAGCACCCAGAACTTTACTTTTTCCGCTCTGCTAAGTAGAATAACTGTTACACTCTATTTTAATGGTAATGCTTTGCAAACTGATGGAAAGATCACTCCAAGCAACAAAAAAATATTCATATTTTGCACTGTGTTATATAGCTTCAAATGCATCTCAGGCAGTTTGGCAGCAGCTTGACTTTGTGGCTGAATGGGTCAGATTTTTAACGCTGTGAACACAGTTCCCCTGGGTATTTCTTGCTGTTCAAATGGAAGCTTCCATTTACAGCACAGTGTTTCTCAGGGAATTATAGGTATTGTATTATACACCTGAATTCAAAAGATAATAGTAAATACTTTACTGTTAGGTTTGGGTTGGTTTGGGTTTTTTTTGAGGTAAAAAGTCTCTTAATGTTTTATTATTATTTTCCAATCAGAACTTGTGCTTAAGGTGAGGGTCCAGAACCTGAGAGACAATGACTTCATTGAAATTGAGCTGGACAGACAAGAACTGACCTACCAGGATCTGCTCAGAGTGAGCTGCTGTGAACTGGGCGTTAAGCCGGAGCACGTAGAGAAGATCAGAAAATTACCTAATACACTAGTGAGAAAGGTAAGAATTGAGATCTGAGATTAATTTGACTTTGCACTTTGCCGACCTCAGAGAAGATACTTCTGTAAAACAACTGGCAAAACGTGAATGGCTTTGTGTTAAAAAACAAAAACTGACTTAAGTTCACAAATTCAGAAGGATACTGGACTTTCTGTAAAACTGCACCGTAACGTACTGAAAAATATTCCTGTCAGAACAAGAGTTATTATTTCAGCAAAGTACATGAAACTGTTACAGCTTGACTTTTTAAAAAAAAATGTATCAGAAACAGTGCATTAGTATGCTTTTAACGTAATTGCCATGTGCTGCTCCACTGTTTGCTTGCCTAAAAAACCCAAATATTAAGGGGAAAAAACCCACAAATTGGCATGTGAATAATTTAAAGATATTAACCAATGAACACGGTCTTCTGTTCCAAAAATACCTGTTCTGGAGGTCTGTATATGAAAGGCATTTGGTCACAGCTCTTAGTTAAGCAGTCACATCATAATGAGTTTCAAGGAGAAAAAAAAAAAAAAAAAAGTATGGTTCAAGGAGAGAAAAAAACCCAAACATGATTTGAAAGAAAGAGAGTCTACTGGGAGGATTGTTTTTAAATTTTATATTTATCATTGGGCGTGACCTCCCTGGAATTTTAGTTTTTACTTCCTTTATCTGTTGTTATAAATAATAACAACCAGCTATGTTTAGAAGTAACGCATAGTTCTGTCTGTTCTTTAAAAGGATAAGGATGTTGCCAGACTTCAGGACTTCCAAGAGCTGGAGTTAGTTCTTGTGAAAAGCGACAGCTCTCCTTTCAGAAATGCTGCATCAACGTTGACTGAGAGACCGTGCTACAACAGCAGAGCATCCAAACTGACTTACTGACTCTTCTAGATGCATCTAGAGCGTGAAAACCTGGTAATTATATGCTGCTGCCTTGGGAAGGCAGTGAATTAAGTGTGTATAAAACCTTAAGTTATTGTTAGGGTTACTATTTTAACTAATAGTTTATCTTTTATATTTAATATCCCCTTTGCTTTTATTTTTTTACTTGATACTGTATTGAGATAAGGGATACCTCATTTGTCTACTAAAATCACATGCTTCCAATGAAGTTTATTGGCTGTATTTGGCAACAGAGGGCAGGAAAGACTTAATTACTGATATGAAAAGCATGTTGAGTACTCCCACTCTTTGACCAAATAAGAGTCACAGAAAAGACATTCAGGAAATTGTGTATGTCTCTGTGTGTATTTTTTTTTTAAACTTCCTGATTAAGTTAAAAGTCAGTCCGTTTGGCATAAAATGAACAGTTGCTCTCTAAAAACGTGAAACTTGCAAGTCCTTAATCTCTTGTCCCTTAACTAAGACCTACCAAGATGTGTTGTCTTTCCTGCTGGGGTAAGAAATACTTAATGCTCTGAAGTGACAGGAGAAAAATTTCACTGGGTTGAAAATAAGTGGACTAAGTGTCAACAGTTAAACATTTGTTTCTTTCCCATATGAGAATATTTTAAGTTAATCCCCCCACAAAAAATTATGGAAGACTCTCTCTTAATTAAGGAGCTTTTCTGTCACAAAGCAAATTAAAGTGTCCTTTTAAAAGAAAGCCCTAATGTATCAGGAGATAGGGAGAGGATGACAAATCTGTGCCCATGGTTTTATTGATTTATCTTCCCCAACAACATGAGAAGACTATGCATTACTCACACCAGAAGTCAGTTCTGTTAATCAGGCTGACTTGGTTATAGCCCACCTTCACAGACCAGTTACGGGCTGTGTGGTTAATTAATTTCTGCTGTGTGAGGAGCAGGAGAAGCACAACAGTATACTCTTGAGGTATCACAACTATAAGGAGCACACCATTGATTACTCATACTAAACTGAAAATATGTACCATTAGCAAATAAATAACCTGTAACTTTACGTGTTGCACAGTCTACTGTCACTTTACAGTGTCTGAAGTTTTAGCCAGGTGAGTACTGAAAGGGCTGAATGCCTCCAGGTGCTTCCCACTGATATTTTTTAGTGGTGGTGGGGGGAAACCCCAACCAGACTCTCACTAAGCTACAGACTACTTTACTTAACTTGCATTTAAGCAAGTCAGAAATTAAAACATTAATCTGGGGTTTTATGAATGGCAAAATTCATCATTAAAACACACCCTGAAGTCACTCCCTTTCAGTCTGAACAAAGTATTTAAGTCACAGCATTGCTGGAGTATTAACAGCCTGAAGTTTTTCCTGTTATATATATATTATATAACTCCAAAGTTATACCTTAGGAGGCTTTTATTTTTTTCTTTTGTACCAAAACCTATGATGATGACCTTTGCACCAAAAACCTTAATTGGGTCCTGAGGTGGGTGAGGGAGGTTTTATCTGGACATGAGCTGCTTCCCCCCCCCGCCAAATGTATTGATTTTCCTCTGTCTCTGCTTTATTAAGCTGTGTTGAAGATAGTTTGTGCACAGCTGGTGCAGGGTTTGTTGTTGTTGATTGGGATTGTAATGCTGACATTCAGAACAGAACTAGTACAATCAGGATGTTTTGGTAGGAGCAGTGTGGCTGCCACCCTGCCTGAGCTCCCACAGCACAGCCCCTGTACCCCCAAATGTGGCTCCTCCAAGTGCAGTAAAGGCACTGCATATAAAATACAGAACCCCCTTCTGCCAGCAGAAGAGATGCTTGGCTCTGGCCTCAGGATGTCACCAAGTTGCTCTAGGCTTAAAATGCCTGCTTAGTGCATTCAAAATAATTATCATCCTTTCCCACTTGCTCTCTATCCCTCTCATTACCTGAACTCTGCTAATTCCCCCTCCTCAGTCCTGGCCCTCTCTCTCCTGGAGCTGGGCTACTTCAAAGGCTGATTTAACTCCTGGGAAGCTCAAGACTGTGACACAGGATGAAGTAAAATTTCTTAACTATAACTCCCGCTTTGTTTCTCTTGTAGAACAGGAAAGGAGTTTTTACTTTAACAAATATATTTATTTTTTCAGCACAGCTTGGAAACTAGTTCAGATTACGTGCAATAACTGTTTGAAAAACAGTAGTGGTTCAATGGCTCAAAATGAAGAATATCTAATTTCTTTTCAGTTCCTTTGTTTAGGGAATCAGTGTAAAGACTGCCTCCACTAATTACTGAGCATTCAGCTATAGGAGCAGCTGGTTAAAAATAAAAAAAGCTTTATTTGCTCTAGTTTCCACAGAGTAACTGTTAATGTTATAAGACTAAAACTTTAATCATGATCTGACTGTAATAATAACAGTAAGTCTATGCATTCAGAGAAATATTTTTGTATGTTTTATGCAGTTTGATAAACTCTAAGGCACACTAGTTACGTTAACTGGGTTTTGTTGTTTTGTTTCATTTTTTCTCCTTTGAACAATAAAGCGTTGGTGTGACAACTGAAACTAAGTTTACAAAACTTACTGTTCTTCCAAGGACAACTTTTGTTTGCACTACAAACTTGTACTGAACTGACATTGCTATTCTTCACTTATATTAAAGTATCAGTTGTTTCAATTACATAGATCTCTTCCTTTTTCAAGGGGGTGGGGATGACACATGGCACTCTGGAGTGGACAGGACACACTTAAAATTTTAACACAACTTTGAAAAATCATGGGCCAGTACATTTTTAACATGTAATAAAAGACTGTCAAGCTGCCAACACCACTACGGAGAAAGCACATAGGAGGTGCTTACTTAAATAAAACACTTGCTTTTTGCATAGCATTCCTAGAAAATCCAAGATTATATTTATCTTTGGCTTAAGCTCTGAAGATGACACTTCACAGAGATTACTGTCTTCTGGAAATGCTTTGTTACAGCCAAACCTGAACATAGTTACTAAAAAGGCACCAAGTTTCCTTTGCTCTGAAAGATACAATTTTTCCTTCATCTTCAATACACTAGAGAACGACTCCACTATCAGACATGTCAAAATCTGAATCCCAGCCCAATTTACTACAAGTTACCTCATTATATCATTACACCTCTGCAAAATAAAGAAGGGAAAATGCTAGTCCTATAATAAAAATGTGCAATGGAAGGTGCAAGACAAACATTTTAGCCACTGAAAGAAGTTAACACATTGAGGCAGCAGCTGAATCATGCCTCTTACACAAATTTCAAAAGGCATAGGTGTTTATGCAATGTCCATAATTAGAACTTAGCTATAATTTTACTGGCTCCCACTTGAATTAATTTTTCTTGTTAAGTTTTTTAAAAAGAACCCCACTACCCAGTCTCAGTCCCCTGTGCCTGCTTTAGAAATATAAAACTCAAAAAGGGAACATGGCAGTCTGCATATAGTGGCCCTCCTTATCCGAAAACCAGCCTTTGCTTCACCAGAGGGACCAACATGCAGGTCCTTTCACGAGTGCACTTCACAAACAGATGACACAAGGCACACCAACGTTACGAGCACGTTACAATAGTGCTCTGTCCATGTATGGCTCCAGTTTCATGTACAGTCACGTCCTGAATACTAATATGAAGGATAATGCTTTTCCATTGCCTTACAGACACAGCACTGAAGCACACTTTGCTGTCTCTCCTGCTGCCTAGTCCCCACTACAGTTCTATCCCAACAAGAACCACACTTGCTCACCCTGTAGCTTCACGAGGAAGCACAGGGGATGTTTCTTTTCCCTTATATCTGGTGTAACATACAGACTGTGCACATCTACCAACAGCATGCAGTTGTTAATTAATATTCCAAACTGAAGTGCAAATATAAAGGCAGTCTGATGGCCAATCTCAGCAGTGGCATCTTTATGACAACACTGTGCAAGTCTAATGCTTTATAAAGGCTTAGGGCCTGCATTTTTATTGTGAGATTTCTGCAATTCCTTAACCAACTGCAGCATAAGCCTAAGCACTGTTTTGGGGGGACACAACCAGCTGCCATCTAACTGCTGAAAAAGAAAGCTAACTGATGGCATCAAAAAAAACCCCCAAACCCACAAACACCACAGAATAACTAAGCATCCAAATTAATGGACTAAACTTGAAGACATGAGTAGATTTATTAGGAAAGAAACTTATTTAATATTAAACGTTCAATGACAGAGACAATCAAATTTGTAACAGAAATTCAAAGATACTTTATTTCCATTTCTCGTATATCAAGAAGCTAGGAATAGCTTAGTTGTAAAAATGGGATTCATTTTAGTTCGATTCACACAAATACTAAACATTTATTCTTGTGTTTTAAAGTCCAAGAATGAAAACTTGCAATTAAACACTGAGCAAGCCATGTGTTCAGGTTATGTTGGTTTCTTATCTTAAAAAGTCTTAAAGAAAAAAAGGATACAGGACTTATATTCTCAGTAGCATATGTGCTATTATCAACACATCTTTCTGAACTCTGGGAGGAAACACCAGTCCTGAATTAAATTTTATAAAAAAAAAAAATTTCTAACTCAACTTTATATTTTTCTACGCCACTACAGCTTTCTTTCACCTCATTTTAAAGCAGATCTTCAGTTTAAGCTGTCTTCCGCTGTCTTCGCAGACTCTTCATGTAGTAGTCCTATAATGCAAAATTTTGGGAAAACAGACAATTAGACAGCATTAAGAGCATTTAGGTCACCATTCCTATATATTGGCCCAGTTGTTAGCTGTCATCTTAACTCTACAAAAATGTCAACATTGAACATGACTGGCTTTAGAAGCAATAATGTAGCATTAATGGTTTAATAATCAACATTAAGTGCTTAAGAGTTCCTAGCATAAATAATGAAAACTACAGTAACAATTTACGTTGCAAGAAGCTCATTTATCAGCTGTACTCTCCATTGTTAGTTCCTTATTTCAGGTATACAACTAAAGACCTTCTGTAAGAAAGCTATGTCAAGAGCAGGGAAAAAAACTTCCAAGTTTTCCTTTTAATACAGTATTTGGATTTCCTATTATTTAGCTCTTTCATTTCCAACAAACAGTTTCTCAGCATACATTCTCTCCATGAACATTGTAATCATTTGGTGGCATCTGTCTTTGCATTTACATTTGCCTTAGAAGCCCGTTACCAGCCATTCCACCTCTCTGAACTATGGCTGATTGATTGCAAATTCTCCTACACCGTAGGAAATATTAAACACATACCTCTTAAAGACTTGAATTGCATTGAAAGTAACAAGGCGATTATTATGTAGTGTTTATTGCATTTTAAACTCTTTAAAGATATCTAATTCTGGGCAGCACTGCATCCCTACATACAGTTGAAAGAAAATTCCAGTCTGTTAACATCAGATTAACAGTATTCACACAATACACAAAAAAAAAGTCCTTTTCACTATCTTGAAAATCAAAAACACAACAGTAAGCTTAAAGATTACAGGCAACAGCATTCAAACATGGATGTGGGTAGAGAAAGGAGTACCTGGCATGAGTACCTGCTTAGTTTGACTGAATCCTTGATTTTTAATTTGGTTTTTCATGGGCCGCTCACAACACCAACGCTGTGTGAGGTATGGTAGTCAGCTGCAATAATTCATAAACCCTACACTTCCATCAATCCAATGCTACTGGCTCTCGAGTTACAGAACAAACTGCATTAGAATGCAAGGCAATAAAGCAAAAAAACTAGAAACATCCTTGACAAAGAAATACTAGCAGTTTATATGAAAACAAAGTAGTCCAACATGTGCCTCAAATATTAAGCATTAAAGCAAAAGTTTCTGCTGATGTACCAACACAATATGGACTTAAATACAAAAACAGTTCAACTTTTTTAAAAAAAACGATAACAAAATCCCTAAAAATAAAAAAGGATAATTAATTTTTCTATGGTGGCTATATTACAAATATGTCCCAAAGAGGCACACTAATGGGGGCACGAGTCTGCTACAAAATAGCTGAGACAAAACAATGTACCTCAAAATGTTTTGCAGGACTACACTGTCTTTTCCTTCAGAAGGTGCTTTAGTATGTCTTCTTACTTGGCTTAGTTCCATCTTCATCTGTGCATACTTACGCTGCACTGTTAAACAGTAACAAAAAGCCCTAATCAAAGTTTGAAATAATGCACTTACCTCTGTCTGATCTGAGGTCATATCAGATCAGTTTTAATTGGACTGAGTGTCACCTTCAGATTTAATGTCTTCACTGGTCCCATTGACCTCATTCTTAGTATCACTCTCCTTCGAGTCTGTATTTGTGTCTTCACTCTGTTTTTCTCGACTACTGGACTTCATACTACTTTTTTTATCATCAGATCCCCTCTTTTCTGCCATGAAAGAAGACATTGACCATGGATTTCAAAGTAAAAACAAACATTGCACATGTGAGATATATATTGCATACAAAATGGGATAGTTACTTTCTATAGCAATAACAGTAATAAATTAAGTAAATTACAGAAATAGGCTTCAGACTACCATGCTGGAATGGAGAGGGTACAAAAAAAGGTCAAAGGGGACAGTACAGGGTGGGGAAAAGAAGATAGAGGACAGATCTCCTAACAGGGGCAGCTCCTCAGCTGTCTGTTGAGATACACCAATTGGGGGTAAAGAGGCAGTCAAGAAGTTAGGCAAATGTGTAATTATGGTGCATGGCTTCCTTACTTATCCCGGGACTCTTTTTGTCCCCAAGTTTTAATTTATGAGTGTATGGCCTTCTTTGGTTTATAATTCTCATTAAATACGGTTCTTGAAAAGAGAATGAGAAAAGAGTGATGGGATGATGCATCAGTGCATTATCAAATAAATCAACACTTGCCAATTTAAAAAACTAGCAATCCCAAACAATCAAATACTTGGGGAAGCAAACAATATTAAGCACCGATAGCTTTGAAGATGGGGATCACAGTGACAATCAAAATTAACTTACTGTCACAGAAGCTGCGCACTTGCAGCATTATTAATTCTCAATTTTATAAAAGTGGCAGTCATTTATAATCCACTCATTAGAAAGGCTCGGGGAGACAGTTTGGAAGGTACATATAAAGCACTATTTTCCAAAGACAAAGGAACTGCAAGATGGGAAGGACCCCACAATTTCACCATGAATTGGAAAAGCTGGCTGAAGAGTTTGCTACACTGCTGAAAAACTTATCTTTTCCTCAATAATCTTCAAAGAAGGAAGGAAGCCAGAAGTAAAAATATTTCCATGGCATGAAAACCATTCAGTATTAGAGCTGCGTGCCTCATCCATGACTTCAGTATTTGCAAATTTAATAAAAATATCAATTCTTTCTGTATTACTTCACACCGTAATATTCAACTTTTGATCAGTAAAGACACTTTGGAGAGAAAAAAAAATAATCTGAAAAACCAACCTCTCAGATGTCATCATACAGAACAACATTCACGCTCTTTTTTCTGATTATTCCCTGCCATCCGGGCAATTAAAATAATATAAATATATATACATCCCCAACACAGGAGCACACAGATCGAACACTCTGAAAAAGCTGTTTTAAATAACGTTATCACCTAGACTGGCATAACACACTTTTATATTCCAGAAGACACAGTAGAAATTAAGCTTTAAAGGAGAAGCAACATCCCAACTTCTTTGTTTTAAAACAGATCACCAAAGGGAGGGGTAAAGCCCCCACACAGAAATGAGGGCAACTGCCTAATGAACACTACGACTGAGGTTTCACCTGGAGCAGCACATCCAGTGCACGGTGCTTGGAGAAAGCATGCCACGATGCCAAAAAGCTAACTGAAGAACTAATAATTTTGTACCTGTCTGCCCTCGGTTTTGCAACTCCGCAGGTAGATTGCACTCTAACTAACCTTGTTAAAAAGTCTTCTTTTTGTGTCTTATAGGTATCTCCGATGCACACGTAGATCCACTGAGGAATAGTAGTCTTGTTTCCCCGCAGAGGACTAGTAGTCAGTCCAATAATCTTATCTTCTGTCCTATGTAGATACGGTAGATCTTAATAGCCCTATGGATGTGCAGTGTGCAGGGTTTTGTTCTGTCTTGTTTGTTTCTTGAATTTGGTCAGGAAGGATAATTTTGTTTAAGGTTAAAAACCTACTATTAAACTGTGGTATGAAAGACGACACTCTTCTAAAAACTTTAATAATAAAATAGGTTTACAATAGCAAACCTCCAGTTTGCCAAGCAGAACTGAGAGAGTGTATTCAACAAATAGCCCCATAACTGAACTTCTTTCAACTCCTGGATTATCTGCAAGCAGTTAAGTTCCTCCACTGTATTTTCAATCAGTAAGATTTCCTTCTTTAAAAGCACACACAGTTATTTTGCTGTTGAAACTGTGTATATTATTTCAGCTGTGATCTATTAGGTATAATCACATAATACTGACTTTGCCTCCTGATTCAACACATGCACTTTTATCTGATGGAGTCCATGTGGGCAACTGAGATATATTTTGTGAGAATTCTCACCAAGATAATGTGAATGGTTTCACTGTTCAGAGAATGCAAAAAATCAGTCAAACATAATATCCATTATTACTGAGGGTTTGAGCATTCTGACAGTATTTGCTGAGGTTTAATCACCGACACAAAAACACAATCACAAATGTAACTATTTTATATAAGTATATAAATCCAGATTAAGGACAGTAAAGAGCCATGTTAAGTGGTCTAGAGGTATGTTCCAGTCTTAACCCTTCATAAAATGAAGGTAAATTGCAGAACACATTTTCCTTTTTTTAAAAAAAAAAACCACCCCAACCCTATTTATTTCACCTACTCTGAAGCTGAAGAGTAGTTGTGTTCTGCTGGTTTATATTAAGCTAATGCTCAGCTGGTGCTTATGGCTGTCAGGCTCCCTCCTTTAGCAAATGCATCCCCATTCCTGACCTTGAGTCAGAAATTAAGCGTCTCCATTTTTGCATATGCTTTTTTCTTACAATCTTAAAGGTTGCTGTATTCCACAGTATTTTAGTCAACAAGAAGCCAGGACTTCTGAACTTAAAGAAATACGGCATTAATTTAATGTGTAACGGTAGGCAAATCTCGGGCAACTGTGCCTTGCTTTTTGTTCCTGCTTTTTTTCCTGCTAAGATTCACGTTTATAAAGCAGTTTGAGATTTCAAGATGAAAGGCACTACACCATGAGTAGTTACAGCCAGGTCTTTGCTGCTTACTTTTATGATTGCAGATCAATGGTGGATATAAAGACAATTAGATTCTGAAGCCAATATTCCCAACGGAGCAGTAAATGTAATGTAAGTTAAGTCTTAACTTCTACATTATGTCTTTTTGGTGCAAACAGTAGAGCAGGTAGCCAGCCACACACTTCAGATAAGTATGTAGCTTAAAATGTTCATTTAACTAAATATCTACAGTGCCACATTGCAAACATAAGGATGCAATGGTGTTTACAGCTTCACCATAGAAATTCAATGCTTGCTTGCCAAAGACTATTGTTTTGGTTTTGTTTTTTTTTTTTTTTTTTTTTTTTTTACTTTTTCCCCCCTCTTTTTTAATTAAAGATTTTCCCGACAAAGAGAAAAACACAAACTTCCTCAGCATTACAGTCCTGCACTAAGGCCTATTTGTGTTTCTACAAATTTTATGATTACTCATGCAGTAAAAGTAATTGATTTTCCCAGGTGGAATTTTCATCACAGCTCATAGCATCACCTCACTGTTCTCATTTCTGGAGGAAGAAAGTAGCAAGCAGCAAATAAATGACCAGCAATGAAATCAGTCAAGTTAAAACTAAAAATATTGAGATGCTGAAAAAAGTTCACTAGCTCAGTTGTTTATGGAAGGATTAAGGAAAGAACTGAAAAGCCATTAAGCTCAGAAACAGACCAAATCTGAATAAATAAGAACACAGTTATTTATATGCCTAGATACAAAGAGAATACTGAATAGGACATTCTTGACTAAGTACCAGAAATCTGTTTATAAAGTAGGCAAAAAAGGCACAGTATCAGGTAGGAATAAAGTAACAAAATAGGCTACAACACTGAGTCTGAGTTGAAACACTATGCATCAGATCCACTGCCAAAGAGCAAGCAGCAAAAAGCCACTTGCTTATAAAGGGCAAAGCAAAATGAGAGAAGAATCAATACTAAAGATGCACCGTAGTATAAACCAGAAAAATTAAAATGGTCTGAGGAAGTCAGGCAAGAAAAATACATAAAGCATTACCAACTTTTGGGAACTAATCCACTGGATAAATATGGAAAAGTAAGGGTAAGGCAAACAGGCCTATGCAATCCAGAAACATGCACGTAGCACCTTTCATTCCAGAGAACCTCAAAAGTACCTTAGAAACAGAACTGTTTAATCCATTACTGATGGTCAGCTCTAATAATGAAGTGGGGTGGCTGCTTCAGACTGGACGTTAGTCAGCACCCCAGCAGAGTCAGTAGTTTAAGCCAGAAGTCAGTATTACATTCCTCTAGAAGTTTCAAAACGCTTTTAAAGGGGGACATTTAACAATAACAGTGAATTAGTATCTTTTAACAGAATGTGAATCTGTAGTGTTCTCTCTGTAGCTCTTTTTAATCCTACTTAAAGGTAAAGCTTCTGAACGCCAACCTTTGATGAAGCAATGAGTCACCATCAATGCTGTTGTACCTGGCATGTACTGTTACAGAAGTGTTCCAAGGACTAATACTGACATAGCAAATCTCACTTCGTTGGGAAAAACAAAACAAAAAAAACAACAAGGGGGAAGGATGTGGGGAAGAGCAGGAAATTGGGGAGAGGGCATGAAATTGTAATTCAGAGCATTAAAGAAATTCTGCAAGATTTATCTTGGACTCCATTCATAGATTAGAAAAAAATATCTAAAAGTGCTGTTAAAGGAAAACACAGGAAACACAACAGCCTACAGAAGTAGTAGATTGTACACGTGAAAACCCAGCTACCAATCTCCCACAAAACACATACCAGCTGCTAACAGTGGGAATAGAAGATATTCACTCTTATGAAAGTCTGATAACAGGCTTATGTTTTTCTAAAGGTAAACAGTAAACATGTCTTAAAATACATCAAAATCCTCACACACTTAATTTGTGGACAAAGTGGTAAGCTTTTAATAACTACTTTAACAGATAAGAGGTGGACACTGGGGTGGTATGTATGCATGCACATGCATTAACAATAACTGGAACAAACAAAATGCTTCAAATTGGTTAACGGCACCATATGCTTATAAAACCAGAACCGATTTGATGCTAAAACGAACTTTCAGTCACTCACTAAAAGACTAAGAACTTTTGAGACTTTAGAACTCAATACGAACTCAGTCTTCACATAAACATACCTTTTTCTTTTGACTTCCTGTCTTGTTCTCTCTCTCTGCTTTTGCTTCTGTGCTTGTAGGATTTCCGATCCCGGCTTTTTGATCGTCTCCTGTCCCTACTACGAGACCTATGTTTTCTTTCTGATCTATCGTGACTTCTGCTTCTTCTTCGGTCACGACTCCTTAACATGCAGAGAAAATTTCAAAAATGCAAATGTCAGCTGGTATTTTCTAACTCAGAAGATACAACAGTAAACCACTTTCTAATACATTGATTTTTTTTTTTTTGCAAAAAACAAATACTTAAAGCAAGGCTTAGCATACTGTATATAAATATTTCTTAGTACATAAGACCTGGCTTCATATTGTCTTCCTCATTTATTCAGACATTCAACCCCACAGCTTAAAAACATCCACTACTTTGAATTAAAGACCAACTTAAGGAAAAAATAAAACAGAACCCTGTTCTTTGGGAGCATTTGTCTACTCAAACCTCCCTCCTAAGACCACTTCAACCACGATGGTGTCATCTACTTCCAAAAATGGAGAGAAGACAGTGATCGTGCAGCAAAACTTAGCCTTAGAACCACTAAAGTATGTCTTCACTTAGAGATAAGAACAGTGAAGCTAACAAATCAGTGATATGATCCAGGCTGACAGACCAAGTCCCCACAAGATTTGTACATTTTGGAAAGTTGCATGAAAATACTTACACAGACACACACGCACGTACCTGCTTCGCCTTCTCTCTCTGCTTCTTGATCTTTTGTGGTCTCGTGAGCGGCTGCATCTTCTGTCAGATGTTCTGCTCGAATGTCTACTCCGTGAACGACTCCTTTTACGCCTCTCTCTATCACGAGCCCTCTCTTTTTCCTTTTCTTCCTCTTCACGTCGTCTCTTCCTTTCCCGCTCCTCTCTTTCCCGTTCCCTCTCTTTCTCTCTCTCTTCTCGTTCTAATTTTTCTTTTTTTAACCTCTCATCACGGTCAGGTTCTTCTGTTCTTTTTCGTAACTTTTCCTTAAAAAAAAGTTCACAGTAAGAAACGAAGATTACTCAAGATAAATCATTCAATATAACTTAGTCTATACATTCTGAGCATGTAGAACCTTAAGCTTTAAAAATATTTCAGGGTTTTTTTCCAAACAAGGGATGACCTACATAGAAGCACTTTCTAAAATCCTGAAACGGAAATAGTTTGTCTTGCAGGATTATTTTGCTTGTCATTCTCACGAGAACAGAGGCCACACGACAGTTCTTTACAAAGGCCACAAAACTACAAAAAATCCTGTCCTGAATGTATGTCTTTACTTATACTTTGTGTAATCACATATGACAAAGAATGTCAGTGCAAGCACAATGCCAAATGTGCAGTGAGATTCCATTTAATTTTTATATACCATCTTTGGAACATTTCACCAACTTGAGAAAGTCCACTGGACAGTTTTTGTTTGCTACAGGAAGCCTCCAAGCAATTTTTTATGTTCAATAACTGAAGAGATGCTTACTTTTAAGTCTTCTACAGTAGCTTTTATTTTGGCATAACCCATGTGCTGCTTTCCCATCAAGTGGTCATCTACCCTGGACTGTGCATCTCCTACAATTAAAAAGGCTCCACAAACTTCACAAACTTCCATTTGTTTTTCTTGGGCTGCAAAGCTCTCAATTGTCTGCAAAAGAAAAATATTTGATAAGCCAGAAGCCAGTGAAGACATTCAGAACTTTATTGTTACCGTTGTCCAATCCTAAGCACTAGTGAAAGCTGAAAATTGCTTTGTCCTTGTAGCACTGCGCCCACAAGATGAACAGGGCAAGGATGGTGGTGAAATTAATTCACTATTTCAACAGATGTATGAGAAACACAGCGATATTTCAACATAAATCCAAGTGATTACTGCTGTGCAATGTCCATGAATCATACAATACGGACACAAACACTATTGCCTGCAATATTTAAGAACTTTTAAAAAAATAGAACAGGAATCACATTTGAGCATATTATTAAATATCAAAATATAATATTTAAACATAAAACTCATTTTTGTTGACAGGAACTTCCTACTCAACTCATTCCCTTTGGATTCTGCAGCTCTCCAAGCCAGAGAGACACCGGTCTCTAGTCACAGCCCTAACACAAGGGCTTTCTGTACCACAGTCAGATTGGTAATTCAGTGAAATAATATTGCAGAGACTGCAGAGCAGTAAAATTCAAGCTCACCTGCAGGACTGCTGTGTACATAATGTCATAACTTGTGTGCATGAAACCCACTCTCAAGGTAGCACTCTGAATCAACACACCGGATTAACACACTAAAATGTCACGTTATTGCCTAAAGAATTGTGCCCAGAACTTGCATGCCTTCAGTGGAAGGACGAGGTTATTAAGAACATACTGTTGCACCAAATCCTGAAATAAGTCTGACAGAACTACAAACACATCACTTACCGAAGTTGTAGACCTCAGCAATTCTCTCTCTTCCTTTAACTGTTCAACAAGTTTCATCATTCCTTGTGCCTCTTCCACCTTCCCTTCTGAACCCAGTTCTTCAATCTAAAGGACAATAAAAAAAAATTCAACTATAATTTTTAATCAAGGAACAAAAGCAAGAGATCTCTGTTACGGGGGGTAAAAACCACTTACCTGTTGTAGAAGTACATCAATTTTGTCAGTTAACACTTGGATCTTCTCTTCATTTTTACCAGTAGGTCCCGCTCCCTGTCAAACAGTACAAGTGTGTCTTTTTTATTAAGTTAAAATAGCTTTAAAACACATGAATGTATGTCTTCTCATGCTCCACAGACACTTCAGGAATAACATCCTCCTGCCTCTTCTCCCATGAGGACCCACTAATAATAGTCTAGTCTAACATAAAACACTCCTCAGCACAGCTTACTCCAACTCTTGCTGCATGAAGCAAGTTCCAGTCACAATAATTCCTCCTAAATCAACAAAAACGTTCAAGGCCCTGCCCATAAAAGGTAAGACATCTGAATTCAAAGTCCTAAATTTAAACTCTGGAAATGCCATGCATCGATTACATATCGTTGCAGACACTCAAGTACGACTTAGAATTTCTGTGGGCTCTGAAATCTAATTTCTGAGCATAAATGCAAAAAGAATCTCACTTCATCCAAAATGTACTTGTTAGTAATGTCCTCTCTGTAAGCTGCCGGAATAGACTTACACCTGCTTCCCCCCCAACCTTTGCTCTACTCCCCAGCCAACAACTCTCAACTGAGATACTGTCCACAGCTTCTTCTGAAGCAAATGGACTTTGTACAGAATAATTACTTGGGGCAGTAAAAAGGAAACCCTCAAAGCACAGGCCACAGTCACTGCTCCAAATCAGTCAGTGTACAAAAACACAAGTGGAATAAACTGACTGGAAGAAAAATTTTACGTTTAAGTTTTTCATTAACAGCTGTCTAGGATGCAGTTTGGAAGTGAGAAACACAGAAGTGTTTCTCAAACTTTCACAATTTCATCATTGCCTGCCAATGGTGGTGCTGGAGCAGAAAGAGGGTACTGCCCAAGTGCAGCATCTGATGGGGGGATTTAGCTCCACAGCTGCTGAAAGACCCAGTACTTGCCTACTTCAGTAATATCAATGTGACAGAGCTTCCCAGTGGAGGGAGGGAGGGCTATGCAACTAAGGGAGAGAAGGTAAACTGAGGTTAACAAGGTAAAGGCAACACTTGAAAGGGTGAAGAACAGATAAATACTCCAAGGAAACAGAGGCGAGGAGAACAGAGGGACTCTTGTGAAGCCACTTGGCTTGTCCGTTAGGGCTAGATGCAATCTGCTGGCAGGCAGATCAAGAGACTTACCTAATGGGAATCTTCTGGAAAACAATGTATTTTACTCGAAGAGACGAGGTGAAAAGAACATAAAGACGCTATCTAGGGGAAAAACTGCCTCAATGATTCTTCCAGACTCACCCCAGAAGACTGTTGATTCTGTGACAGTGCCAAACGAGCATGGCCTCTTCGAATCCTGCGTTCTACCTCTGCAAGTAAGCTTTGCAAATAGCGTAAGAAGTCTCTTTCATAGCCCACTTTCATAAAACGAGAGCTCTTCTCATACCTATAAAACATTTTAAAAATGAAAGCTCATGTAATGAACAATAAATAACAAAACATGCAATGTTATAAATTCTTGCTCAAGGTAAAAGAATATTATACATTTAGATATGTATTTATGTAAATCAAAAATCAATTAGTTTCTCATGCTTTAGTTGGTTTTTAAGAATTTCAAGCATGCTAGTATCATCATTTGCATTAACATATCAACCAACATACTTACTGTTTACGTAGATTTTCATCATGAATTTTTTCACAAGGACCTAAAAAGACCACACAAAATGTTTAAGCTTGCATTCTTGAATGCTGTATTCACACTCCAAAAGCATTTGTGCACCATGATAGACCAGAGTTATAAACACTTCCCAGGGACTTTTATGCCTGCCTTTGTGCTTCCTTTGCTTAGAGTTTGAAAGACGCATTAAAGAAAAAGAATGCCAACATGGTTTAGTAATTATAAAACCAAAGAAGATTCTGAATGACATATAAAGTCTTCGTATAAAACAGAATTTCCAGATCAAGTTCTACACTGGTAAAACTGCACAAACAAAATAATTCCGTAAACATCTGGGGCCTTCAAAATAAAAAAAAAAGTAAAATGACATATAAAGGACAATTTCAACAAGCAGCATGTTCTAAGCTCTAGACAGTGTTCTTTGTAATACAAAAAAGGGCTACTTAAAACGTTGATCTCCACAATAGACTCAGAGGTATGTAGCCTGAGTTCATGAAGACAGTCATGTTAAAATTCTGCACCTTCCCCAGCTTACCAAACTCTTCAGTGGACTTGGAAATTAATGCTAAGACAAGAAGCCTGGTTTTCCTAGTTACCATCCCCAAACTACACATTATCTGCATACCATTGCTTGAAAGCTACTAATAACATAGAGGTGGCCTTCAGTAATAACTATTTCAGTAAATGAATCTCTAAAATAAAGAAGCTCAAAACCATATACTTGCACACAATTAAGTTAAAACCCTGCCCCAGTAGAATAAACCAAATTAGAAGCCAACACTTTAGGAGCAGAAAAGGCACCCCATATGCAATAATTTAACTTACACTGTAAGAAAAAGAAAAAGTTTTAAAAAAGTTTTCTCACTTAGAGGAAGTAGGCTCCTAACATACTATATCACTGGCAATCCTTAAAAAAAAAGAGCCTATTTTCAGAGGGGTTTGACAGAGCATTAAACAATAAAAACAAGAGTTCAATTGTAATTACACATAAGTGAATAAAAATAGCAAGACTTATAGACTTACCTAAATCGGAACGGGTATTTGTAAATAATTCTGCTGGGCAAAAGCCACAAAGGTAGTATTTACAGACCTGAGAGGAGGAAAGAGAAACAGGCATCATTGAATTAGCAATTATAGGTAATTGTTTCTAAAAATACAGTATAAAAATCCCCTTTGTACACTGCAAAATTTCTGGATCACACTTGTACATCCTCTACCTTTGTGTTACTTGGCAGCAGTGAGCGCTACAAGGTGCCTCTAAGACAAAACACCAAAAATCTTTCCATTCCAATAACAGTATTTCTTAATTTTAACCACTAAATATTTAAGATCAGAGAAAAGTGCCACCTATTCGTAAATATAATAGAGTATTTGACATTTTCAAAGGCATTAAATCAGATTGGACAATGAAAAAAAGTGTCTATGAAATTCCTTAACCCTGAAAACCTACACAGGGTGAAAATGTCTGCCATGGGAGCACGAAAGCAAGGTCCTCTCAGCGCGTCCGTAAGGGCTTTGTGTTCAGCCTCCACTTCTGCAATGGCTGGGAGAAGAGGAGCCATCAGCATTCAAACCTAAGGTACTGCCTCAAGGACCCTGATGACAATCAAAAGACTTAAGAACACACAGCTAACTGTCCAAACCTTCCCCGCTGCAATGCTTTTAAAAATCCCTACTTTAAGAACGATCTGCAGAGACACTGTCTACCTCTTAAGGCAGACACAGAAGACATTCATTTTAACCTGGTTTCCTGCCAAACAAAAAATGGTTTGTTTTGATTCTACATAGTCTATTTTTATATTAGCAAGTCAGGTTCTTTTTTATAACAGAAAAATACCACCAGGAAGTTAGAAAAAAACCCCAACTTGTTAGTCTGGCCAGTAAATACTTAACATATGATGGGATAAAACCAGCTTTTATTAAAAAGATTATTCACCCTCACCCATGAGCATGTGCTTAGCTGGTCAAGTTGGTCAGTTCTTGCAGTTCATACTCAGAAATATCTCCCATCTATCCACCAGAACAGCCAAAATGATTCAAATCAGAAATACTTTAACTCTTAACTTCATAAGTAATCTTAAATAATTAATTCTTCAATAGACCCTTCCCCTGGATGTGACTACCACTAATTAATTGTAGCGTCGAACCAAAACTAGTTTGGACATTCTTCAAACCTCTCTTTTATATCAGTTTCTAGTATTTGGCAAATCTAATAATTGCTCCTGTGTATTGTAGCCCAGTTCTAATACTCCCATATATATATTGTGGACAAAGATTTGCAACATACTACTTCCTAAGATATATTTTGAAGTATCTTAATAAACAGGGGTCAAGCGAGAGAGCCAAAACCTATCCCACACCAACATCTCACCGAAATGCCTGCAACTCCTGTTGATCAAATTAGACCAGTCATTTATTTTACCATGCCAACTGCTAGACTACAGAAGTTATAACTGGCCCGACTGCCTTACACATTCAAGCTTTCTACTACCAGGCCATGGACATGAAAAACAAAGCAAAGATCTCTTTTGTTATATAATTTGAATATTTCTGCCGTGATCCAGGTTAGGACACTGTGGCACCTATCTGAAGCAATTTATCAAGAATAGTTAAGAAACCACCACATAAAATCACAGTTTTTTTCTTCTTCTCAGGAAGCAAGGAGAAAGCTACTGTACAAAAACTGGTTTCTGAATCTGCTCTCTTCTCTGAAAGCTGCAATATCCCTTGGTTTAATATCAAGTTGTTTCAAGGGAGCAGTTCCTGGGACAAACTCCTGTACTAGTCAATAGAAATGTAATTTCTCTCTACATTCTCTTTCTCCTGCATTTTCTCATCCTCAGAACCAAGTATTAGGGTTGCTGAAAAGGCATTTCCTCCCCCCAAAAAAATTTCAGGGATGGATGAGACGATTTCCTAAGACAGAGAGAGCACAATAAGAATGGTCTGACTGTGTTACACTGTAAAAAAGAGTTGTAGAACATCTTCTACCAGCTCAAAAATTATGGACGCTGGTCTGTAACAGCTTTGAGGCAAGTATCAACAAAAGGAGCAAAGAAAAAGTTAGAAGGGGCAGAAATATAATGAAGGAAAAAAAAACCAAAACAACACCAGAAATAATTAAAAATATTTTATCACAGAATCATAGAACGGTTTGGGTTGGAAGGGACCTCGAAGAACATCTAGTTCCACTCCCCTGCCCTGGGCAGGGACACCTCCCACCAGACCAGGTTACTCAAAGTCCCATCCAGCCTGGCCTTGAACCCCTCCAGGGATGGGGCAGCCACAAATTCATGATGCACAACTGCTAGGAAAAGCCTCCTCTTATGAGCTAATGGCTACAACCAAAAACTGTTGTGACCAATTCTAAAATATGAAGCTTAAAAAAAAAACCCAACAAACCACATGCAGTGAAAAGCTGCACTGATTTTCTCCCAACTATGGTACCTAGTGAATTCCTTGACATTCTCTCTGAAGAGGCAGCCTGCAGAAAAATACTTACATTGGAGTGGTTCAGACTAGTGTGCCTGCCGCAATTTTCTCCCTCTCTCGTACCTGTTACATTATGCTCTTCAACTGATTTTGCTTCAATAGAAAAACATTACTTGAGAAAATCTTGCAGCTATCTTGAAAGTTATCATTCTGGCTTAGCTTCGCTGTGTGCTATGTCTGCCTTAACAGGCTGTAGATGCCGGTCGGCTGCACTTACAGTTGGTCTTAAGCAATCAATGATGAGTAAGAATAAAAAGGGCCAAGAAATGGCTGAAGCATCACAGGGCCATTAAAGGACTGAAACAGAGGTGATATGCTTCAAATGGCATTACTCATCCATGGCTTATCAGAGCACAGCTCTTAGCACAAGTCAGAAGAAATATGGAAATACATGCCATATTTGCAGAAACAGAGCAACAGGCAGTTTAGTATGGGTATTCACCTGCCATCACTAATATTCTTCCAAAACAAGTAACACTTAAATCCTCACCCCCTGGAGCATTGAGTTCTGAGACACTATCTAAATGCAAACCAATTTAGGTCTTTGGCATTAAAAAAAAAAGTGTAACTTTATAAATAGCTAATACCATCAGATCTTATTTTAAATACAGAACTTACATTTTGAGAAACAGCATTCCTATGGAAGATAACTGCTCACAGTCATTTGTCCGTAACACCTCTTCACCCCTCCCCACTTTCTAAATTTACTTTGAAGGAACCATCACAATCTTAAAGCCTTATAGGAAGCAGAGGCAGTCAATGCTGGGCTTTCTTGTGCTACAGAACAGCCTCAGAACCCTTACACAACTGTCATTTCCACATGAACTTGGTTCTATATAGGTGGTGTATTAAAGTAGGAACACATGAATCAATAAAGTTTCTCTTCCAGAAACGTAATTTGTCTATGGATATGACAGTAAACTGAAAGACTAAAATATGTGATACAAATAATTTTCTCCTGCATACAACCCAGAATGTTTTTATGCTAAAACTGGGATATATCAACCAATACCTGCTGCAATGCTGAAATATACAACAATTGGGATTTCAATTTTTTAAGACTAAAGGTTTTAATCATGTCAAAGTTTTAAAGTAAGAACTAAAGCTCCACAAAATGCTTTACAATACATGATCAATGTGTTCCATTAGAACTGCAAGTATTATTTGCTCAGGTATCCCACTCTGCTTCCACACCTTCAGAACAACCTACTCCTATCTTCTATTTCATTCCATCTTCCATACAGTTTTTGAGAGCTACCTAGGTGCAATTTACAAACGCTAAAGAAAACAGAGAGGAGCTTGTTTTGATAACCTTCCATATCTAAAACTGATGAAATGTGACACAAAATCCTAAACTTTGGTGTGAGTACAACATGCTTAAATTCAAAAAGCTACATGTTGATATATTTCTAATTTTACAAGCACATGCATTTCATCTGAAAAGCAGAACAGCAGCCAAGCAGATGAATTAATGTTATTATTTGAACCTTATCTGCATTTCCTCTCTTAAAACATGTCAGTGTTGCAAATTTCATCTTTAGGTGATGCAGGAAATGAAACCGAAACACATCTTTATGTGTTAACAGGGGTAATTTTTTTCTTTTTATTAACTTGTCAGTTGACTATAGGAATCTATGAAAACATTCCTTTGGACAGGAAGCATTTAATTATGGTCCCATAAACTTCATAAATAAAAGCAGGAGCAGCGCAAACAGCAGCAGTTCCTGCAAGACTGAAAGGCTCAACCCTAAGCCTGTAAAGGTCCCACTGGCCTCAGAGGACAGCTCTCCACTTTCTGAACTGTCAAAGGAGAACAGAAGAAACAAGGCCTCATTTCCAAAACAACAAAACTGAAGTACAGTTTAGAAACAGATTCCTATGGTTATAGTCAATCTCTTCAGCCTACAATTGAAAAACGTGCTCATTTGAAGATGAAGAAAGTAATGCAAACTTGATTAAAGAGGGGCGGGGAGAATCTCACCTTAGGAAATAAACCCAAAGAATCCCCTTATCTGTTCTACCTGGACCAACATGGCTCAAGCCATTTACTTTGTATTTCCAAAGCTGAACAACTCCTTATTTTGAGTACAGAATCAAAAAAAAAAAAAAAAAAAAAACAAAGAAACTAAACACTCGATAGGAAATAAACCCAAAGAATCCCCTTATCTGTTCTACCTGGACCAACATGGCTCAAGCCATTTACTTTGTATTTCCAAAGCTGAACAACTCCTTATTTTGAGTACAGAATCAAAAAAAAAAAAAAAAAAAGTAACTAAGTAACTGAACACTCGATTAATGATATGTTGTTAACAAGAGAAGTCTACAAAGACATTAAAAGGTCATGAAAACTTGCTGAACTCACTACTTCCTCCTGACGTGCACAGCTTACCTATATAACAGTATTTTTCCAAAAGGGGGTAGGGGGGTGAGCTCCTTGCACTTGCAGAGTCTTAAGGCAAGAGAGGTATTTGACCTTACCTCATGCATTCCGAGACAAATTAAAACATGTATTAGCCATCTTTAAGATGACATAACTCTTGTTTGAAAGCATGAATTCCCACCTCTGTGATTCAATGCAATTTAGAACCGCCAAAAGCAAGCATTTCTCTCTCCTCCCATTCTAACAACATCCCAAGAAAATGCAAACGGAGGGGGAGGAGCTAAATGCTTTTTGCAGCTTAAGCCATAGACATTCCTATCACGCAGGTAATAAATAAACTATTGTAACTATGACACTTTCTTTTAACAATACTACTGTTTAGGTTAGTTCCCCCCAGGAGCTTTGGAACTCCCTTTGGCTGAAAAAGTTGGGAAGGAATCAAGCTTTTCTTAGTAAAATCCTCAGTTTCAAAAGTCTTATGGTTCTGTCTTCTACTACAACCTCCAGACAGTTAAGTTAGAATGTCTATACCCTCCTGTTTCCTTCCCCAACACCTCGCTCAGGAAGGGATCCAGAAACACTTGTCTTCCAAACTACTAACATCTGCCTCATCTCCTTTCCTACAAGCCAACAGGCTTCAGAAAAGCAGAATTCCACAATCCCCGCCCCCCTCTCCCAACACATTATTTTTCTTTTTCCCCAGGGGAGATCCCAGCCATCACCAGGCCCCTCGGAAACCCCTGTTCCCGATTACCCACCCCTCCGCGGAGAACACGCCACAGCGCTCGCAGCCTCCCCGCCTTGCGCCGAACCCCAAACACAAGGCCGCTCTCCTCCCAGCTGCCCAAACAACGGCGCAAACCCTCTCGCACAGCTTTACTACGGCGGGATCTTCCTCCCTCCCGGCCACCGGGTTCCTCCTCCTCCTCTCAAGGCTCAACGAGCTTCCCGCGCAACGGCCCGGGCCTGGCCTAGCCCGCCCCGCGGCCGCCATGCAGGAGCCCCGCAGCCTCGGGGCCCGCACCAAAGGCCCGGCCCGCACCCCCCAACCGTCAGGACCTCCATCCTTTCCCCTCGCCCCCGCTGCTGTCCCCGGGCCGGCAGAAGCTGTAGCACCCGCGGCCCGTATCGCTACGGCCGAACCCCGGCCCTGCGAGAGGGATGGGAAGGAGGGAGGGAGAGAGGGAGGGGAGAGGCGGCTCCGCGCTTCACTCACGCTCTCATGGTCCCACCGCACGTTGCTGCGCTTCTCATCCGGGGCCAGGTTTCTGTCCCGGCCCATAAGCTCATCTAGGAGCTGGGCGGCCGATATCATCTTGTCCTCCTGGCCGAATCCCCCCTCGCCAAGCACCGGCTCCGCCGCCGCCTCTCCTCCCCAACAGACCGCGCCACCGCCGACAGTGACAGAGACAAAATGGCGGCGCGGCTCCTCGCCCTGCCCACAATGCACCGCGCGCCGCCTCACCGCCTCAGGGGCCCGGTGGAGCGCGAGCCGGACCCGCCGGCGGCCGCCGCCATCCTCGTCCCCCGCCCGCTGCCCCCGGCTCCAGATGGCGGCGGTGGCGGGTGAGGGGGAGACCGGGCAGAGGGCCGGGCCCCTTCCCGCCGCCCGGCCTGTGCGGGGTCGCTGAGGGCTGGAGCATGTCCAGAGAAGGGCAAGGAAGATGGTGAGGGGTCTGGAGCACGAGCCTTGTGAGGAGCCGCTGAGGGAGCCCCAGGGGTCGTTCTGCCTGGAGAAGAGGAGGCTGAGGGGAGACCTTCTCGCTCTCTACAACTGCCTCAAAGGAGGTGTAGCAAGCTAGGGCCGGTCTCCTCTCCCGGTAGGAGAGGAGATGGCCTTAAGTTGCACCACAGAAGGTTTAGATGAGAAATTAGGAAAAAATTCTTCACAGAGAAGGTTGTCAAGCATTGGAACAGGCTGCCCAGGGAAGTGGTTGAGTGGCCATCCCTGGAGGGATTTAAAGGACGGGTAGGCGTGATGCTGAGGGACATGATCTGGTGGTCACATGGCCGTGCTGGGGCAATGGTTGCACTTGATGACGTTAAGAGACTTCTCCAACCAAAACGATTCCATGAGGGACCTGATGGGTGAGGAGGCACCGCCATGGGGAGATGATGCCACAGAGGAACCCCCTGGGTGCGTGGCTGGGTGTGAAGGAGACCAAGTGCGGTGCAGGCTGATGTCTGGCCCCATGGGGTGCGATGGAGCTGAGACATGGCCCGGGCACACAGTGCGGTGGCAGGAGCCATCCTAGGGAGGTTAGCTCATGGCTGGCAGCAGAGGACACAGACCTGGGTGGCCGATTGAGGGTTGTCACAGTCCCTTCTGCTCCCTGGCAGGGTGAAGGGCACCGACACCACCCCTGACGCAGTTACTGACCTCCCGAGTGGGTGTTCCCTTAACAATTCCCTTATACATTGGGGGGAAAAAGCCCCTCAGATCTAAGCTAAATCTTACTGTTTCATCTTGGAACCAGTTTCTGCTCATTTTGTGGGTTTTTTTTTCCCCTTCTAGATGTGGCTTTGTACCTCATCTTTACTGAGCTTCACATACTAATTTCCAACTATTTCCCACTTTCTTAAAATCAGTTTGCTCGTCCCATGTGCATGAAATCACTCTAATTACATTTTTTAATTAAATGATATCTTTTTGAAGAGCTTGAAGTGCTGATCCTGTGAGCCCCAGGGCAGGACTGGTGGCAGCCAGGGAGGGCTTCACGCCGACACCAGTGTTGCCTCCATTGAGAGCTCCCTCCATGACGCCGCCATTGCCCAGCGCCGTCGGGCACCATGACCTTCTTGTCCAGCTTTGCAATTTCAGGGTGATTTAACCACTCACTGGAACATTTGGAAGAGTGTAATTGAAACCGACGCAACCCAACTTGTGTGAATTTTTGGTCTTGACATCCCGCAGCCTGGGTTTTGGGGTAAGATGGGAGGGGGGGTGTTTGCTTTGGGAAAGGGGGGGCGGAACTGGTCCCTCTTCCAGTTGCTTTATGTTGCTCCAGTTGCAGTGAGAAGGCAGACTGGTTCGCCGGAGCCTCACCACTGCGGACCCCGGCGTGGGCACACAGAGCAGACTAGAACAGAAATGACTAGGAGTTTTAAATTATTATTTTGACTTTTTACAGTTGGGAAATTTCCACCAGCTCTTCCCTCTCCCGTAACTTGGACACGATGACCAAACCCAGCATTTCAAAGCAAATAATGCAAATTACAGGAGTTACCTGTAATCTTTCCACTTGATTTGCGGGCAGATGTCAATTTTTTTGTATTTTGTATTTTTATTTCCATTTTTCAAGGACTAACTGATTTCACAGAGAACGCTTAAAGATGATGAGAACGTCCTCCACAGGACCACCGGCGGGGCAGGAACGCCCACCCGGGCGGGAGAGGCGGTGGGTTATGCCGTTATCCGTGTATGAGGACCCCCCGGTACCCGCCGGGCCCCGCTGAGTGCCCGGGCGCAGCCGCCGCCGGAACCCGATGCCGGGGCCCGGGTTGTCCCCGGTAATAGAGTCCCCCGGCGGAGCGCGGACCGGAGCCCTGCGGGGGTGACACCGGTCGCCCCGCTCTCCCCACCGGCCGCTGTGCGGGGTGTGTGCGGGCCATGAGGGCCGGCCCCGGGCTGGAGGCGGCCGGGGGCGAGATGGCGGCTGCGGGCGGCGAGCGGGAGCGGCAGGAGCGGCTGCGGGAGGCGGCGGCGGTGGGGGACGCGGAGGAGGTGCGGAGGCTGGTGGAGCTGGGGGTCAGCCTCAACTCCCAGAACGAAGTCAACGGCTGGTAAGGCTCCCTCCCCGCCAGCCGGGGCGAGCTGGGGTCGGGGGGGGATCCCTCCTCAGGGTGGGCAGAGCTGGCGCTGCCCTGGGTTCGCTCCTTCACGTGAAATACCAATCAGCTTGAATTTAGAATGAAATTAAAAGCGTCGGTATGCTGCCAAGTACTCCTCTGTGTAGATCATAGAGTGGTTTGGGTTGGAAGGGACCCTAAAGACCATCCAGTCCCCCCCCCTGCCCTGGGCAGGGACACCTCCCACCAGAGCAGGTTGCCCAAAGCCCCATCCAGCCTGGCCTTGGACCCCTCCAGGGATGGGGCAGCCACACAGATAGATGGATATCTCTGTTCCAAAGAAGAGAAAAAAGAAAGTGATGCAGCTGATAACCGCGGTTACAAACACACATCCTCTTCCCACCTCCTGCTTGGACCCTGTGCTGTTTGCTGCTTCTCCAGGTCACTTTGTTGTTACTTTATATTTGGTTTATTTTTTCCATCACAGTGTGCTGGCAGCTTGAGACAGCACAGGGCAGTCAACACGCAAACCTCGGCTTGCCAACACGTGCTCGTGTATAACCAGAAATATTTTCTATTAACTCCTAAATCAGGTTTGAAAATGACTTTCCCTTTCAAGCAGGGAACTTGCGGGCTGTTTCAGTTATATATATATATATACACATACACACACATGCAGTTTGGTTTTGACATCTCTTCAGATGCCACGTGATGACACTAAACCTGAAACTTTTCTGTAAGACACTTGTACGAGTGGGACTCTATACATGAACACACGCACACAAAATGTTAGTTGAAGCAGGATGGGGAATGCTCAGGCATTTTTGGAAGCTGTTTTCCATAAGTGCAGTTCAGCCTGTATTTACTGTCCTGTATTGTGCCTGAAGTTGTAATTAAAAACAGGAAGAATAAAAGTAGGAAAAGAGCTAGACTTTTAAAGATAGAGTGCTCGATCGATGAAAGCTCAATCAACAGTTTTGAGAAGCGTGGGACACTTGCAACTGGGGGTTCAAATCATGGTGATTAAATTAGGACTTGTAAAAATTGAAGATAACTGATTCATAAGAGGTTGAATTACCTTAGTGTGTAAGATAAATAGCTGCTTGTCATCGAAATGAGTTTGTATCTAAAAGCGGAATTGATGAAGGATAATGTCAAAAAATATAACTTTAAAAATAATGATCTGGTCTTTTTTAACAAAGGCAATAAATGGATCTTCACTGTTACTTAAGTTTGTTTGGAGAACTTAAAATTCCTCCAGTGAGTTTCTCAGTGTCTCTGCTGCTGGAGCTGCCGAGTACTTACACCGTGATGTGTCAGGTCCATGGGTAGATGGTGTGTCTCCATGTGAGACCACGTGGAAGGGTGGGGATGAACCCCTGGATGAAGCTGGTGCCATTGAGCCGTACGGACCTTCAGCACAAACCAAACCTGCAGGTTTTGCACTCAAAGCAAACACGGCCACACTGCGCTTTTCCCCACCACGTGGGTCCAAACTAGTTTATGACTTGGTAAAGCGCTACTTCTGGATCCATGCAGGCCATTCACACTCATTTCACAAGCAGATACTTGTGAAAACTCCAGAAAACACTGCACACTAAAGAAACCCGGTCTGAGTTTCATGGAGCTTGTCTCAGATTCTGGGGGGTCTTTGGTGTTAAAAATTCAGGAATACTTTCTGCTGACAAAATTAGTCTCTCCCATTTCAAAATGGCACTTTCTGGCTGGAATGCACAGCCCAACCTTGGGGAGAGAATACAGGGTTTTACAATATTGCTCAGTAGCTTTTAGGCTGTTTCTTTACTGTGCCTCTCTAGGTCAGCAACTACAAATAATAATTGAAAAAATAGAAAAGTGATTAGTTCTGTGCATCGGTTACAGATTGCAGAAAACCAGTTGTCTGCAGATGAAAGCTTGGGAACTGCTGGTGCAGCAAATAGCAGCTGGGCAAAGAACTGTGCTTAGAAACTATGCTTACAGTATTTTAAACATTATTACTTTCCAAAAAAGTGCTAGTCATTGCGCTGACAGCATTAATTAAAAGTAAAAATAGCATCCTATGGGAAGTATCCCTATTAGTTCACATCTACACACACAAGTATTTTAAGTACAACTTACTCTTTCAAAGATTAAAATAGCATATGCAAGCCTTCTTTTTATATTTCTTTTTCCGGAAGATTAGTACCCTAATAAATAACAAAATGAAAAGATCTTGAACTTTAAAAATACTCCTGTGGTAACGTGGTATCAAGAGCATTTAAGCAAGGGAAAAGTACATCAGCAGGTGTCACTGCAGGCTCCGAAACCAGCGTGAATAACCAAGGAAGATTGCAATTAAAACCTTTTTTATGCTAAGACATGCATTAGGTCTTGTTCTTCTCGCAGGCACCAAGAATGACCTGCAGTAATTTAGGATTTCCAACCATGTCACTGTTTTTCCATGTGCAGGACGTGCTTGCACTGGGCGTGCAAGCGGAACCACGCTGCCGTGGTGGCTTACCTGCTGCACGCCGGCGCCGACAAGGAGATCTGCACCAAGAAGGGAGAGAGGCCGGCCCAGCTAACCTCAAAGAGAGAGATAAGGAAGATGCTGGGAGGTAAATCTACTGGCCATGTGATATGATCATCCGTAGTAAGAGGCAGTCTATGTCTAAATGTATGTTCCGATTATTATTTCGCACGTGAAGTTCCTGTGTTCAGGTTTTAGTAATAACTAGATTGATTTCTAGAGCGCTTACTGGGTAAGAAATCAAAGTTTAAGAAAAGAGGGTCACCAACAAATCCCACATCCAGCCAGCCAAACTTTTTTCTAAACACTGAGAAATTAGATAAACTGTATTTTGAAAAAGGCCATGATTAAACCAGTGACAGAGAGATGCAGCTTCCTGTTTTCAAAAGGGCAACAGGAGAAAATCTCTCAAGCCTGTATGAATCCCTTATAATGAGCAACACTATTTTCCCCGTGTTCTGTAGAGCTTAGACACTGTGTTGAATAAATGGAAAATTAGCAGCCCAGAGAAACGGCTCATTAAAGGACATCAGTAGAGCATTTTTATCATGTTTTGTAACTGTTGGAGCGGAGCAGGCTTTGCTGCTAGAGGTGATAAGTAATTTGAAATGTGGTCGATTAACAACCTCTTCCCTCCCCTTTGTATTCCCTTGTCTGTTTTTGTTTTCATTATTGTCTCCCAGCTGTTGAATTGGTAATGTTTCAGCTCTCCCAGTACTGCATGTTCTTTTCCCTTTATCCCCTGCCTTCATATCGAACAACGTATTACCCTTTGTTTTTCACTGCCTTATACATTATGAAGACGACAGCATTACACCACCAGAGACTGTGTTACAACCTGCTGGCTATGGATTAAAACAAACCAAACCAAACTAAGGGCCTTGCAGTTTTTAGAAGGAAATGGCACCCCCGGAATTACTGGAATCAGCCTCTGCTTTGGTGTTTACTGTATTGCAACACCTGAGCACAGTTCTGTTTACTGTGGAAAAGGGGTATAATGTTTCTTGATTTGTCTTTTAGCCTGTGGGGCTTCGAACACTCCACTCCATCCCTATTGAAAAAAAAATATGAAAAAACAGAAAAAAAGAAGCAGCTCCACAGTGCAATAGCAATACTTCCCCCCCCCCCCAAATCTGTCTTGGACAAATGTTGTTTCCTTTTGTTTGACAGTGGAAGATGATGAGCTCTCAGACTTGACGAAAGATTCCGATCTGCCCATCATCCCCAATTACCTGGCGAACCCACCTTTCCCCTACGTCTATAACACCATGAGTCACAGTCTTCCAGATCCCTCCCCGAACGGGAGCATCTCCCACTCGGAACCGCAAGATACCGACTCCTCTTCCTTACCAGACGTGGAGAGGTGCCCCTGTGCGGCGTCACAGCGTGGCACTGCTGCTCCCGAGGCGGCTGGCAAGGGGGACATGCCATCGCTGCCACCACGCGCGACGCCCATCCATCAGAGAGGTCCCCTGTACCCGGGGTCCATGTCTTGGAGCAGAGGTCCCCCTTCCCCAGCTGGATCAAATCAGCCCCTACCTCAGCAAGAGAATGTGGGGCCTGTGCCGGCATTTCAGCCCGTTTTCTTCACAGGAGCTTTCCCACTTAACATGCAAGGTAACAGTAAACGTCTCTTCTTGCCTTGTCCTAGAACTTCTGGCATCACGGAGAGTGAGAACAGACCGATGGGGTTCCCTCTGTTCCCAGCGCTGCCAGGGATTTGCAGGTTCCTGTGCTCAGGCATTCAGGAAAGATTTGAAAGGAATTAAAGAGGCAGATACCCTGCTTCTGCTGGAACTGTTATTAAAATATTGATGAAAACGTTTGCTATTTGTCTCAAATGCTATAAAAGCGTACAGACACCAGGGTAATCTAATTCTGTAAATAGCACATTCCAAGCTGCAAATACAGACTGGGAGTGTGCAGGCAGCGAGCTCAGGAGGGAACCTCACGCGGCTCCGTCTGCAGACCCCAGCCTTGAGGTGAACTATTACCTGATCTGCCATTTCTGCAGGGAAACAGTGCCTGCCCAGGGAGGGAAAGATGGAATTTCAGTTCAGAATTTCATTCTTGAAACAAAAGGTGTTCTCAGGCCATAGATTAGCCATGAGAAGTTAACTGATGCCCAAAAGAATCAAAAGCAAGTAAGAGCAATCTTGGCTTGCTCAGGAAATTGATAACCAGTATAATCTGCTTTTAAATTAGCTCAAATCCAGTAAGATGGATATTCACGCAAAGGTTCATACATGCACACACAGACATTGTATTAGATTTGTAGTGATTTTTTTCATACAGGCTGATGAAAGCCAATCTAATGAAAATTGTGGTCATACAAGCCCAGTTGTTTGTTTTCTCAGAATTCTTCTATTGTTAGAAATGATACAAAGAAAGTTAATAAAATATAGAAATATTTGTAAGTTAGTATAGAGATATCTTTTCAGATTCCTTTATACATCTGCATATTAATGTACCTTTTTATTTCTAATAGAACTGGTGCTTAAAGTTAGAATACAAAACCCTAATCTTAGAGAAAATGACTTCATTGAGATTGAGCTGGACAGACAAGAATTGACCTATAAGGAACTGCTCCGAGTGAGTTGCCATGAGCTGGGTGTTAACCCTGAGCACGTACAGAAGATCAGAAAATTACCAAACACAATGTTAAGAAAGGTAAGAACTCTTCAATTTTGAAATGCAGTAACTTATACAAAAGATTTTTAGGTTACCATTAAAAAGGAATAATTTGCTGATCACCTGCATAAGCCCATGTTGCAAAAACATCTCAACCAAACCAAAAATCCTCCCTTCAGCTTCCTGCACTCAGCAGTTGTTCGGTTTGTTTGGTTTTTTAGTAAAAAGGTTCGCAAGTTTCTTGATCATTCCCTTTCATAAACATTTGGTGTTGAGCACAATTAATACCTGGATTTCTCTGCTACATTCTTAAATTCAGTGCAATACCACACACCCTGACGTGCCATCGGTGTTTCGAGAGCTGCAGTTCTCAGCTGAGTTTTGCTGTAAGGAGGGGAGGCAGTCCCCTCACAAAGCAGAAAGGTGCTGCAGAATTATTCTGATTGTGGGTCTCTGAATGTCACCGTCTTTTCACTTCGGTGACATTTCTGTGCAGCAGCCAGAAAAGGGACCTGCTGACCTGCTCTGCTGATGCACCGCTGACCTTTCTCTGGCTCCCCGCTCCCTCTGGAGCATTGTTGGCGTCAGTGGCGGAGCTAATCTCATTAGTACCAGATTAATAGATCTCACCGTGCGGCATCTTCACCGGCTGTACAATGACTTACTCTTTGTTAGTCAGGAAGTGGGGAAAAAACCCAACAAACAAGCCATAAGCAGCTCTGTCACTTGCCAGCTTAGGTTGTTGTTGAAAGGACTGGTTTTATTTCCAGCTTTAATTACTTCAGGCTCTCGGGTAGGACTGCAGGACAGTGATTGTTCCTTCAGGTGACACAGAGCTAATTGTGTTTAACGCTGTGTAGCAGCAGAGCTGCTGCTGAGGGGCCCAGGCTCCAGCTGGTGCTGGGAGGGGGTGTCTCCCATCGCTCTCTCAGACCCCACCAAAGCCACACTGAGCTGGAGAAGCCCCTGCAGAACCCTCTCAGGCAGGTGCAAGAATCAATTCAAGAGCTTCTAAGGATTGCCCAGGGGAAACAAACAAACAAAACCAACCAAACAAAAAAAAACCAACAAAAAAAAAAGAGGAGTTGGGGGTGGCATGCAGTAGATCTTGACAAGTGTAATTCCACTAATCACTTGCACTCTCCATCAGTGTTGCATTCCTCCTAAAAATAGACTTAAGTCAGTAGCTGAATAGGATCCCAGAATAATTATAATACAAAACAGGACGTCTGTTTTCCAGTTTACTGTAAAGAGTTGTCATATTTATAGATAAATACATACCTTGTGCCAGGATGAGCCTAGTATTTTAACTTACCTCTGCAAAATCGGGCAGTTTATCACCTAACATCTTATTGTATTTATTTAAAGGACAAAGATGTTGCAAGGCTACAGGATTTCCAAGAACTGGAGCTCGTTCTAACAGTAAGCGACAAAAACTTGCTTTTCAGAGTCCCATCACTTTCTGAACGGAGTGGTTATAACAAGAAGGCATCAGAACTCACATATTAATTGTTGAAAGAATAAAACAAAATATTTGTAACTCTCATTTTAAAATTACATTTGAAATACAGTACTATAAGGGCTAATGATGTGAAAAAAAAAAATCTATTTTGTTAACCTTGAAATAAACTAAAGTTGTTACGCAGAGTTACAGCCTCTAGTTAATCTAAGAGTAATGCGTCTGATCTGAAAGCAGTGTAATGCAAAGGAATTATTGGTAGAAATATCTGTTAATGAAACATTTTTCCTTACAAAAAGATAATCTTGAAATACTGCAGAGTTAGCAGCTCTCAGGGAAAGGCTTACCTTAAACTGTTCTAGTCATTTGTTTGCTATAAAATAGCAGAGGTACTCAAGCTAAAGAACCTGCCATTAAACCCATTTCATATTTGTACCAAGTCCATTCCCATTCACCTTCACTTTTTAGATCTTGTGTTTTAAGTCATATCTTATTTAGAAGAAAAAAAACCAGAAGGGTTTAAATCTGTGTGAGAAGCACAAAACTATGTCTAGTTTAAATACTGTCAAGTGACTTAACTACCTGTGATTTCTTAATCCCTGTTTACAATTTTCCCTATTTCTCAGGTTGAAAATAAAAAGTGGTAGTAGTTGTCCAAATCATAAGTATGCTTTCAGCCAAAATCCCTTGTATTGTTGTCTGTCAATATATAGTATTGACATATGCAATTTGAAATACTATTTTTGTTACTGTATTGACAACACATTTCTCCAATGCTGCTTTAATTTCCCCTTTTAAAAGCACAAAAAATTGTAATTTTGTAATTTTATTTTCCGTTTACCTCGACATTCCTGAGAAAGGTTGCCTCTTGAACCTTTAAAGTTGCCTGTGTAAAAAGAAACTAGTGAGAAGCCCGGGTTTTCTGGGCCAGTATTAAATCTTGATGTTCCTATGCAATGTATTCTTGTTTTTCCCCTGATAACTTGTTTACCCATGTTGTTTACTGAAAGAAAAAAAATTATCACTTTTCTGTTCCTGTTACTTAAAAGTCAGAATTAGACTACTTTGCTATAAAATTCTGGAATAAATAAATTGAAAAGTATTTGAGAGCTGGATTTTATCTATTTTTTTTTTAGAATTTTAGTATTTGCTCAGTCATTTGCATGTGAGGGAGAGCTCTATTCTGGCAGCCCACCTGTAGAAGCGTGTGCTGTGAATTAGAAGGTGGCACTAAAGTGTGAGATGTAACAGGCAAACAGAACATACCAAACGGGACCGAATTTCCCTGTTTTCTTCATCTCCCCTCCCAGTTTCTTGGGAAGCTACAGCAGCCAAAGGGTTTGATCCCCTCGTTGCCTGAGGATTTCCAGCCCGTTGGCTGTGCAGTGTAGGGGGGGCTGCAAAGGGGATCTGTGGCAGCCACGGAGCACCCAGACCAGTGGGGACAACGCTGGGGTGAGAAGACCCTGAGCTCTTGCTGCCCCAGATGCCTCCCCCTGATGGTTGTTGGGTCTCCACCGCAGCCCCATCGCCTTTCTCAGGGCTGTGGGGGGTAGAGAAGTTCACTCTTCCCCCAGAGTCACCAGTATTACAGCTCGTACCCCAGGAATTGTCCCCAAATTCACCCCTGCTCTCTCTTTCTCACCCAGTGACTAGTGCTTTGAGCCAGGGCAGCAGCTCCAGCAGCAGTGACTGAGCACACAAGAGGGAGCCCTCTCCCAGTCTGCCTTCTAGTCGCATCTCCAGTGCTCACCTGGAAGCGCAGATCCCTGCGAACACCCACATTCACTGAATTTCACTGAATTTCATTGAATTTTTAGAGTTGGAAGGGACCATAGAGATCATCTAGTCCAACTCCCCTGCTAAAGCAGGACCACCCAGAGCTTGTCAGAGCATGTTACTCAGGACTGCATCCAGGCGGGTCTTGAAAATCTCCAAAGAAGGGGACTCCACACCCTCCCTGGGCAGCCTGTTCCAGGGCTCCTCTGTGCCAATTAACTAGACCACAGCTCAGGCTCCTCAGGCTGTAGCAGAACGTTTTTGTCACAACAAAACATCACCTTCTGAAAGGTGTTGGAGGTCAAACAGGGTCTGAGCCATTGGGTTTTTTTATACCCAACTGGTGGTGGTGGATTAATTTCTGTATAATGGACTAATAAACCCGTTGCTCCTCGTCTCAGGCTGCCTGTAGCGGCCTCCCCGGCACGGGCTGTCAGACCCCCAGCACAATCCGTGTGGGTACTGGGATTTCCCAGCCTGACCAGCTGTGGGGCTGGTGACCTCCTCCCCACACAGGTGCTGATGGCTATCTATGCATTCCCAGGAGTGTTTTTATACCTTATGCAGTTTATACACAGAAGATGCTATTAACCCTGCTAACAATCTGATCAGCGTGTAACGACTACATTGCTGTGCGCGATAAATAATTCATTGCTTTGTGCTCTGCTATGTGAAACGTTGATGTCAAATGAATGCTTGGCTGCAGGTTCTTGTTTCTATTTAGGAAGTATTTGTAAGAACTAATAAATGATTATTTTTTGTCTTCTCAAAGTTTTTCTGAACTTTACTTACGGAAAAGCAAAGGCACGTTTTCTTGCCGGTTGGGTTTCTAGAGTGCTTGGTGGAGGAAGAGAAGAGCTAAAGCAAAAGATGTTCTATAGGATTCTAGCAGCAAATACTCCCTTTATCTGAGGAGACTTGGTTATCAGTAATAAGGTAGATACTTAGTTCTGCAAAACAAATCACACGTTATTTCAGGTGATTAAGTGCTGAATGAGATAAATCATATCCACATCTGGTCAGCAGGCGCCTTCAGCTTAAGTGGAGACTTACTCACAGTGACTTCATACCTAAGAGAGAGATACGGCAAAATTACAGCACTTCTGTGCCAGTCCTGTCCCTGCAGGCTTATGGGGAGTCTGCTAAATTGATAGCAATGGTGTAGTTAATGATTTATATTAAGCCATCTGTAGGTTTAGTCTTAAATGCACATTACTCAGAATTCTTACACTGAAGAGGAATTTTCTAACGCCAAAGTTGCCCTGGGCAGGGCTACCAGAGGTGCTGGGATGGCTCCCAGCCCTGAAGCCATCGTGTTCTGCCTTGCCCTGTCCCGGGGGAAGCACTGAAAGGAGCTGGTTGGAACCACTCAGAGATTACATGTTATTTCACCATTTTTCACTTGAGTCACCGCTTAACTGGGCCTGTCTTCCCCCTTCAAAACCAATGAATCCTTATGCAGAAAACACACAAAACAGGTGTATGTTGTACCATTAATATAATTTACTAATTATAAACCTGAATACAGTACATACTGCCCTGCCATACATACATTTTCTTGGCAGAATGTTTGGCATTCTTTGGGAAAAAAAGGCATATAATAAAATACTTTTTGTGTATAGAAAATATTTAAAAATATAAAATTCACTTTCTGGTCCTTATAATTGCAAAATACTTTGTTCACATATCACAAGTTTAGTCTACTACAAAAACTGCTCTGTAAATTACAGTACATTCACAAGTCACTGTTGTGGCAAGTCAGTAATATTAAAAAAAACCCCAACAAATCCAACCCAAACCCCCAAGGGGTTGTCTTTTCACACTAGTCCAGCATCTTTGGCCATACTGTAGAAAATACCCTTCGATGCTATAAGGCTTTCGGGCGTATCGAATTCAGCTACGGTTCCGTTGTCTAGAACAAGAACCCTGTGCAAAACAAAAGGAGAGGGGAGGGAAGACACGTCAGAGAATTCCTCGCAAGAAACATGATATCCTTTTTTATCACAAAGCAAACTGCTCTAATCTCCACCTTGCCTTTGTTCCGCTCAATTATTTTCGCAGGTTGAAACACAACAGGTGATAAACATTCTCCCCCAGCTGCTGTTTGATTGTAAAAGGTACAGGACAGTCACTATGTCCCAGGGGTAATAAGGGGAAAATAAAACACAACAAACACTCCCTCTCCCCGCGTGTCATACTGGTAGTTCTGGAATTGAAAATATAGTACCAGGAGGTAAAAGCTCACGAAGTATAGTAATATCAATTGCTTTAAAATATATAACATGATGTTAGTGGAGAATAAGTCTAGAGAACAAGTCTTATGAGGAGAGGCTGAGGGAGCAGGGGTTGTTCAGCCTGGAGAAAAGGAGGCTGAGGGGAGACCTTATTGCTCTCTCCAACTCCCTGAAAGGAGGGTGTAGCCAGGGGGGGTCGGTCTCTTCTCCCAAGTCACAGGTGAAAGCACAAGAGGAAATGGCCTCAAGTTGCACCAGGGGAGGTTCAGATTGGATATTAGGAAAAATTTTTACACGGAAAGGGTTATTAAGCCTTGGAATGGGCTGCCCAGGGCAGTGGTTGAGGCACCATCCCTGGAGGGATTTAAAAGACAGGTTGACATAGTGCTTAGAGATATGGTTTAGTGATGGTTTTTATCAGAGTTAGGTTGATGGTTGGACTAGATGATCTTTAAAGGTCCCTTCCAACCAATTCTATGATTCTATGAAAAAGTTACAGCAGCTGCTAGTTAAAGGAGGATGCCTAAGCCCGTGGGCAGTGCCATCACTGCAGCTGGGCAGTGTCCCTGGCGCAGCTCTGGGCAGCGAGTACAGAACCTGCTCCTGATGCCAACAGAAGCAAGATCAGGTCTGGATATTCTAGGATTATATGGCTTTAAATATCAGTGCTTACATTCTACCTGTCAACAGCATCGGTGTGGCTGTCTGGAGACAAACCAGACCCTTTTCAGTGGGCTTCACACCCCCATAAAACAGGGAGCCCCCCCCCCTTCCCCGGCACCACTAAGGGATTTTTACCTTGTGTAATCCATAATTGTGTTCAGCCTGTGCGCGATGGTCAGCACCGTGCAGTCTTCAAACTGGGTCCTGATGGTCATCTGGATAAGATCATCCGTCTCGAGATCGATCGCTGCCGTCGCCTCGTCCAGGATCAAGACTCGCGTCTTGCGCAGCAGCGCTCTCGCCAGACAGACCAGCTGTCTCTGCCCCACGCTGCCAACAGAGACAGAGCTTTCACCAACGAGGCCCCACCACCCTCAGCTCTCCACCGCCCAGAATCCCCCACGCTGGAGCAGGTTGCTCATCAGCTATGGTTACCCACCAAAAAACCCAGTACGTAGCAAACAGCCCGGTCTGTCAGCCCCACGGTAACACAACTGCAGGGCTACTCAGCTGTTCTAGTGTGTGTGTTCACTCACTGCCCGACCCAGCACCGACAGAGCCACCAAACGCCACCTTTCCATCACTGTGACAAAAGCAATGGACACTACAGTGCTTCTGCCCAAGCCTTCAGGAACACACACAGTTGTTACAACACTGAGCATACGCGAACTTTAAAAAAAAAAAAGAAGAAAAAAAGATGTTCTGAGGCTGTAAGTCCTTTCTACCTGCTATCCGGGCACCCCACACTCCCTGCCCTGCTTCAAACAACCCCAGACACAGCCTCTGCAGGATGAGGAAGGAGCTGAACATTCATCATATACATCATCAGGTGACACCAGTCCCAGGAGCCAATGCAGCGTATCAAAGCATGACGTTTTATCATCCACATTTATGTCTTATGGGTCTTCCAGATAATAAAGCAAAATAAACATTGCTGAAGTGTCAGTTTAGGCAGAGGACTCTGATTCAGCACAGCAGTTATAGCTGTTATCGTGGCATTTCCCTTCCTACCAAACCACAATTAAGGGACCGTCATCCTCAGATTTACTTCTTTACTGATATGACAGGATTTTGGTTTGGGAAAAATCCCTCCCAGCAGCAAAGAAGAATCAGATCATCCGTGGCAGAGGCAAATGTTTGAGCCTTCAGTGGTTTTCTTGAAACAGGAATAGGTGCTAAATCATTTTAGACTCAAGAGTGTAAACCCGTGCTCAGGTGCTACTCGCCTGAAAGCTCAGGGTATGTTTCTAGTCCAAGCGCTCCTTACCTCAGATTTTCTCCACCTTCTGAGCACTCATAGTCCAACATGGATGGCTGACTGCTGACAAACCTCTTCAAATGAGACAGTTCAAGAGCCTTCCATATTTCTTCGTCTGAATATTTATTAAAGGGATCCAGGTTCATCCTCAATGTCCCAGAAAAGAGAACAGGGTCCTGGATATAAAACCAACCTTCATTACACAAGTGTTTCAGCTGGTTTACGTACATTATGAGTTACTGCTTTGAAGTCCCCGTTGCATTGCAGGTAGGCCACCTCCCAGTCCCACCTGCTCTGAAAATACACTATTTTATACACACTTAAAACGCAACTTCACACCATAAAGATGGTTTATCCTAAATCCCGTTTTATCACCCAGCATCAGTTTGTGAGGTGGCAGGACAGGACCACTTAAAGTATAAATAGTTTGTTTTTCTGAAACAACTTGGAGTGTAACAGAGCATTTTCCTCTGTGGATAAACCATTATTTATGGTTTGCTAAGCTGTTAGAGATCCTTCCTTTATTGTGACACACAGGAACAGTACCTGAGGAATAATTGTTAGCCTCGATCGAAGGTCGTGGAGACCAATCTCGGAAATATTCACACCGTCGATTTTAATTTCCCCTTTTACAGCTTCCAGGATCCTGAAGAGACAGAGCGTCATGGAGGACTTCCCTGCTCCCGTTCTGCCAACAATTCCAATCTACAACAAAATGCAGGTTAAACAACAAAGCGTATAGTTAAAACCAAAACCAAACCCAACAAAAACACCCCCCAATCCTCCAAGATTCCTCTAAGACATTCGACAGAAGAGGTGAATCTTGGGAAGAATGTAACTGTCCTTCCCTAGAAACCTGTGTCATAAATTCTAATATATAAATTCTAATTCTAATCTATGCCATTCCCACAATTTGAATGAATATTGCCTATAAATAGGTGCCTGGGCCTAGCACCATCCTACATGACTTTGGGTGATTGGCTGAAGTACCCTGTGTCAGGAGTCCAATCACTCCAGGACAAGAAATAAAGGCTTTTCAGAGGGCAATTCAGAGCTTATGGTAAGAACATGTATCTCCATTCCAGAAGGCAGCTGTCATCCCATCAGCTTAGTATAAGCTTCTCTTTTAATAACAGCCTGTTAAGTGGAGGACTTTCCCATGCTAATTGTTCTGTCACCAGCAGGCAAAACCCAGAACTTTCTACTGAAGCATGAAGAAACGAATCTCCCAGAACAAAGACCATTTCCTGATTAAGGAAGCAAAGAACGTCATTTCTTTCCATGCCAAAAATTTCACAGGGAAAGCCAGAAAGAAGAAAAAAGCTGGAATTCCTTTCTCCCATCTGCGCTGCTTCAGAAAAGCGTTCTTGTCGCTGAATTTTTGTCGCTTGCGATGGTGCCTCCTACGCGGCGTAGGGCAGCCTGCTGCCAGCCTAACGTGGAAAGTCCAGCAAGTCCCATGCAAGTGCTCCTTCTGCTTCCAGCCTGGAGGACACTGGCACACTGACAGCATGGTTGTCACTGCCGGCTCCCGCAATGCCAGCTTGAGTTAGTCCCCACCACTGGGGCAAGTGGTGTGGACCAGGCACAAATACAGGTTGGGTGGAGAATGGCTGGAGAGCAGCCCTGAGGAGAAGGACTTGGGAGTGCTCGTGGATGAGAAGCTCCACATGAGCTGGCAGTGTGAGATGGCAGCCCAGAAAGCCAACTGCATCCTGGGCTGTATCGAAAGAAATGTGGCCAGCAGGAAGTGATTCTACCCCTCTGCTCTGCTCTCCTGAGACTCCACCTGGAGTCCTGTGTCCAGCTCTGGAGTCCTCAACATAGGAAGGACATGGACCTGTTGGAATAGGTCCAGCGAAGGTCCACAAAGATGATCAGAGTGATGGAGCCCCTCTGCTGTGAGGACAGGCTGAGAGAGCTGGGGTTGTTCAGCCTGGAGAAGAGAAGGCTCCGGGAAGAACTTATAACGGCCTTCCAGTACCTGAAGGATGGGGAGGGACTCTTTATCAGGGAGTGTAGTAATAGGACAAGGGGTAGTGGTTTTAAACTGAAAGAGGGGAGATTTAGGTTAGATGCTAGAAAGAAATTCTTTCTTGTGAGGGTGGCGAGACACTGGCACATGTTGCCCAGAGAACTTGTGGCTGCCCCATCCCTGGAGGGGTTCAAGGCCAGGCTGAATGAGGCTTTGAGCAACCTGGTCTGGTAGGAGGTGTCCCTGCACATGGCAGGGGGGTTGGAACTCGATGATCTTTAAGGTCCCTTCCAGCTCTAACCATTCTATGATTCTAAGTGTGCTTCTAGACCCTGTCTTCTACTCCATGGTTTTCACTGGTGGCCCAGAGCAAAGTTCTAGCAAAGACATGCAGCTGGTAACTCACCTTTTCTCCACCGTGGATGTGGAGGTTCAGACCCTTCAGTACCAGATCCAGGCCCTTCCTGTACCTCACCGAATAATTCACAAACTCCAGCTCCCCCTTGGATGGCCAGTCTTCTGGGGGACTCTTGCCCTCAATGACCCAGGGAGCCTAAGGGAAACAGAAGTCAGAAATGCTTCATATAGGTTTAAGAAAAAATAATTCAAACTCAGAACCAAACATTAACATTAGTGGGTTACTAGAAATGTATCTGATAAATCAAATCCCAATTATCAAGTAAATTTATAATAATGGGGGAAAAACATGGGTTCCTAAGGATCCACCCATTTTGGTCTCTGTTGTGAAGATTACAGGAACATAAGTTTGAGTGTATAGAGCCAAATCCTCAATGGATATAAATTTACATTTTTTCCACTAACTTTAACAGAACATTTCCTGTTTCATGCCAGCTCAAGCTCTGGTTTATAACACGTATCACACATCTTGCCTAGCTTCCTTTTAGCTTCTAGATTAAATATTTGATTGCTCTACAGCAGCTCTCCTCAGATCCCCCATTTCCTAATTCTTAGTCTCCCATCATGTACTACAAAAACCAGTGCGTCCACAGAGCAGCAGACTTCCCAGTATAGCTCCATCTGCCACCTTTAAAAGTCTTTGGCAACAAAGGTAGATGATTGGATGATTTTCCTGGATTAGGCAGAACAGTGTTCCTGGAGATGTTCTCCTCTCATGGGAGACGAGGACTGATTAAGCTGATTAAATAGAAATACTATTGAAAACATGTGCACAGCCTGGTAATTGCACTGCAGCTGGGCTCCCTAGCAGGATCACAGCACCATCCATGCAGGTACGACTACGCATCAAACCCTTCAAACCCAATGGGAGCAGTATTCTGATGGTGAAACTCATCTCTGTTGTGCTGCAGCCACTCACAGTAGCAGAAAATGAGATGCTAAGCACAGCCTGCATGACGGCAGTAATAATTTGGAGCTGTGATAGCATAAATTACAGTTCAGAGCGTGACATTTGTTCAGGTTAAATGATAACGCTCTCAGAGCAGGATCTGTCTCTCAAGAGTCTAAAGAAAGAGCATGTAAATGTGTGCATTAATATTTCGCCACGCTTGTTGGTGAGCACGCTTGATGCTTGGAAGCTGACCTCTGTTTCAGTTTCTGAATACTCCTTTATTCTTTCAACAGCCACAATGTTAGTTTCAAGTTCAGAAGTCATTCGGACCATCCAATTCAGAGACAAGGTCACCTTGGAGAAGACAAAGAACACATTATCACCCACAGGGGAACAACAGATTCAATATTAACAACAACAAAACCAGACCCTGCTATGAAGACACGGCTTCACATTAATATTACAAGTAATTACCTTTGCACTGGCAGTTACTGGGAGAAGAACGCTACAAATAATCAGGTGCTCATGTGAAGAAGCATATGCCTCCCATGGTGATTTAACAGATGTCCCTCTCAAAAAAGTTGGTTGGAAGTCATTCCCCTAGTCACTGGCCTCACTGGAAAATTGCTAACAGCAATTCTGTGCGCTCATGGTATCTAGAAAGCTTCTGGTAAGAGTGAGGCCATTAAATCTGCTAAACTATCCACCAGTGACTACAGTTTATCTTGCCCATTTCTGAATCCTACTGATCTGCCTCCGATTACCTTGACACACTGATGTGCTACGTAGCAAACATGAAGCAGGACACGCTAAGCCCATACTGCTCAAATGACCTGCTCTTGGTGGGTGCCCCTGACACCTCCTGAGCTTCCCGCACGGCACCGCTGGGGATACTGGGGTGCAGCACTCAAGGCTCCCAGAGCGCCCTGAAGTCCTACTGCATGTGAGCTGCTGATGGTCTGTCAGCATTCAGTACAAATCTCTTATTTCCTTATTAACTTCAGCTTTAACAAGCACATAAAATTATTGCCAATACATGCAATACCATCTACAAACATGCAAACCCGTCAATGAACAGAAAGCTGTAACACGTACCTGTAACGCGTAAGACACTGAAAGTCCTACCAAGCCAGCATTCAGGCTGTTTTTACTGATCACAGCAAAGAGGGCAGCAAAAAGGACAATACAGTTCCCCACAAACTCCACTCGAACACCCAGCCACCTGGTAAAAAGGCAGACACAAGCAGGGCAGTCAGTGGGTGCTCGGATCAGTTATGCAAACACAGGATTATTTAAGTGGAAACAAGGAGTTCTGTGGTGCCTTTTTACCTGTTTGATACTATGCCAGGATAGTAACACTTCTGATTTTCATCCATCTTCAGGTCACTGATGTCTACGAAGGACTTCACTCTTCTATAGGCTCTGATGACACTGGCCCCTGACACTGTTTCTGAGAAGTGTGAGTAAATGGGAGATCTGCTCACAGACTCCAGGCGCTTCAGCTGGCGGGAGGTAGCTACGTAGAACCGCTGCCGTTTTGGGGAGAAAATTGAAGGGTACATGAAATACTTTCTCTTTTAATCAACAATGAAGTATTTTTTAGGTTAAAGATTTAAAGGAGATCGCTACTGATGTACTTCAACCCTCCAAAATATTCTCTATGATTAAGAATAATTTCAAGAAAGTTATCTTTGCTTCATTCTACAACAGAGTATTGGGTAACTGCAATTTCTATATGCTATAAGTTGAATTTATCTATGCTCCTTTAAATTTAGTTGACATAGCCTAACAAAATCCATTTGTAGGAGCCTCATTTTCCAAGAAAATGAAACATGAATCTGCTCCTCCATTATCAGGTCTCTATTTATGGTCTATAAAATAAGCTTCATTTTTGCTCAGAAGTCAATAAAATTGATGCTTTGTATTTTCTATATTTTAACTCCTCGCCACCTTAAAAATTTGTCAGTATGTCAAATATATATACACTTCAATATATTGAAGTGCACTGCAGCTCTCTCTCCAGCAGCAGGCTTATTTGTTATTACTTTAAAGGAAAAAAAGGTTATGCCTATTTATTTCATGACCACATCTCACAGCACTTTTTTTTTTTCTGAGAAAAATAATGTTTTGTTTACATAAACACGTAGTTACTTCAGATATTTCAATTTTCCCCCAAATTTATGTTGTTTCTCCTAAAAAGAAAACACTAACAATGGAATAAGCGTCATTGCAACGGTAGTCAGATATTTTTCCAGTTACCTGAACAAAGAAGTACAGAATTGCAAGTGGGACTATAACCACAGCGAAGAGCGGGGTGCTTGCTATAATCACAATCATTGTCGATAGAGAGGTGAAGAACGTTCCGAGGAACATCAGGATGGTTGGTGGGATTACTTCATCGATCACATAGATGTCCTTGGAAAAGCGGTTGATGATTCGGCCGGTCGGGGTGGTGTCGAAGAAGGACTGTGGGGTATGAAATTTGTTCTCCAGCAGAGCAGCGTGGAGCGCCCGGGCTGCATTAATGCCTCCCATGGCCAGGGTGAAGGAGGAGATGAGAACTATGAGGCCTAAAAGGCGAAGAGGAGACGCATCAGACTTTGTAGCTCCAGGTTTCGTTACTTCCCATGCTTAGGATAGGATCTGGGGGACAATTTTGGGCCACAGCAACTGGTGTCATGGCGTTACCACCTAAGTCCTCTTTACTAAGCATTGAGACATCATGATTTTATCTGGTCTCACCTTGCAAGAAGCCCAAGGCAGCATAGACTCCGATTCGCATGGCTGTGTTGTGCTGGGTCCCATTTATCACCGGCTCGTTGGTCCAGTCACTGAGCCACACGTTGGCCCCAATGGCAGCAGCATTTTGACAGCAATATAGGAGACAGATCACTAAAGAAATGGCAGGGCCAATAGCCTTCATGTATTGCCAGAACACTGTAAACTTCACCTGCAAAATCACACACCAAGGCTGGTTTGTACAACTTACACAATCAGTTTAGACAGATTAAAAAAAAATAATATCTTCATCAGAGGAGCTGCTAAGTTCAGAACTGCCCAAAGCCTAACACACCACAGAGAACAGTTCATCTGATCTGCCTGAGCTTCACGTCAGGGCAATGACTTTCACAAGATGCCAGAAACTTCTCTGAAATATTCTTTTCCTCCATTTTGAGGAACTGTATTTTATTCATTTCGTGGGGGTTTAGTTTTTAAGGTTATGCCAGAGGGGAAAAAAAAAAACCAAACAAAAAAAACCTGATCAAATAGCAGCAGAGGATGGGTAACAAGAACAGAAGCCAAGTTTTCCAGGCAAAAGCAGAACTTGGCAGGCATATGGAGCTCAGGACTACTTTAAATGGCCTATTTAAGGAAAAGTGCTGAATATGCCCCCATTCAGGTGTCTTTACAGCAGCTTAAATGAGGTACGAAATGCTGGTGTACCCCAACAGGAACATAAAGAGATGATGCTTGTGGCAAAAAGTAAAGATGCTTTCTCTAAGGTAGTGCAAAAAGGCAGAGAAGCAAAAAGAGACAGAGACTCAGGACAAAACTCAGTCTCTAAAAAACCATAAGAAGGAATAATTAAAAGAACAAGTGTTGTTGATTAGGCACTTTGAAAGCTAAAATAACCCACAGAAACAGCTAATTACATGTCTGTGCCATGGACCACGTACATCAGACTAAACAGCACTCACTGAGCCTTCTGAAGTGGAGGGAAGGGGCTTGCTTTACCAAAATCTCCCTGCTCCTGTTCCATCCACTGCTCCTTTCTGTCCCTTTCTTTTACTTTTGTATTCCTACCTTCTCATTTTTTTTTTTCCCCTGCTCCCATTTCACTCCTTGTCCCTGGCTCGGGAAGATTACAACCCCTTTTGTACCTACATCCATAAAACGCTCTCGACGACGGGGTGGTGGCTGTGATTTAGGCAGAGCAGATCTGCTGGCCCGCAGCCTGCAGCTGGCTCCTATAACCCACCCCTGCGGGTCACCAGATACCCAGTGCTGCAGCTGGACTCAGCAGCAGCCAAACTGTTTAAAAACCAGCGGTGCTGAAAGCTCTGCAATGCAAAGGCTGGGCTGACGGAGGAGCGCAGTGCTATATGGTATCAGGTGACCGTGGCAGAAGCTGGAAGGGATTTTTCATCTTTTTTTTTTTTTTTCCCCCTCCCCTAAGTACATAGCCTTTGCCAGGTGCAGAAACCTCTGCCAAAATCCCACATTTGAATGATCAGGGGCCACCAGTTTAATGCCCAAAGCCTACAGTTGCAATTTATACAACACATTTAACAGAACTGGATCAAATGTAAAAATAAACATTATTTTTTTTCAAACATTTAAAAAAAAAAAGTGTAGGAAAAGAGAGAAGGGAATCAAACTATACCGTTCCCGTTTCAGTGGTTTCAGCCTGAATAAGTTTCTCGTTTGGATTTTTTCTTGGCAGAGGAGGCTCTGCTGGCTTCTTTTCACAGACTCTTCGTTTCGTTGACATTTTGTTGGGACATTCTCCTCCCTCAGAAGATATTACACTAAGTTGCCTAGTCAAAACAAAAAGAGTCATTAGGAGAAAAAAGGGCATATTGTGGCAGTGCTAAGGCAAGACTGGGACGCAGGAGATTGGACTTATTCCCAGCTCTTCTACTGAGTTCCCAGCCTGAGTCACAGCCATGGGTGCTTGTGCCACCCTCTGAATGTTCAGAGATGCCAAAAATGCAGCACCTAACGCAGGCTGTGGCAGGGCCTGGGCTCGTTGGCAAGGGCCTTTAGAAGCTTCATCGCAAGACAGACATTTCAAAGCTAACCCTGGGGCTTCTCTGTTTTCACATCAATAGTAGCTGGACAGCATCTATGGGTACTCTTATGAAAACTTTTAAAGATTTCCAAGATTCCCAGTGGAGAGGCACAACGCAAAGGGTTTATCAACCATGCAGCTGGCAGCAGTTCAGTGTTGTGTGGGTAAATACACACAGTGGTGCCAGCTGAGAACCAGAGCTGCTTTAAGAAATTGGTTGAGTTCAGATTAAAAAAAAAAAAAAAAGATTGCAGGAATAGATGTTGGATCTTCCTTGCAGGTTCCTTCACATTTATTGTCAAGAGGACACTAAACCAATTTACATACAAGAGGAAAGAAAGGAAACTAAAACCCAGACTAAGAGGCAGTACGTGACCAACCTCTTTCAGATGCGTTTCACCCCAGACACAGACTATAAACACTAGAGGATCACATGTTTACCTAAGAAACTGTTTGCGGACCTCGTTTGTCACTGGTTCATTATCTGCCAGATCAGTGTGAATGCTGAGGGTGTCTTCAGCTAGCAGGACTTCTTCCTCCTCCAGCACTGCAAGACAAGATCACATCTCAGATTTTCGAATAAAGCAGAAAGCGTAGAAAAAGGGGGCAATGCAAAGCAAGAGTCATGAAAAATCATAGTGCATAAACTCCGCCATATTTTGCTTACATCCTTTCTGTGAATCACTTTTCCTAACTAAATTGCAAAGATCTTGTGAGGCAGGTTGGCTGCCAAATGCATTTACATCACATTCCTTCATGGGAAATGTTAAGCGTTATAGTCAGTTCTAGCTAAATTCACTTACAGGGCATGCTCTAGGCATGATCTTGGATGGGGGAGCTACATCAGGAGCTACTAGAAGCCTCTGATGCTGGTAGAAGATGTTGTGCACATTCCTCTGTGCCTGCCTGGAGAGAAGCAGTGTCGCAATCAAAGAGCGTGGGAACACTGTCACACAGAGGAAACGTTTACCAACATGCTTTAATCTTGTATAATTTTATCAGAATCAAACCAAACTGAAAAGCAACCCAGGATTAAAACGTCATTTGAACTTTGCTATATGAAAAAAACCCACCACCATATAAACAGAGGAAAAAATACCAGACCCTGGGTAGCCCCTTTGATAACAAGCCCAGTTGGTTCTCAGCTACTCCATTCTCCTGCTGAGCTTGACCTTGCTAATCATAAAATAAATTCCCAACTTTAAAATCATTTCTAACACAAGAATTGCTTTTTTTTTCTTTTTCTCTATGACAAACCACATGAAATTTTGAAAGAAATTTGTGAAAACATTTATCAATAATGCAGACTTGGCCACAGACATTGATTTTCATGATAGTGCAGAGAGGCAAATGCCAGGCTGTCATGAAGAAGCGAGGGACGCTTTATACAGAGAAAATATCTGTAATCTAGTTGACAGAAAAAAAGACATGTTTTAAGAAAAAGCAATACTGTACTTGTTGGTTCGTCCTCTTCAATGTCTTCATCAAGTGCATAATTTCGCAGGAATTCTGCAAAGGCCTTGTTTTGTTTCAGAAGGTCTTGGTAAGATCCCATTTCAGAGATTTTGCCATCTACCAGGACAACTATATGGTCTACCTGAGGCAGGAAGCTGATGCCATGGGTCACCAGAATTCGGGTCTGAAGAGGGAAAAGGAGAAAAAAGCCACATCTCTCAATTCTCATCGTGGGGACTAACTCTACTCGGCAAGCCAAATACTGCCACATTTTTGGGACAGGGAGCGAGTTACCATGTCAAGGTGAAATGCCAGGGTAAACACACTGTCTCTGTGAGCCAAATTAGCTTAGAAATATGTGCATGAACTTCCTATGCTTCCTACCACATACTGATACAACCACAGGAGGAAGTGAAACAACTGAATTATCACTCCTGCTTTCCCTTGTGCTGATTTCCTTTGCAGCCCTTCTCTTTTGAGCTCCAAGACAGTCTGAGAAGATCACAACAGAGTAGAAGGGGAAGGAAAGGGATTGCAATTTGGTTGCAGACTGCCAAAGACCTCAGTAACTGTAAAAATCAGTAAGCTGTTACAACTTCCTCACTACCCTGCCTCCGAGTAACAACAAGCAATACTAAGCTGACAACCTTTACAAGTTTCTGCAAATCACAAATGCCTTGTTTTTGGAGATCTCATAGTAGGGATTTTAAAAGACAGACCAGGTTTCTGCCTCTACATGTTCTGACTAGATCACATCACTTGTGGGCATGCCTAAATAGCAGCTCACTGCAGAGCCTGTGCTGTGGGGAAAAGGTGTCCACGTTGCCAATAAAACACAGAAATTCAGGAATGATTCAACGCTCAAGCCTCGGTGGTGAAATAGCTTTCCTGTTACCCATCAGCGTTTCTGAGTTTGTGTGCATTTTTAAGAGGATCTAAATGCCAGCTTACTTTTCCTTTAAGTACCCCATCTGGACCAATAACTTTGTCAAAGATGTGCTTTGCAACATGCGAGTCCACAGCAGAGAGAGGATCATCTAACAGGTAAATGTCAGAGTTGCTGTACACTGCTCGAGCCAGGCTCACCCGCTGCCTCTGGCCACCTGAAAGGTTGATGCCCTGAAGGGAGAGAGAGAGAGAGAGAGAACAAAACATGTCACACAACTCGCTTCCAACAACAGCTATGACTTTTTATGGCTCTCACCCAGTCAAACACACGGATGCTAAATGAAACATGAGACACTGAAGAGAATAACTCACTCAGAGCCAGAGACAGGAACAGAACGCCTCTAAATCTGTTTGTTCCCTGCCAAACTTCCACTCACCCAGCAATCTGGAGATGGAATAAGCCTCTTGCTTAATGAGCTCCTAAAGGGAGCTGCTAAAACACAAAACTATAAAAAGGAAGACCATCAACCAGGATGTAAGATGCAAACATACAAAGCAGGGCTACGGCACCTGGAACATCTTCCACATCTCTTGTCTCACACACAAACCCACGTATCCACCCCACTTCACAGTATCCATCTCAAATTTAGTGGCCTATGAAAAAGTAATCTTTGTTGGTAGTCATAGATGTAAAAGTTTCTCATTAAAATGAGGTGTTAAGGGATGATCATACCACTTTTTCACTTGACGCACACCATATGTTCCCTCCCTTTTTATCCCTACAGGAAAAGGAAGGACTTTAAGTATTCTGGGCAGATGCACCTTTACAACTGGACAACAAATGGGGGATGCTCTGATCTTCCAGGGCTAGATGTGCAATTACAATGTGCAATGCACATCACAGTAGAAACACGCCCTCAAAGTCAGGAACAAGTTCATGTCCAACTGCCTTCCACAAAACTGCCCAGCACATTTCAGTGTCAACTGTAGCAGGGATGGTATTGTAACGATAAACCAAATCAAGTGCTGACTTTACAGCATTCTCTCTTTAGCTAGACGGAAGAGGAATCACCAAGCAGGTCTGACTTGAAATAAAAATAAAATTACCTTCTCTCCTATCTCAGTCTGATCTCCTCCTGGCAGCACTTCCAGGTCAGTTTTTAAAGCACAGGCCTCCAGGACATTTTGGTACTTTTGTTCATTAGGAGCTTGGCCAAACAAAATGTTATCTTTCAGTGTGGCATTCTGGATCCAGGCTTGTTGAGGCACATAAGCAACAGAACCCTAGAACAACGAGGAACAAAGGAAACCTCTGACTTGTTACGAGCAACAATTCATGCTTACAACTCTGATTAAGATCTGCAGCACACAGATATAGCTTCTGTTTGATATACGTTCCCATTATAGATATAGATGTGCTAATTGCTGATGTATAGTTGATAGAATCAGGAAAATAGTTTCATATAAAACACAACCAAACAGGCGTGGGCAAAACTCAAATAAACATGCAAACAAGCTGACAGAGGAGCAAACAGAATTCCCTCTCCAGTCTGATGTACATTATAAGCAAGGCTGGGCATAAGCAGCACATTTACAATGCCATTTAACAATGGTATGGAAACAATACCAACCTTAACAGCCACTTCTCCTTCCAACTTTTCCATTTCACCCAGGAGAGCAGACACCAGGGAAGATTTCCCACAGCCAACATGGCCAACAATGGCAACCAAAGCTCCACTGGGGACCAACAGATTTATACTGTGGAGGAAACAGGCTGGAAATTAATTAAACACTAGTTTACTAAAGACATTATGGGTCCTTAAACCAGGGCTGAAATACACAGTGACAAATCAGCCTGACCTCAGCCTGACTGGATATAGCAAGCATAGCTTGGTCACTGGTCTTCTCCTCCCTTTCTTGTGTACAGTCAACTGTAACCAGAACTGTAGGAGTAAATGGAAACCCAGCATTAATCTATCTTGTTAAATCAGCAGGATTGGTAACAAGCCTTTTAAGACCATTTGCTGTGTCATACCAGTCCATCACCAAGTCAAACGGGGTTAATAAGCATTTTGAAAGCAGGTGGCTAGCAGTTTGAGCTAGAGATGCATGGTTCTTCATGAAATAACCCCCCAAACACTCAAGTCTACCTGGCTGCAGATTTGTCTGCCTGAACCAAACTGGCTCCTTTGAACTCTAAGCCTCTTGCTTGCAGGTTACTCAGCACAACAGCACGAGCTCCTTGGAGTGAGAATTCTAAGAATACTTATCAGGTTTCTGTGATTTTGATCTGAGAACACAGCATAACATAATGAAGTATATGCTTCCAGGCAAATTTTGTTTGTATTCATTCCAATAGGCAAATGAGCAAAACATGCACCCCCGCAGTCTGGATATGGCCCACGTAAAACCACAGGGGTGAGTCTTGAAGACACTTGAAAGAACAGACCACTGCTCACACGCCCAAGTCCAAACCCAGACTTCTCAACTGTCCTCCTAATCCATCAGATGGATTTGATTTGTCTAGCGCTTTCAGTTAAAAAAAAATAAATGTCTATTTAAGAAATTTATGTAGCCTTTCTGCCCTTTACTGGGTAGCTATTTTATGCTAGTCACTGTGGAGTTAAAACCTTACAGCACTCTTCTGTAAAGCCTAAATACCACCAGGCGTGAGGATTCGCTCAATGTTTTAAAGGCAGAAGAGATGCACTTATGGGATGTGCAGAAACAACCTTTTCCAGAAGTGAGCCTGCAGATATTACTAGGCGTCTTTCAAACAGACCTCCCAGGAGCCAGAAACCAGGTAGATGTTTCATTGCAATTGCACAAAGAAATCTTACTCTTTCAAAGATGGCTTGAGCTCCTTTCCCCAGCTGAACGTCGCGTTTGTAACGCTGATGGCATTGCCTGTGTGACAAGAACACAACAATAGAGAAGGCAGGAAATGTATTGCACAGACCAGTACAGCTGAGAGACTGACAGACAGAGGAATCTTTATGGGTGTTTCATGTACGATGTAGTTCCCTTTTCTACTGGCATGGGGAACACAGTCTCATGACCGGGGGTCACAAGACGGGCTTGTTCAGAGTGAAAATAACTGATCACAGCTTAAGCTATAGACTGTGAGCTTACAGACCTGTGGACCTGAAAAGTTGTCCTGCTTCTCCCTGCCCTGGTGAGGCCAGGCCTGACATTTGCTGTTCAGAATCCCTGTGCAACTCTTAGCACAACTTTACTTAAACCACTTTCAAGCTGTTAGGAGACCACTGCACGCTGTTCACTTCGATGTATCAGATTAAACTTGCCTCTGCACAGGTTTTTGCTTGCCACAGTAACTGCCACAGATCTGCAGGCTTTCTTTACCTCCTGGTGGGGTGGGGTGTAACAGCAATCATGTGGCAGCCACACAGCCAACCCTCCTCCTCCTCCTCTCTCTACAGCATCACACACACAGAAGTTTCAAACCGCACTATCACCAAAGTGCATTACATGAGAAAACACATTTTTTTTGAGAGCACTTGGTTGCCCGTTTATTTCGTGATACTGTTTCCAACAGAAGGAATCAAAACTGTTTCTAATGTTCCTGAGCATTTGTGCAGTGCGTGAAAGGATTGAGCAGGTCTTGCTGTCCCTAGTCAGTGGATGCACTTCATTATGTAGTGCTGTTAGCATCCAAAACATTGCAAATACAAACTCAGGCCCAATAACTCAGCTCAAAGCTCAAAAATGTAGCTTTTGTAACTTACAAAATCACTTTTGTGATTTCCACATAGTCTGAACAGCAAACACACACTTTTCAAAGCAGCTGCTTTGTTTTCTTTTTAAAAACCAAGATTACTGTTGTTATTTTTTTAATTCTTTTTTTTTGATAACTCAACCAGTCCAAAACAAATACAAGATGTTTGTTGTATTAGCATAGTTTAGAAAAATACTGATGTCTTTACCTGGTGCAATCACTTTTGTTTCCACGCAATTTGGATCAAGTTCATCATGACTCAGGAACTGCTGAATTCTCTTTAGGGAAACACTTGTCTAAGAAAAGAGCACAGTGTCACTTTATTATTCTTTTAATGGGGACGTAATGCTCTTGCTAGTGAAAAAGCAAGCATGCAGAATGGCTTAAGCTTTCACCCCATGGGCTTGCTGAACAGTGACTCATTCTTTCCCTGCAATCGGTCTTACGCTGAAATCCAAGCTTTTAACTGTGAAATTTCTCAGACCAAGCTGAGTTCATCTAAGTAAAGCAAAATTCACACAGACAAGCTTACTAAGAAGAGGTCAGGCTTTCCAACACAGGGCAGCAGTACAGAAAGGATATTAGAAGGAAAAGCTGCTAAAAGGGAGATGCAAGGGATCTCTGCATTCCAGAAATCAGGGATATCTGGGGTTCTTTTTTCCCCAAGCTGTTCAAAACAACTTACGCACCAGATCCTCCTTACCTGCGCAATGTTGCTAATGACTTGTGGGAGGATACTGAGGGGAAACTTTAAGATATTAAACAAGGAGAGGGAAACAAAAGCCTTTTCTGCATCCAGGATATTCTTCTCATCCACAGAGACGTACACAGCAAATGTCGTCAGTGCTACCTGGAAGCCAGAAAGCCAGTTTACTGCAAGACGTATGTAATATTTTGACATTTTAAAAAGCAGTCAAGCCTGATAGGCATCTCTGAAATAAGAGTATCATCAACAAAATGGGGCAAATTCTCCATTTCTGACCTTTTCAACATGCTTTAAGAATGACAAGTCACATGAACAAGTTGATGCAAAAAAGGGCACGCGGAATAAAATAACTTTCAGATTACTAATGGCTGCACTGAGTTGATCTAGGAGATTCAAGAGGTGAACTACAGAACGCGGGTAAATAAAAATGAGAAGCAGTTATCTGGCTGTGGTTTGGCTGCAGTTCCAGCTCCACCCAACCAAATTTCTCCATTGCCAACTGCAAGCTGAGCAAACAAGACCTACTGAACAATAGGAAAGGGACTAAAACCCAAGTTGGGCCTTGGTGTCTAAAACAGTTGGCCAGGACTATTTTTGACAAAGCATTTATCTGAGTGTTTTCATTCACCATAACCAAAACCCTTTCTGCAAAAGGGATCACAGTGCAATGCAGTGAAAAATAGAGGGAAAGAGAAAATTGAGGAAAAAGCATTTCAGAATTTGCAGTGCATCATTTGGACTCTATTTCTTACATTAAATAAATCTTTTTTAAGGTTGTAGAATAATTTAACAACTCGTTCTCCCACTAAAACAAGCAGAGCACTGTAACACGAAAGGTAGAAATGAGAGCTTAAGACAGACGTTGTCCTGACTCACTCAATTAAAATTTTTTTTTTGCTATTTTTGCTATTCACAAATATCTCTGAGGTTTCAAATTCTAGTTTCAATTTGTTAGGGGAAGTACTTTGAAGTGGTTGGAAATTCTCCTGAGACAGTTATTCCCAGCTTCCACTGGCAGGCTTTATCAAGAAATACTTTAATACCGATTAACAAAAAAGCTCTAGAGAACAGGGAACTTTGCTTCAAAGCATGTGAATATTTTTTTTTAAAAAGTATTTACATTTTATTCCTATGTACATTTAGCAAGCACAAAGCCTCACACTTATCCTTCAAGGACGTACTTGTACAGCTTAGAAAGTCATGCAAATTCAATTTACCAGGAATGGTGCGCTGATCCATGCAAAGGTGGACAAAGAATTGAGACAGGCAGATTTTTTCAAAACTCGGAGCTCATTCTTTCGTATCTCCACCACTTTTTCTGAAAACGAGGGTTCCCAAGCGTACAGCTTCAGCACCTTTATGCCACCCAGAATCTCATTCATTAATTTAATGCGGGAGTCTTTATATCGCATTTGTTCCACCTAGGTTATCAGTAAACACAGGAGACAAGAGTGTCACAGGAATGACTAGAAGAGAGCTTTCAACATGTTCTCTCACAGCTGTGATGGCTCCTTGGGCTATTTCTAAGGAGGATGCAAAAGGTAATTAAAGAAAGCCAGACGGTTATGAGTAAGCTTACTGTGCAAATCTATACCTCCAAAGAAAGCAGAAATCAAAGAAAATGCCTGAAAAGCAGAGTACAAAATCTTTCCACTCATCTTCACTGTTAGGAATTACATTTTCAAAACCACCTTAAAGAAACATTCAGCCACTTCACAAAAATACTACCCTACTTCTTCCTTTGATTTCTTCAGATTTTTTTCCTGATATTCATAGTTATATTTCTGAGGGCATCCCTTGAAAATTGTGGTTACTCCTAGTTTAGATTTTTCCTTTACATTAGAATACAGTGCTTCATTCAGTTATTTAAAAAAAAAACAAAACCCCTGCTCAGCTGTATAGACAAAATGAAAAACTGCATTCACACACACATGCACACCAAGTTATGCAGCTTTGAGCATCTTATAATGGGCAAGGGAAAAAAGGAATGTTAATACTAACATGTCAGCATCCAAGAGATTTAGTGGGAAGCCTGCATGTCTCTTTAAGGCATGTAATAATACCACTCTGTTACTAAGGCTGTGCTTAAATGTCATAATTTATATTCGTTTTCCAACTCTTACCTTTTTACACCCACATTACTTTTTTTAAAATCTTCCAAACAGTCACTGATAGGTTGCACAGCACAAACTACTTATTAGATTTCTCTAGCACAAAGCCAGAGGGCACTATTATATTGGTTTTTTTCATCCTTCCTTGACTAGAGACAACTAAGACTACAAGGAAAGGAATAAAGGATCCTTTTACCTTAAGATAATAACTAAAATTTAGCCCAGCTCAGTAGCCACAGAAGTCAACGCTGGCTATTAGCATAAAACACAGGCTGCCAGGTTTCAGTTACCATCTCTGAAAACAGTCATTCACAGCTTAAAAAACAGCATTTATTTGCCCTTTCTCTAGACACTCCTAGAAGAAGCTACCAGGTGAAGGGATATGGAGACTTCTTGCTAATGCCCAAAGCTGCTCCAGCAGTATGAGGAGCCACTGGCTCAATGCCACACCTTTCCCTTAAATAGCATTCAATTCACTATGCAAAAAAAACCAACCAAACCAAAACTATTTGAGAGGATACAGTTATTAAATATATCAGTACAATCTTACTCATAAATAAACTAGGGCAAATAGCAGCTCGTTAATGGTGAAGACAACCACCGATGCCTTCATTTCTGATAGCTCAGCTGCCAATTCAGGTAACATCACCTTCTCTGCTGGTACCTTACCTGGAATGCTCTGGTTTTCATTGCTATTGCAGAGTTAAACGGGATAAGTAAAACCATCACAGCAACTCCTGCCAGCACAGAAGGCCCTAAAGTCTTGATTGAAAGAAAAAAAGTAAGTTATTGTTATACCTAAATGCTGCTGTTCCCTACAGTAAGCATGAAAACAGGAGTAGGTTACAGAAACAGAAATGTACGTTTTACATAGACAAGTTGAACTCCTCCCAGTGAAATGTTCTGATTCCACAGAACAACTGAGAGGAGACAGAAAAACATGACAGCATCCACCTTGAATTATTATTATGCTAGTATTGGTGATAGCAGAGAGCTTTGTGATTTACCTGTTAAGTGATTCCCAGTGGAAAGAGATAGTAAGTTTGCACTAATGCAAAGAGAGCTACTGAGCAAATGTAGAATGGGAACATATAAGCCACAGAGAAGGAATTTTTCCATTGACTTCTCTCTGATCCAGGGAACTGCAATTACTGAATGAACCTGGTACCCTCAATGGGAGTAAAAGCACCCAAACTGCTGGCTACCAGAGTTCAGCTTACCAGTGGAGCAGTAACTCATAAGGCTGCGACAACTTAATGGCTTTCAACTCTAAATCAATATGGTTATGTTGGTGCTACCGTTTTGTGCAGTAAAACAGATTAATTGCATAGAAACACTTTAATGATGAAAGCCAGTTCTCAAATGGAACCAATAAACCCGAAAGAACTTCACTTTAGCAAAGGAATAATTATGGTTATTCCAGGTGAGATTTGTTTCATGTTGACTTGTACAAAACTTCTTTATATAGCATGATATAATCTTTAGATGTGGCCTACATGTCCTACGTCCAGGTTATTTTTTGGTTTTGTTTGGCTTAAAACCATTTCCCTCAAGCTCTCATTTGTATCAAGTTCTGGGAACACTGTGATGAGTCCAAGACTGATCCTATCAAAGCAAGGTAGGGACAGAGGAGACAAAAAGGCTATCTTTGGCTTCAAATGCCTTATCTTGCATACCAGTTGAACAAAATATTTACAACAAATTAATCATGTACACCACTACAAGACACTTCACTACAAGACAGAACAATACATTTCCAAAAAAGCAGTGGTGTGTCAAATTAATGAGAAAATACTAAGCTTGCACATCTTTTAGACAAATTCTGAGAAAACATGACAAAGTCTGTACCTGCCAGAGGAAATACAAAGCTAGAAATATCTGGAGTGGTGCAGACCACAACATGTTCAGGAAAGTCATCAGGTCCATGAAACGTTGGGCATCCACTGACATCAAGTTGACAATTTCTCCAACAGTAGATGAGCGCTTCGCTGAGTTTGTGATGACTAAGGACTGAGAAATAAGAGAGATTCAGTGGGTTCACAATCTTAATATGTACAGAGAAACACAGAGAAGAAATCCTCATTTATAAGCAAAACAAGACACTCCCCAAGAATGTGCTCCTCCAACAAGAATAAAATAATTCACACCTACATCAATTCCTAATCTCCAAAGAACAAGACTTCATGAAGTGGTTTGCTCGGGAGCACCTCTGTCTCTAGCAGTATGTGGCATTCTAAAGAAAACCTAGTTGTATCTAATCAACTCATAACACAAACACGCTATTCTCCGAATCCCTTTTCCAAATATTTATAGTGAATCAATATTTGCCTATGATATGACTGGTGACCTACCAGTACACCCACATTAAGTTGCTGTAAATTATGATAGAGGTACTCCTAAAAACTCTCCAAAACCCCCAATCTTTTATATTCCAGGAGGCTATTCTTCTCCAATAGGCCTGTTCTTCTCTGAGTATTTGAGATCTGAGGTCATTTCTTTGGCTATACACTGTCTTCCAGCTCATGGAATACTTCCAGTCTTACCTTTCGATATATCACTCCAGTGATGCCAGTTCTCAGCCTCATCCCAGTAACAAAGCAGTACTGGAAATGCTGGTGAAGTATGAGTGTCTGCAGCACAGCACAGATAAACATCAAAGCCGCAATCAAAAATCCCCACCAGGTTGGTGCATCTTTGTTCTTAATGAAGCCGATTAATACACTGTTTTTCAGAAGATTAGGGAAGGAAAAGGAAAAAAAGGAAACAAAAATAAAAAACAAGCAGCAAGTTTAATGGGACATAACACAGCTTCTCTCAACCATGGCATCCTGCCACATCCTCTCTCTAACCACAAAAAGTAAACAGCTCTCCAGGATGCAAGCTGAGTTACGACTGCAGTCAAACAACATTGCAAAGATACAACAGCATAACCTTGGGCTTGGCCAGTGAGAAAGTCCATTTGCAAATGAGCCTGTAGAAGATGAAATATGACGAGAAACTCTTAGGTTTCCCCCAAGATCCAGCATTTAAACACAGGGCTCACTGTCTGAGCTCTGTTAGGCAGCCCCCCAGGGCAAGAGGTGAATGATAGGACACAGTGGGACAGTGTAGTAAAGCAGGCGAAACCAGCTTCTTTCCCAAATCCTTTCCAAGCAGCCTGAGTGCTTCTGCCTGGGGTGTTTTCCCACAAAAAAACCCACCCTAGATTAAAAGACATCCTTCTGGATAGATGCATAAAGAGTTCTGCACGCCTACTTTTTTGGTACAGTAGTAGTACCATTAAACTGGCTGTATCATCTTTTATTAATATGCTATTTCTTACTACACACAGCTGCTCTCCCTGCGAGACCTGCACACCATCATACAGCAAACAGCAATGTCCAGTGTTCTCAAAAATCACATCTGCAACTTCAAACTACTGGCCACAGTATTGAATTATCAAAATACGGGAGGACCAGAGATTAGACTCCATGGTTCAAATAACCAGCGGGGGGAAAATACACCTGGAAGCTACAAATCAGGCCCCAAAGCCTTGTGTTAGAAGCATGAGGTTTTTTCTGCGTTTTTCTTCTTCCAGTCCAGAGAGATCTTCCTTCTGCACTGCACCAGTCAGTCATGCTGTCAGTGGACAGCTTCAGGAAAAACTCTTCTTTGTAGTCCCAGCATGGGATTCAGCAATCTTTTTAGAAACATAAAACTATCTTATGTGCAACTTGCCAGACAGCTATGTCTTTTTCATCTTCTCTTACCAGTAGCAGTGCATTTTCCAAGAACTGCGGGAATTTAGACTTGAGAAGAAATTCCCCATCATATGCCTTGAGATATCACCGACAACATATCCAGGAATTTATGCAAATTTGAGAAATTCCCAGAATAGATTATACTTAATGTGTTCTCAGAAGGAAACCAGCTGCCTCCTCTTCAGTAGGGACTCTGGAAGATGACAGACTGTAAGCTATTAAATGTCACCATACTGGGTCGGACCCTCTTTTTAGCAAATTTCTGGGTATGTCACAAACCACCCACAGAACAACATGATCTCAGAACACAGCTCCGCATTGGGGTTATTTTAAGAGACACCGATATAGGAGCAGGGCCCTCTCTTCTCCCCTTCCCTACATCCACCTGCGGCCTCCATCCAAACTCCATTCCTCTCTCATGCATTAACAGAACTATGTGCATTTCCATTGACTTGGGAATAAAAAAATAATTGTTTGATAGAAATGCTGGTATTTCTACTGTTACTTTCTTCTTAGTTAATGTTTATCTGGTGAAATTCTCATTTTAAGAATAATACTAGCAGAGGAAAAAAATGTGGGGATTGTGTAAATTCCTTTATGGATCAGGCTGAGCAACTGGTCCCCCTGGAGATGGGAGGTATAGATGTTCCTCATCCAAGGAGAGTTTGAAGACATACCATGTTCATCAAGATCTCACCTGTTTGGTTTTTTTTGTTTGTTTTTTTTTTTTTTAATAGAACTGTAATTTTATTTCACATGGAAATTTACTGCAACTGTGCCTCACACATTCCCATTGCTGTGCACAACTAAGAACACATGAACTCATCTAAATGGTCCAAAAATCTTTCCCAGATGACAGCAGCACGGCCACTAAATGAGCATCACGCTTCATTTGTATATCAAGTCACGCTACAGCTGCGGCCACCACCACCACATGTGGGTATCAGATGTACAGAGACTACTGCATCCAGCAAGCAGCGCTTCGCTTTGATTTCACAAATAATCCTTTAGAAATGGGGAGAAATTGCTTTGGACTGCTGCACGGAGCAACAGTTAATTTATAATTCAAAGCTGTCTGTTGGTGATGGACGATTTACAAATCTTGCATTTCAGTGAAGCTTGCCCAATTTACAGCTTCGTCCACATGAAAGAACTCCTCTCTTATGGCGCTTCAGCGGAAAGGTGGGGGAGCACACACACACAGCACTGTGAGGGAAACTAGTTATGCATTTCAAAAATAAATACTCCATGCCAAAGCCAGGCCTCCATTGGGACTGCACATAGAAACTACTCGCACCGTAAACCAACCTTAACAGCTGAGGGTTGACGAAAGAAAGCAGGTCTTGTATCAGCTTGAAGAAGGAGCCGATTAAGAAGTATGGCCCAAAGGTCCTCAACAAAGCTTTGAGAAAGGAAGGCTTTCTATTGTGCTTTTTGTCCCTGATCAGAACTTCTGCTTCCTCTGGACCATCACCAACATGATTCAGCACATGGTTAGATTTCTTCATATACGTCACATCTTGTTTCCTAAGGGAATGCAAAAAGAGACAGCTGCCAATGAGAATGTCATGGCTTTACGCGTACAGCACCGCACAAATATCAAAAAGTCTGTTCCTTTCTTTGCTACTGATTAACAGCAAGACTTTCAACAAGATCTAGACGCTCTCAGGGATAGGCCACTCTTGTGTATAGAGTCTTGTTTTCTTTCCTTTTTCTGCAGCATTTACGAGGTGCACTCCATGGGCCAGAAAATCAGTCGCCATGGGATGAGAAGGTAGTCCAAAGGAGTAGGAGATGAAGGCTTAACTTCTTTGACAGATGACAGAATTGACCTTGAATCTCCAAGTTCTTCTAAAGGAATCCTCTAACAGTTGCTATTTACAAACCACAGAAGGCACCCTCACCTAGTCCTTCCTAGACTACGTTCGTTATTCAATTAGTAGCTGTACTAAACCTTTAGCCTTATCTGATCACACACCTGCTTTCAGAGGAGTAGTCTGAATCCCTCCAGGGGGACAAGGATTGAATCACACGCCAAGCTAAGCGAGGAAGCAGGCACAGCCCTCTCAAAATACAGTTTTGCATTCCTGGAAACTCAAAAGAGTACAAACCATAGCACCTCCAAAGCTGAGCCATCCCCGAGATCTGGGCCACAGCTGTCCGAGGTTCTTCCAGGACAGAAACTTTGGGTTTAGGTGCCTAAATTTTACTCAGATGACAATTTAGGTGTTTGAACCCTGTTTGACTCTCTCTCTCTCTTACTTTGTACCTTTCTTTCTCCATCTGCAAAATAAGCCAACGAAAGTGACCTCTTCTGCAAAGCTCTTTGAGACTGATGAAAAATGGACCCAGCAGGTCTGTGCTGCTCTCCAGGGCTCTAGGTGGGATTTCTAGAAGTACGTCTGGGTGCCTGACTTGTGTTGCCTATCAATAAAGAGGGGGCGCTCTGGGAAATTGCTTCCTCCATGAATTACTCTCAAAGAGCAGCCTGGCAGCTTTTCTACCATCAAATACCAAATTGCTGTTGTTTCTTGGGGGCTATGGGACCTACAGAACAATTTCCTGAATGTCAGCCAGGAAGGTTAAGTCCAGGTGGAACAGGGAGAAGGAAATTAGAGTCTGGGCACATAAGCCTTATAAGAAGGGGCAGATGGAAGCGAGACCCTAGGAACAGGCATTTGAAAAAGAACTTTTAAGTACTACCAAGTGAGGTTGGATTTATGATTCTTCATAAAGAGCAGGCAGATTTTTTGGAGCTGGCTGGCTGCAGAGTCAAATAATTCCAAGAGTCTGTGAGCATTCCAAATGATCACTCTGGCTAACAGTTCACAGGTAGAAACTTGTTCACATCCTTTCAAACAAAGGTATGTGCAAATCCCAATTTCTTTGCAATAAAGTTTGAGGGCAGGGGGAGAACCTAAACCAGACAAATTTATTTTTTTTCCCCAGACAAGAACAAACAGTGTTGCCTTTGTCCTTCCAGATCAAACCTGAAGAGTTTATGAGCAAAGCTTTATTTTTCTGGCAACCAGGCTGTTAAACTCATTGAAGGATTTGAAGAAACAAGACTATTTGCCCCTGGCTTTATGCTATTAAAAATGCTTATTACAGTGACCTCATAGCAACGCAATAGTTCTTTCACAGTAAAAAATTCCAAAGGGAGAAAATGCACTTCCAGTATTTACTACGGGTTCTGGGTGAGGTCAGGTTTCCAGCAGCGTGTGGGACTGCTCACACCCAGTTTTTTTATCAAAGCAAAAAGCATGTGCCTAGTTTCCATTATTTATAGCAGGGCAGATAATAGATGCTGATTATCTCATGGGAAAACACATAGCTTTCTCCATAGTGATGACAAGGCCCTGCATCTTCAATTTGTCTTCATAAGCAGAGTTTCAGGAGCTAACCAAAAATGAGGCAAAACAGATTCCAGCTCTCTCTTCTCCATCCAGCACAACTCTGACTTCCTCAGAAGCAACTGCCCTTATCAGTAAAGTAAGCAAGTAGAGACTTCAGCCATGCGTGCAACGAGAGCAAAAGCAAAGGAAAAATACTCTTTGCGTGCTTTGTTTTCTGTAATAGCAACTTAAATCTGAACTGATTTGTCCTGTAACTCATTAGTAGCAAATGAACCATTAGCAATTATTTAACAGTAACTCATAAGACAGCTGTGAAGCAAAATGTAAAAAAGACTGTATAGGTTTTGGAACACTAGAAATGTGATAATCATCACAATAAAATAAGTTTAAAGCTTTAGCTATACCAGAGTTGTAACTGATTAAATTTTTAAAAATAAATTACTACTATGTACATGGCAAACATTTTCCATGGCACTTTCAATACATGTACAACTTGACACAGCATTTTTAGTGTCATAAAAGCTTGCTCAGAGCAGATTTAATGAGAAGAGTTAAAAAAAAATAAAATATTTAAAACAGCTGCCAAGCAACTACCACTAATGTTATTTGACATGAAGTAACTGAGAATACATACTTGTAATTGAAGAATAAGCAGAGCCACAAAGCTTTTAGAGTTACGTGAAACCCAGCAATCTGGAGTACAGTGATTTGCTTTGGTTTCACTCTGTTCCCCACCTTAGAATCATTAATACAGTCATCACAAATTCTTACCTGAGCTAAACAAAAGCTAGAATTTATGGTTAAATTCATTGCCAACTGGCCCCAGTTTGTATGAATAATTTCCAAAATGCAACAAATCCCATGACAACACTCCAGGCACAGTTTCTGGTTTCCTAGCAAAAGTTTTCCTGGACCCTAGGCACCTCTGCACAATGGCTATGGCTCCTACTATACAAAAGCCTGAGGGAGTGAGATTTATGTTTGTAGAGCAAAAGACCAGAACCCAGACAATGCACATAATTCCACACCGTAAAAGTAGAGACATTATGAAAACAACAAAAACCAAACCCAAGTAAAACCACAGCACACACAGAGCACTAGTGGACGAGCTGCTGGTGTTAGTGCTGGAAACCTTTCAAATTTTAGCTGCAAAGTGGAACTCTCCACATCATAATCAGCCTTGCCAAGGACCTTACAACTCTCTCCTAATATTACCACGTAATAGGGTCTTTCCAATTTGGCAAGGACATGCACAGAAGAGAACAGAGGAAAACCTCCACATGGAGAAGAAAGCTCCACAATGAAAGGAAATGGAAGCGCAGGCCTCCTCCTTATTGACATTTTTCATTTGAAACACACTGTTATCACATCTATTTCTTTGGAAAGATTTTGGACATTAACCAGTGGGAGAAGGAAATACAGTTGCACAATAGATAATTTCTTAAGATCAGATTAGCACAGAACATGCAATAAAAAGGATATCCTCTCCAGCATGGATGTAACTATATGCAAGTTTTGACCCCCATCCCATTTCCATCAGAGACTATGGGAATTTTGCTGCTAACTTCCTAGGTATCAGGAGTAGGATCTCAGCTCTTAAAGTGGGATATCTCTCCCCCTCCTGCCTTTCACGTCTTGAGTTTCATATCTTTACTGCAAGGAACTGAAGAGCTGCTCACTGCTAAGAGCCTTAAGGCTAAAAATAGTGTCAGGCCAAAAAACTCATGCTGGGGATGATGAGGAATTCCTGTTGGTTTATGGTGCTCTAACATGCCTAGGAGGGAGGCAATTATGGGGTTAGACATCTACCAGCTCAGTGATGAAAGCTGTTCATTTTCTACAACCCAACCAACTCAATCCCTTCTGCATCTGCAGCCCTTCTCCACGTGGTAAACGGCACTACCTGTCTGTGTAGATTTTAAGCACGTAGTTAAAAAGTGTGTAGGTGTTACACAAGCCCCAGAGGGCTCCTGCTTGCCTCTGCCTAGACATATTAAAATAAGAAAATTTGACTTAATATTAATGAAGAACAGATAGGTTAAAGAGGTAGGTGCCATTTTTAGTTGGCTCATTTTCAGGGATGAGTAGCTTATTAATGTTGAAATGACTCAGATCAATCTCTGTTTGCAGACTGGTTCATATACTTACTGTTTGCACTCTGCTTTCTCTTTGTCCCATTCTTTACTTAGTTGTTGCACAATAATTTTTGAAGTATCATCTTCATTCAACGACCACAAATCTTTATCTTCCAGGGGTCTTTTGTAACCAAGAATTGCCATGCTGCGTGTATGGAGAAAAACAATCCCATTCAGTTTGGCTAATAGCACTTCAAGCATTGCTAGAAACTCTGTGACTATTAAACTAACAAAAGCAAGACGATGCATCTCCACAGAAAGCGTGATAATTATACCTCCATCTCCCTTTGTTCCTTATATTGATGCTTGCAATTAAGGAAAGGACATTACCTAGTTTTGATTACATGTATTTTATTGAAAACATCACTTCAGAAAAAAAAAAGGACAATAAAAACCAACTACCAGAAGCATTTGAATGAAACTGCGGAGTTAAATGAAAAGAGTGAAGCTTTAGAAGAACTAAGTTTATCTGGAATAACTGTCAGAGGTGAACAAAATGAAAAAGTGATGCTCACATAAGTTGAAGGAAAATCAGATTTCTCTGAAAACTACAGCTCCTCAACAGTAAGAGGAATTTTGTCAAGGGACACAAACATCTAGTTGCCAAGAACCTTGACGGGGAAGCTGAACATTCAAAACTCTGGAAGTTTAGAAAGATCTCACTCTCCCACTGAAAACAACTTTACAGGGCTGTTGCCAGGAAAATGAAGTTACATGGGTGGAAGAATGAAGACCTCAAAATCCTCAACCAGTATGGAAAAAACAGGTCTTAATATGACCTTTGACAGCTGTTCCACTTCTTTATCATGGGGATAGCAAACCCAATCTCAAATCGCATCTTTAATACACGTGCCTTTTGACAGCACTATCAGTTGGTGGTAATCACTTGTGTATATAACCCAGTTTACCTTCCCTCTTGTATGGAAAATGCCCTTATTAAAAAGCATTCACCCATGAACCTCAGCAGGAAACAAAACACATCCTCAGGTGGGTGAAAGGTTGCCACAATTAATCTTATGGAGCAGAGTCTTATATCTTGGTTTAGGTTATATCCCAGCACGCAGTAAACACAACTAGACTGTGTACCCCATTATTCATGCCCCAGTTGTTGCCACTGCTCTTTAGAGAAGAAGTTTGGGCAGCACGAACACTCTGAAAGCTGTTTCTAAAAAGGCTAGAAGTGCTGACAGCACTGTGGATGAAAAAGCATCCCACATCAACTACTTAGAGGAAAAATGTCTGCATTGCTAACTCCACACAACACATATCACAAGTAGAGTTTGGGGTTGTCAGCTGTCCGACAGCTTGAAGAGAGAAGCTCACCTTGTAAACCACCAAAATGTCAATCTTGACAGGAAGCCTGAAGTTAACTCTGGACATGGATTCTATAGTAAAGTTATGGGGGAAAAAAAACCCAAAACACAGAATAAATAAAGCAAGACATTTACCATTACCTTAATAAAAGGACAGTCTATTTTGATCAATTTTTGGTATATTTATGGTATATTACATGTATGTACCTATGTCCTAATGAGACATAAAATCGATCTCTTTCACTTCCCATGTCATGCAAAACTCAATATCTCTAAAAATTGCTTCATATATTGCCTTTAAATCACACTTATATAAGGTGAAACGTCGTTCTATAGTTTCTAAAATGTTCATTTTAAGAAATGAACTCAACTTCTCTCTCAGCTTTGTTCAACATAAATCCAATTAGAGAGACCATTTTATGAATTGAAGAAGAAATTGAACCTGTGACACTAATAATATCTTCTGTTATTAATGTTTTCCATACCTAATCTCAACACATATAGAAATCATTTATTAAGAAAACCCTTATAGACTTTAGCTAACTCTAAATGAATATTAAGCAAGTAGACCACCATCACCATAAAAATCACTCTTAAAATAATTAATATTACACTTCAGTGTTCATAAATGTAACTTAAACTGCTGTGAAGCAGCAAGTAGGAAAGCTGCTTTCACCACATAGCTTCCAGTCATTATTGATGGCACATATAATGAAAAAAGGCTTCAAACCCCAATATTACTCTCCTTTCCCACTGTTTTGTAAGGGGGTCACTAACTTCTGCAATCTCAATGACAATCCAAAGCTGTTTTCAACGACTAGTATTCTCAGCAAAACTCTCAAAATGTGAGAGAGTAAAATGCAAACAAAGCAAAACGAAAATACTTACAGGATTTGTATTAACAGGGGAAAAAAATGGAGGCTTTTCTTTAAAGCATGAAAGGATCAACTCAATGATTATCAAAGCAAAGTAGATGTAAAACGTGGTAAACCTGAACCGTTCATTTACATGGCCCTAGAGGAAAAAAGAAACACAGTAGATGATTGTTTTTATTGTACTTCCCAGCTCCCCCAACACACACACTGACTTTTCCACAGCTTCTTTTGGCAATTCCTTTCTTCCTCTACAGTTGAATACTGCAAAGTAGTTGCTAGCAAGAATTATCTTACAAAAGTATGCACGCAGTCTGTAAAGTGCCTAACAACATGCTTATCTCCAAGCTTTTCATTAAATTATGTCAAGTTCAAAGTGCTTATACATCTTCACTGCATGCAGACACCCTCTGGATTTGGGGCTACACGACATCCTTTTAAATTACCTCCAGGGGTTCTTGCAAGATCATGTCTTAAGCATAGGAATTGTCAACCCAGATCAGAGAACATCCATTTACTTTAGTATCTTGTCACCGACAAGCAGTCAGTGTAAAATACTTGCAGAAGAAGCTGCAAAAAAACACTTTATTGCATAATAACAGTCCCATCTGCTCTAGAGATATTTCCTTTCCTACTCATATGAGTCTGCAGTTGACTTAAAACTTCTTGCTGTGAGGCTATGTCCCTTATACAGCTCTTTTATACCCCAATGTAGCGTTCACTTAAAAAACCTTAGGTGCAAGAGAATGAGTATTTGGTCTTTGGCAGTTGCAAGAACAGAAGAAACATTACCCATACACTTTCTAAGGCTCTGCACACATAATTTTAAGTTGATTAAAGATTCAAACATTGATAGTCCAATATTTGTACTTACTCACCACTACTACAGTTTGAAAATTGACTTTAAGTGGTGCTTGAAAGGGCCTCACCAGGATTGCAGCTATTTTGTGAAGATGTTCTGCACAGACTGGCATTTAAAGTTTAATTCAATCTCCACTGGAATATTTGCAACAGCCTGGCATAGCAAAATCTTTGCTAAAAGGATAATGCCACTAACAGTTACAAAAAAGTAAGTATTAAAAAAAAAATAATAAAAAAAATAATCACCAAACAGAATCAACAGTGATTTCACTGAGGAGAAGCAATCACCTTGATGTTTTTCAAACGCTCCTTTTCACTCCTAGCCTTTGATGATCTAATCACTGAAGATCTGCTTTGCCCTACTTAGTGAAATTTGTTTCGGTGAGAAACATAACAGCTTTCTTACTGTGGGAGAACCTGCTATGTTTTCAAACAGGAATCATGACAGCCCAGGTTTCTTTCCTCTCCCTCCAACTTTCTGTTCTCTATTTACAGCCACAGTTGGAGTCAAAATGCTGTCCTCAGCACATCAGGCACTGACAAAAGAAAGCCTATGGAGCTGTATAATGTGGCCAAGCTGCCTAAGCAAAAAAGGAACATTACATATTAGAAGGTGTCATCTCCAATTACTACCCATCCCTATTTGAGCATGGCAGGGGAAGGGGTTGTGGAAGGAAAAAGGGAAGGGGGGGGGGAAAGAGAAAAAGAATCTGTTCTAATATATAGTGTTCTAATATAGTGTTGGTGTGGCCCTCACACGTCTATCAGGTCTCCACTATAGCCCTGGGCAAAGCAAAATCTCCTTTTTGACATTGCATGAGAAATCCCAGTTCCCTTCAAGTTACACAAGTCTGAGTCAAGGCAACGGAACCAAACTTCTCTTTCTCTCTGGCAAAAGCTGGGCTCAGATCTGCCTCCAAACTGGGTGATTCATTCGCTTCACAGAGATGTTAATGCTACATTTCCTGTTCTCCAAGTGCAAACAAGGATGGCATGTTACCTGTGCTGTTGTAGTCATGATCTTAGACCGGAAAGGCCCCACGGCACAGAGCACAGACAAAAACCAGAAGATAATGAGCACTCCAGAGGACTGAACTCCTCTCAGCCTTTCGTATTGAATAAGCAGTGTCGCTAACAGCTGTAAAAGTAAATACAGGAACACGTGAACACAATCCCATCCCACTGCTCCCCCTTTTCACACTCTCAGTTGGCAGCTATTACAGCCATCCTCGACAACAGGACCTCTGTGAAACAAAGGTCCCACCATAACTTCACAGAAGTCAACGGCAAAACCTCCTCTAAGGAAAGTAGTGAATAACTTTATGAAGTTGTTTTTACTGTTTTCAGAGCCTCATCTCCAGAATTCAGTTTTTAAACCAGACTTCAGACCTAGAGCTAGGCACAATTAAATATTAGCTACAAAAAAAAAATAAAAACATGTAAGAGCTGTCATTTCTCTAGTCCAGATGGACAATCATGACACATCTAGAAAACAAGATCTTAAAAAAATCTAACCAAGTGAATTAAAAACTAAATGGGCAAATGTTACTGCTTCATTTTTCATACAACAGCCACAAGGCTGTTTGTCATCCCAGCCACAGCAAATTTGGTTTCTGTTTAATGGAGGAACAACCACCAGATAAAAGACACAGTTTTACAAAGTCCAATACAATACTGAACAATGCACAAGCCATGCTCTATCATATCTCCCTGTTTAGGCAAAGTCATATCCAAATTCTCTCCACACCTAGATCACAAGCCTGGAGAAACAGATGAGAGCAAGGTGGGAGGAAGAAAAATCTCTCTATTATAAAGATTTTAATTTACATAACTGAATCTACGTGAGGTACCTGTAACTGTGGCTTTTTCAGTAAGCAAAATTTGCGTCAGTAATACAACTACTAATAATTCAGTTCAATGAGTACAGGATAAGTCAACGGATGCAAAAGAACCCTTTTCCTCCTTCATCCAACTAAGAAAGAATTATTCTTATTGGTCACAATAAACAGAAACAGCTACAAACCACAGTGATGCCAACGATCAATGGAGTTACAAAATAGACTGGTGGAGGTGTTCTGTTTTGCAGGAGCTCATGGAAAGAGTAGAAGAGGTCGGCCCAGCTCACGCACCACAGCAGGACACCAAACAGCTGGAAGCAGTCAAACAGAAACAGCATTTGGTAAACTCATCTCCAGGGGCAGCCAGAGGGCTAGCAAAACCCTTACGATTTACAGATTCCCAGCAAGATAAAGCTGTGTAAACAGAATAACACCGCTGCGTCAATCAACTGCAGTCACTAATAAAACAGTCCCACTCCACTCAAACTCCTGTCTCAGCTGCTTTCCAAGGGATTTGCAAACACAACCAGTAGAAAGACTAATATATTTACCTGTTTGGGTTTTTTTTCCTCATACTATTCAGTTTTGATTGGAAACATAGGAGACAGATTAAAGGCCAACATGACCCGAAGCGGAAGGCTGGAATTTTTCTCCAGGAATAATCCCAGCTCTTATGGCCTATGGAAAGTGACTTGCTTTCCTCAGAACCATGCCATTCGTAAACCAGAGGTGCTGCTGACACAAGCCATCTCTTAGGCACAAGATGCAGATGAAATCCCATAGCTATTGGGTAGCTAGAGGGGCTTGAAAAAAATACCTTTTTGTGCCTGCTCTCACAATGAGGTAAAATTCCCACTAGACATACCTTAAGATCTTCGTTTTGCAGCTTTCAGTGGTTAAAAGCCTAAGTAAGGGTGAAGGAATAGAGTTTTGGCTCAACAAAGGGGTAAACTCTCTTCTGCAGCACAATCAACTTCTCCCTCCACCCGGAAAGATGGGCTCACAGGATGGACTTCTTCACCAATGAACTACCTTTTGGTATCCTTCCTCAGAAATCTGTACATATGCTGTTGTTTTCTATAATCAAGTTCTTCAGTTCCCCCATAAATTAGGGGGAATTTTGTTTAAACCCCACTGCAGTGCTTATTTGGATACTGAACTAACCCTAACAAACTCCAAACTGCAAAGAGATCTTACCGTCTTGAACCTGCTCAACATGGAAAGCACGATGTATCCTCTTTTGTTGTGCTTTAGGTAGAGAAGATAAAAGGGTAATGCACTCCACAGATAAATGCTAGGGATCCACGCTAGGATGGTATTCTGGAAACATGGTGTCAGGTCTGGGTTATCAGTGTGTATTGAAAGATTTGAATCCTGGAAGAAAAAAAAAAAAAAAAGATGAGACATTTATTAATAGAGAAGCAGAAGCACTGCCAATTGGAACATCTGCTTGAAGAAGTTGTATCCAAGTTCTGCTGGAGTTAGCAAACGGCCTTAGTAAAAGCTTTTAGAAAATACCTATCCCAACTACTTGTAGTTAATCTGCTTTAGTAAAGGGGCTAAGTACAGTTTTAAATTAATACCGGGTAAAACCTAGAAAGACAGACTTCGGCCCTCCTGCATCTCAGAGTTGGACATACATTTTGTAGCAGACAAACCCCTTGTGTTTCCGTCTTTGCTAAGGCTTAGTTAAGGCTGCTGATACCACAGCATTTGTCAGGCATCCCCAGCCTGGAGTGCAACTGCTAAACAAAGCTCTTGAGGCAAAATCCTCAACTCAAGAACTCATCCAGCAAGAATGTCCATCACTGGAGAAAATGATCAGACTTACAGCAACCATACCCTGACCTGGGAAACCCCCTCCATTTATGACTAAAATTTTATCCTTCTTATTCATATGCCTCCAATTACATATTCTAAACAAAGGTAAAAGGAACATATTTGTACATAAGAGGTAGGAATATGGGTTTTCTTGCAAACGTTGCAAGCAATGCTTTCCATCTGTGACCCTGGACACCACAATTCATGTATGCAACTTGTACCTAAGGATTTGAATGCACCACATGCAAACGCAGTTACGCAAGTTCAAACTAAAAATAGAAATTTCAGTACAGTTAAGGGGAACTTGATTTTAATCAAACCTACTGGAAATTCACAACTTGCATTTTGCCATATGATGTGTCATCTTAAATGTGGCAGATAAATACTTACTTGCAGGAAATGTAAAATTACTTTGCTGTACTATCATTAACAAGGAGATGATAAAACTGAAGTATCTGTGGTTCAAATATGCCTTGTCTCTGCACTAGAATAATTTACTTGTACCTAATTATTTTTGGACATGAGCTCTCAGGAGAAATATCTTTCAGTTAAGCCAAGCCACTTCTCCCCACCTCTTATAAATGAATGACTGACTAGTCTGAATATGAATTCTTCAACCAGCCCTGCTTTTCTTTACCAATACAAAGAGACCGAATGCTGAAAGCCATGGTCGATTTTAGGAGAACTGAAGAGCCACAATCTCCAGACAATCTTCCAATCTTGGTGATGATCTGTCAGAAGGGATATGCATCACTGCATCAGTCCGCATGCACATGAAAGAGCTCATAAGTATAATGAAACTACAAAGCCTTGGCAGGTTGCAGGACAGTTTGTCACTCAGAGCTTCAGCTTTGGCACAAAGGAAACCTCTGGCAGTGGTGAGCGGTGGCACAAATCCATTAGCTGCGCATCTCGACTGCATCCTTTAATGTTGCAGAGTTAGTGCCTCTGCAGCTGAGAAATGGCTCTTTCAGAGGCATGCAGGCACCCAGCATGGGCCAGGGGCATAAAAACATTCCCATTTACCTAAACAGGTTTATCCAGACCTAAGGGAACCTTCAGCCACAAATCAACAACACAGGGGCAATTACACTGCAATTCAAACACAACATCAAACCCAAACGAAACTCCAGCCTCACATTCAAATTATTTCTGTATTTTCCTCCAGTGAGCAGGTCTCTGGCACCAGAAAGGAAGATAACGTTTAAAGAGCACCCATTTTTTGGCTCGTCATCAAAACATTTCAGCATCTCTAACATGATAAGCAGCCCTAGCAGCTACCCTGCCTGGGGCAGGAGATGCCCTCTAGAAGTTTGGAGCTGAAGTTTATCTACTATCATTTATTCAACAGAATAGTAATTTCCTCTTTAAATTATATGTGGTTTAGCAATGTCTTGAGCATGTTTGCAATTGTGCTCCTTTCGCTTGCTAGAAAAAATCCTGGAAAAGGAAAGCTAAGGAAGAATAGCAATAACTGGGCACAGAATAAAACAAAGGTTCTGTTTAAGGGAAAAGTTATTGGGGGGGAGGGGAGTAAAGCACTCTTAATTTAAACCTTTCCTGTAAGACCAAAATGTCCAGAAATTACTTTCTGTCTGACAGCAACCTAGAAACTGCCCCAGATGTCCATTAACTTCGGACTGAACACAAGCTGACTATTGTATCCAAGACACAGACTGTATGGCTGCCAAGCCATTTAAAGGTTTTCATTAACTCTTATTTAAACAAGGCAAAGGACTTGCATTTCTGAATGTATAAATACAGCTGGCCAGAAGACAAAAATTCTGTCTTGAAAAAAAAAATAAAAACAACACATAAGATTTTGAGATTCGGTTGAATTATCTCTGAGAATAAAAGTGGAACCTTTCCAAAATTATGTGTAAGTACAAGAAGCAGCATCCACAAATGACCAACAGGAGCCTACTGCTTCCACGGTACATGGGAAATGGGGGTGTGGGTGGAAGGAGAAACCTGTGCCCAAGGTGACAGACCTGACTACTAGCTGTCTTGGGAACGTTCTCCCAGGTCCAATTCCATCCTGGACCAGAAAAACAAGCTTTCCTGGAACAGAGTTTTTTCTGTGAAAGGTCTCCCATTCAATGAATGTTTTCTGAGAGCAGACTCTTTCCATCCCTGAATACAATGAGAGGTGTTCTGTTAGAAGACACAGTGCCTAAAATATTTAAGTAGTGGAATTTCATGCAAATTACTTGCTCACCCTAAGATTGGACCACGGTGGACTAATGCTGCCATGCCATGTGCTATGTAGCAGAACTCTGCTATGAATTATTATTATTGGGAATATGAAAGTTGTGTTTCTTACCACATTTCTTCCCAAGCTGAATCTGTTTTCACGGAGCTGGCAGTTTCACTTTATGGCTTTATAAATCACACTGACAGCATATATTCCAACATCCACCCCAAGCCTAAATAACCCATTTCGAGTCAGAATATAACACAAAGGCTCAGTACCATCTATCCTGTCCAAGCCAACATTGTTAAACATTGCTAAATACCCTTCAATTCAGCAGTAAAATTATGGAACTCCACCCCTGAAAACAAACACAAGAAGCAATGGTTGGAGGGACTCACTAGCTCTTTAACTCCTATCTTTAAGGCTCCCACTTTAATCTGGCATTGCCTTTCCACGTCCTGAACTCTGTCCTAGTAAGCAGGCCAAGTTTAAATGCTTCTCGTGTCCCATTCTGATTGAGGATGGAAATACCCACCTCGGGCTGTCTGGGTTTGAGGGTTTCCTTTGGACTTGCTACTGGAAGGGGTCTAACACGCTGACGTTGGATAGCACAGGCGTTCCTTGGCTCATGGCTCCGTGCTGTCCCGAGAGCCGCTCACCTTCCTAAGGGCATCACATCTCCCTCTCAGGTTCCCCTTCAATGAAAGCCCACTGAAAACATTCTGCAGGCAGCTCAGTGACCCCGAGCCAGGGGGACCCATCAACAAGCATCTCATAAGGGCAACACCACTTTCTCCAAAGAACTTATCCCAGGGAAACTGTAACAACCAGCGTATCCATCACAGGTAACATCGATGTCAGTTTGTTTCCCCACAAGCAACTCTTGAAGGCAATAATCTGTGACCTCTTCCTAATCCCAACTCCCATTCCACTGCGTGGCTCCTCTGGATCGCCAAGAGCTCAGTGGCAACTGTCTGGAAGCAGCAGCATTTCCTTGGATGTAGTGTCATGGATCAGGTTGGAGGCGCTGGTGGCGAGATGCAGCATTACAGAAATACCAGCCTGCTGTACCGAACCCCCAGACACACAATTTACTTAATCCTGTAATAATACTTAAATGCAATGCTAACATCCATGGGAAAAGAGATTAGAGATGCTTGTTACAGCTTCGCAGCAGACAAGGGGTTCCCTGGAGTCTAAAACTTACAAATTAGTGGGGCTTTCTGTTGATCTGTTAAGAATACCATTGACATTGCCCCTTGCAGCAGCTTTCAATCATACCCATCACTCCAGCCTTTGGATAAACATGACCCTTGTAGTAAGGGCCATTTGTGCAGCAGGACCTAAATTTAGATGAGGAGTTTTAAATACATGATCTTCATTTAAGGGAAGGTATTTAACAGGGGGAGCTCTGAGCAACATTAAATCTACTCTAATACTTAGCATTTTCTCCACTGGAAAAGAAGACTGCTATTGAAAAAGCCATCCTTAAAACGGACAATGCACTTAAAGGAAGCAAAAATTCAATGCAATGTATCTTGAATTTCTTGCAATCATCCCTTACAGCTTTCAAAGAAGAGGGGGAACAAACAGAAAGCTTGAAGCTAGGCTGAAAAACAGGAACAGGGAAATTCCTGTCCATCCCTTTTCCAAACCCCAAGGATGATGTTAAGAGAACCTGCTGAGAAAGACCAGTTGGGATCTGGTCTTGAGTTTAAGTCTAAAACTTAAACTCCTTCTCCACTACAGAAGCTCAAAATAAAAGTGCCTCACACTGGCTTTCCCCATCACATGGCAGATGCTGCAGAAATGCTCTTCAAACAGCCAGCAAAGAAAAGCTTCCAAACCCAAGGGAAGACTAACATCATCTTTGTTAGGCAAGCAGTTATCTTCGTTGAGTGGATAAATTAATACGTTTCTCTCTAAGTTTCCAAAGCACAAAAAGAATCAGGAAAAGCGCAGGAAACACACATTCTTTATCTGCTGGGAAGGTGAAGGCCATTGCGCTGACGTCATTCACACTCTACCCAGGGTTAATACATGCCACATCACTAATTCTGTGTCAGTTATCACTAAGTTGGCATGTTATTTAAGATTAAAAGTCAAATTGGAAAGCTGACTGGTAAGATACACACGAAGAGTAAAAGACGGGGAGCGAATAACTGAAAGTAACAATGCTTTCTGCAGTAAATAAACATGGAAATGGTATTTCTCATAGAATAAGGGGAAAAAAAACAACAACAACAAAAAAAAGCAGCTGGTTTTCTCTTGGCTGTACCGCACAGTCTCCTCCCAAGCACAAGGATGGCTCTGCAGCTATAGCTCTGAACCACACCACCACAAACTGTCAGGGCTCAGTCTTAGCTACAGCACAGGCTTCATCTCAGGCTCTCCACGTCTCACCTCCCACTCCTAGCTGCTGTCCATCTCCTCTGCTTGGACCCTGGGGTAAGCTCTTTGGGGCAAACTCTAGTAATCATTTTAGAGCACAAAGGCAAACATGCACTCTGCTCCAGGCCTCCGGAAGGCTGTTTCAAATGGCCTTTTCAGAGCAAGTTCATTAGTTTACGTTTCCAAAGGAACGATTTCACCCTTACACACAGAAGCAATAACGTGCTGCATTAATCCACAGTGACTGCTCACAACTCAATTCCTTCAGAAGATTACATGAACCACCTCTTTTTCCCCGCCCCCCCCCTTTCCCCTCTTAAGGCAGGGCAAAAGATAACGACATTCTCCTCTGCAACAACTCAATAATTCTGCTTGGAGAAACGGTGAGGTTGAAAGGACATAAGCATTTACAGTACTGCATAAACCACACAGTTAATAACCAGAAACAGTATTCTTCTGTTTACAAAGCACACTGTAATGGTTATCTGCATCACTGAAGGACATCATGCAGGAAACTGAACTTTCTTTTCCAGCAGTAAAAGGATCTTTAGTGACTTATTTTAATCGATCAAACAGACCTTGCACAAGTTCATAGCCTCTACAAGCAAGTTTATGGTTGTGGAGTAACTAGTCACGTTTTTGCTTGAGTTGAAGTTTCATGGTATAAATGGTACCAACCACACAATGCACGGTGGACCAGACCCTCAAAAAATCAATGTACAGGCTTAGTGACAGGTGTTACACAAACCAGCAAGTTTCTCTTCCTACTTCTTTTAGTTTTTGAGTTTTAAGAGTAGAAGTTCAGAGCTTCTCTGCCATCGTGAACAAAAACGAGGCAGGATGAAAAAAAAGTAGGGTCGTATTCTGCCACAGTCACACAATCCTGGAAAATGTGTCTTTCAAAAAGCATCCGTAGCTTAAGAGAGATAGTAAAGTAGAAGCTGACCACAGGAAATATCTGCACCCAAGAGAACATACACCTGAAGTAAAAATAAAATCCATCCACTTCAACCATTTTAGTAGCAGTCAGTCTTCTTGCTTGGACAGAGGAGACTTGGAGAGGGGACGGTGTAGTGGACCCATAGAGGCACCAATGCTCAGGAGTCAAAAGCAGGATTAAGAAGAAAAGGATCATTCTTTCAGCAGAAGAAAGTCCCTGACTGTTTTTTAGAATTGATCAAAGCTACATACTGTTGTAGAGAAAAATTTTTGTTAATTGCACCAAAGGCCTTTCCTATAGCCTTGTGGAAGTACAAATAAAGCAGTGGGTTGCTGTATTTCAGCCCAGCATGATGACGGGTGTTGGGAAGTAACTTTAATTTGAGCCATCCCATCTCCCTTCCATTGAAAGGAACAGGGTAAACTGAAAGATCATGAAGAACCCAGCTCAATTATGAAGAAGTAGGAACAGCTGAAGCAGCTCCAAATGAGATGGTTCCTGCTTTATTTTCTCCCCTTCCCACCCTCACTCCTCCATTTTAAGCTGGCCCATCCAGTTGGACTGATGTACAATAATAATAAAAGGGATCATCACAAAAAAAAAAAAAAACCCCTCCCACCCTCACTCCTCCATTTTAAGCTGGCCCATCCAGTTGGACTGATGTACAATAATAATAAAAGGGATCATCACAAAAAAAAAAAAAAGTCCCCAGTGCTACTCTGACACTCGGCCTGCTAGTGGGAGCTGGAATGGACAAATTGACTGCAGCAATAATGAGATTTTAGCGTCTGGTCAAGGCTGTCCTTAACATGACAGCAGCGTGGGAGTTTGGTGGGGAGGGGACAAAGGTGACGCGCCACCTCAAGCGCCCAAGGTTGGTCACACTCTTCAGCTGCAGGGACAATCATTAGGGGAGCGCCAAGAAGTCAACTGCGGCAGCAGGCTAAAGGGCAAGGACAGACTCCAGGTGCTAATGAGCTTTAATGCCAAGATTAAGCCCGGTTTATCACTCACAGAACTGACCTAAGCTCACCTAACACAGACGAGCGTTACGCTCCAGCTACACTCTCGGAGTTAATTTGTACAAACTGTACTCATCTCTCAGTCCACAGACCTATTTATCTTAGTCATTTTTACTGAGAAAAAGAGTGAAAATCACAGTCTGGCCCTAAACCAGACAAAGAGCTTGCAAAGCACCACTACAGGTAGCATCTTTGGGAAAAGTCTGTTCCTACATCTCCCCCCACCCTCTCAGCTATTCTCTCTTCTCTTCCCTTCTTCTTAAAGTGAAGGCTGGCCTTCGGTGTGGTTAAACCAAGAAATTCAGAGATAAAGAAAAGACGGGATCAGGTGACTATGGAGAAGGAGTATGTTAATCACAGAAATCAGAGCAAAGGCAGAATTGTCCTGATGCAACGCTCTACCCCAAACCAATTGCATGTGTGGCTTCTATCCAACACTACGTGATGTGAACTTAAAGGTTAAAACTTGATTTTTCTCTTTTTTCAAAAACCAGGAAATCCCCATTTCAAAAAGAATCATGTTCATTAATCATAAAAGAATCATCATGATCCAGCTATGATCTGCACAAAAACCCTACAGCTGACTCTGCCCGGCCAGTGCCGGGAGGAGAGAGCAGAGTGGTCCTTGACTAATTGCTGTAAGACCACAGGGGCCCAATTTCAACTTCCTTACAGTAATGATGCTTCAAATACCCAAATGAGCCAGAACTTTCACATTTCACCACAAAGATGCTTAGATGTGGGAAGTGAATCATCGCAGGTCCCCAACACATAAGCAAGAGGTAGCCACTCTGTAGCAGGGGCAGGAGAAAAAAAAAAAAAAAAAAAGAGTAAAAAGAGTAAAAAGAAGCAGGCAGAACAGCATGGCTGCATAGAAGATTACCACTGGCCACAATTTTCCATCCAACAGATCTTATAATCGCAAACTATTTCCCCCAGAAGATACCTTGCTTTTTCAAAGGAGAGAAAACATGAAAGCGTAAAGGATTTTTTGCTGCTTTTTGTTCCACTTTGCTTGCTGTCCCCTCTCCTTACTGTAATAAAAAGATGATATCCAGAATGCGGAGATTTTTCCGTGCTTCCAAACATACGTATTTTAAAAAAGGAAATTAAATTAAAAGATTGCATTTGTAAGAAAGAGGTGGGAGAGATTCTAGAATACAAATCATTAATCCGTGGGGAAAAGGAAGAAATGACAAATATACTTCTCTTTTTTAATTGCACAAGTGTCATATGTGTTTCTGTATTCTCAGCAAGTTTGGAAACTAAATGACTTTGACATTTGAAACAACTCCTGTGAAACAGTTTTTCTTCTCTCCCTTTTTCGTTTCTCACTCTGTTCTAATTCAAAGCTTTAGGACACCGGCACATGACGTTACTGTAAATGAGCTAAGTTTTATTGCATTGACTTCACCTCTCAGGCTGCTGTGAGATTAGCACAGGGACAAGGTGCCAGAGGGCAGAGTCAAGGCTGCCGCTTGTACAAAAGCCCGACTGCATTCCTGGGAAGATCTCTGCCCGCTCGCCTCCAGCTCAGCCAAAAAACGTGCGACTGGATAATGGCCCATCACCTTGGCAGCGGTATCAGGAGACAAATGGGGCATTAGCTTACTGGAAAAATCAAAGATCCCATTTAATAGGTTTCTCAAAGGAATTTTTTTTAAATTAAATTTTAAACAGTAATAGTCTCTTCATTTTAATACATTACAAATTTACACGTGTAGAAAGGAAAGGATTACATCTCCAGTGGCATAGCAATTTGCCTACCAGGTAGGTTAGGCCCATCTCAAAATGCTTTATATTCTTAACTGTAGCAATTAAATAAGCTCCATTTTAAGGAGCTCTTCAAGTGACTTAGATTTTGTTTCAAATACTGTTTCTTTTCAGTAGGGAAACTTTATAGAATTCCTCAATCCTAGACAGTACAGGTACCAGGCATGTCACTTAAGCTGAAATGGTCAGAGCTGTGACCAGGGGGGAACAGTTGTGTTAGAAGCTGAAGAACAGATACGACCTTGAGTTTTGCTATGGAGAAAAAGTGCCCCTGTGGGGCTTTAATACTTTAATACTCAAAGAAAGCAAAGTGGGACTCTGCCTCCCTACAAAAGGCTCCCAGTTCTGTACCATCTGCACTGTCCCATGGCATCCTGTCCCACCCCCAGGAGATGCATGCAAAGGAGGGACAAGCAGGATTTTGTATCCAAAAGGCCTTTGTGAAGCATCTCCCACAAAGTCAGAGTGCACCTGGAAAAAAAAAAAAAAAAAAAAAGATTTTTCTCCCCTTGGGTGGAATTTTTTTGTCACAAATCATTTTTCCTGACGTTCCAGAATTGCAGCTGGGAATTCCAGAAGGGATTCAACCCCACTGGTCAGATGTTGGTGGTGAGAGTTTTATCAGCCACCCCATTCTCCTGAGAACTGTTTTGTTTGTTTGACCTGTCAGTTTGAAGGAAACGGCAATGACTGCTTCCCTTGAAAAACATGAATAATCACATTCACACATTCTACTGAAATGAAAGTCATTTTCATGAGCATCATTAATTGACACCATCGTTGAAGGACTCCATAAATCCTTGATATTGACAGCTTTCACTGGTATTAAGCTTTGCTCACAACTCTCAAATCCAGACTTTGTCTTTCCTAAACAGATTCAAATACAGTCTATTATGCTGTTTACACACAGATCATAGGGCCTGGATAATACTCCAAATCTAATGATAAATATTTATACTGCTCAACACTGAGAATCTGAGGCTCTGATCCTTTAGTAATAGCTTCCATTCAACTCAATTCAAGAATCTTAAGTCTCGGAGGATTTGAGCTTGAGGACTTAATTGCTTTTAAGTTCAGGATGTTGCCAACACAGCTACCCTTTGAGAGCAGAACTTCATAGATCTGAAGTCTGAAGAGACCATTAAAGTTACCTATTTTGATCTCCTACCTAATGTGAGAAAGAACACAGATACCTGATGCAATCATTTGTGAAGTGATTTACAGAAGTGGGACTCAGTTATCTCAAGCTGGATGCAGTTAACAGAGATTATGGGAAGATCTGTATCGCACTTATAAGCACTGAACTTTCTGTGTTTATCACAGTGTGGCAGAAGAGGAAGCTAATATATAAAGAACAGCCAGTCTGGACCACACCATCCTACTGCAGAATCCCCCCTTAGCAATGACCTGCTAAGACCTTTCGCTTCACTCTTCCGCTGCAGGAACTAATTTGGTTGAAAATATAATGGAATAATTGAAATTCGATGTATCATTATCAATTTAGGGCCAAGTCACATAAGTTGTGGTGTTTTTTTTTTAAAATAAATTTGTATGCATGTTACAAGTAGTACATGGTTTGCCATCTTCCTTGAAAGAAAGATTTCTTCCTTACTACTACTCTAACCTGTCATCTTGAGCTACAAAACATTTAAGCATGATACATGATGAGGTAAAAGGGGAAATTATGCAGAGGGGAGATTGGTGGCACTTTGAGGCGACAGGGCAGGAAGTTGCATTCCCAGAGAGCAGCACGACTTTTAGTCCAAATCCACTCAAATTTTACAGAATGACTCAAGATGAAGGAATATCCGCAAACCTAAAGGTTAATGGGGTGCTTGTATGAGACTATCTCAAAGACTGAGGTATTGTTTACTTTTGAGAGTTGCTGCAACTTCCTGTTGAGTTACTCAAGAGCCTCTGGATGAAGAAGGTGCCAGCGCTCCACGTGGGATGGGGAAAAAATTAAAAAAAAACAACAAAACTAAGACATCTGTCAAGATAGCAAGAGACAGGATAGACAAGGAAACGGAGCTCTGTGGGCCAAGCAGGATCAAAAGGAACAAGCCTGGATCTCATCCATAACCAAATAGAAGTTGTGGCCTCTCCTTTGAAGCGCTGTATCACTTGTCCTCACATTTCCTATTTATGCTGTTTAAATAATAATACCCCAACACCAAAGACACAAGCTGCTGCTTAAGCCCAGGCACTTAGTCTGTATGCTAAGATGTTTATATGACCCATCATTGCAAGAATACCCAAGTACTGCAGAGCACTTTTATTCTCACAGCAGCCATAAATGCCACTTCTTACCCAGAGAGTCTGGGCTGCAGAAAGACAACGTGTCTTTATGCTGGAAGAAAATTTGGTTTTCTAAGCTCGCGTTGTTTAGTCACTAGGCCAAAACACTTCTGCAGCAAATTCTTCCTAGAAGGTGACTGTTCTCATCTCGGAGGAACCGCACACAGTTTACTACAGAGGAGGGCATAAGCAATGAATAAGTGATAATTCACCAGTATCTACTTCTCAAGTACAGAGATTGTGGGTCACGTTAATTGGCACGCCTATCCAGCACACTTTCTATCACACAGTAAATATGTGACACAATAAGTAGGAGGTAATTATGGGCAATAGTAAATAACACACCTAAGGACTGCCTTGTGTGGGTATGCGCTATTGCATTCATCTCTTCCCGAAAGGAATTTAGCATGGAACGCTGCTATGAGATACTAACAATTAGACTCAAATTCCCAATTGAAGTAGACAGTATGTTTCTAAGTGTTATGATGAAGACATTGCTCATACTGCATTTTGAAAAATAATGTTCTGGTTGTTCCTCTGTATGTATAAAATATCCTGTATTTGTATTAGTGATTTGCTGATTGCATGTTCAACAGGTAAAGCAACAGCTTGGAAGCCAAAAGCTTTTATAGATTTCTTATGTGACCTACAGTGGTTCCTTTAATTTCTTAGTTCTAAAATGGGTTGAACAGGAAATTATTTTGCCTCTGCACAAACACAAAAAAACCAACTTGTTGACATTTCCAGCAAAATTCCCCACCCTGCATCAGGGTGAAGAGTTGAAACCGTAACATTTCTGATAAGCCAGAAAAAATCCAAGATAAATCAATCTTCTGTTAAAGTCGATATAGTTGAATGTAAACATTTTCATGAGCTAATTCTGAACAGTTTTGTGTTGGTTCTGCCCTCCTTTTAACAGAAAAGTATTGTAATTGGTTTAAACTCTAAAACAAAGAACTGTTTAAATTGGAACAGCACATTTCCTTTCCCTCTAAACAGTTTTAAAACTGACACCAGTATGTCCTTCAGCTTCCAAAAATACCTAGATTTTCTTTGACAAAAAATGGGGAAAGAGTCTAAGTTCATCAGCTATGAAAAAGCAAACATTAATATTGGTTCATATTGTCTGAAGTTCTTGATCTGAACTGCAAAGCTGCACACCATTAGTTTGCATGCACAGGCCAGTAACTGCCTTTTACCTTTTCTTCCTTCTTCAAGTGTACAGCAGCACGAGAAACCCCAACTTCTGTGCACGTATTAGAAAAAGAAGTCTCCACCTGCATTTTCTTCTGGAACAGCATATTTGCACAACAAATCATCTCAAGGCAACTGTCATCTACATGGCCATCTCTTAGAATCTCTCATAAAATGAGTTTGCTCCTGTTAACAGAGCAAATACCACCAGCTACTGAAAATAGGGTCTAAGACTCTTGGACACTGAGTCCAATCTGCTGGTCACTGGGTTACATACTCCATTTCACACAGTTACTGAGTACCATTTTTAAAAATAATAAAACAGTTGGAAGGTTGTTCTGACTCTAAACAACTCTGGATCATTCAGAAGAAACAGAACGGGTCTAGATTTATGAAGAAGCTCACCCATTTGCTTAAGGACGATTGCTCTTCTCTTTTCAATCAGTCTCTTTTTATTCTTCAGTAATATTTTATTTTGAGGTATAAAGATGACATAATTACACCAAAAATATAAGTTTCTGGAGAGCTTTGACATGACTGACATCTTCCTTCATGGACTCGGACAGAAAATCCATTTGTCTCCCAATCCAAACTACCACGTTTCAGAACAACTGGAGTTAATCACATTTGCACTATTGCTTTGTTAAATACATTTAGAACTCTTCATCGTTTATGCTGAAAATAAATGTTTATTAATTAAAATCCCTTCCCTGGATTACCTTTATATCACTTCCTGCAAATTTAGCTTTAAAAAGCCATGGCAATATGAAAACCAGGATATACTACCTGAACAGAGCATACACCAGACACAGGATCCCAAAGGGTACTGTGCTTGAGCTTAATAGTACTGCATAAAGTACAGAATGATACATTTACTTCATACTGAAAACCAGCAAAACTACCTAAACATTTTACATGAGCATATCAACAAATTGTTATCAAAAGCTTTGGCCACAAAGAGTAGTTACACTAGAATCCTTCCTTGAGAAGCTAAGACACGTGTCTCAAGCCAGTCAATACACTAGTGAGCAGTGTTGATCTGTTTGTGCTTGTTCCCGTTCTTTGAGCGTTTATAGTAGAAATAAGAGGTGAAAATACTTGTTTGAGCAAGCTTATCTGCCAACTGTTGTAGCAGAGAGCATGTAGAGCACTTGGAAACAAAATCTGAGGCTGAACAAAGAAATGTAACCAAGGGGCTTAGGAGCCTAATTCCCTTAAAAGTAATGTTGAGACAGATGTTGAAAGGTAACTAGTTATCTGAAGATGGAGCTCAGCATTAAATCTGCATAGCCAACTGCTTATGTTGTCCTCTAGTAACTCCCTAGCAGTCATTCATCTTCAGACATTCCTGCTCATCTTTTTTTTTTTTTTTTTCAAAAAACCTCCCTTGAGCTATACCAACGTAAGAGAAAGGCATATACAAAAATTGTGATTTTTTTTTTTTTGGAGGGCAGTCCCAGACTCACCGTACACACTCAAATCCCCATGGCTTCAACAGGGTCTGCAGTGCCTGCCTACCCAGGGGAAGGCAGCACGCTGTACCCTGACAGCCCCAAGCACTTGCAGCAGTCAGCACCGAACACCCTTCACCATCACAGCCCACCACAGCAGCTGTTTCCAACTTTCTTGCTCACAAACCCAGCCTCCGCTGCAACCAGCCTTTCCAAAAAGCTGACTTTTGGAAGTGACTCCAACCAGTAACATAAGTCACCGCAGCCCTCCAAGGCTTGTGACTGAGCCCTCCGAGGCTTGTGGCTGCCATGAACCCACCACTCTTCAGCAGTAAGAAAACACTTCAGAGGGAGCACCTTCCCGCTCGTCAGAGGGGTTCTGAAGAGCGACGCTAAAACAGGACCCCTCAGAAGATGGCTCGCTGTGAGGTCCAGAGGTGGACTTAGAGCTGTGGGGAGAGCTGCGGGGAACCCCGCATCTCCTGCGGGATGGCAGGAGGAGCTGTGGCACGGCCTGGCGTCTTGTGGGGTCCCTTGGGGGTCTTGGCTCTGGTCTGGAGATACTGAATGGCCAACAAGGTGCTACCAACCCTGCTCCTGGTCCTGCTCCTCAGCCGGGAGGAGCCACCACAGAGGCTGAGATGCAGCTCAGCCCCTCGGACGCCCTCAGGACCGAGCCCTCCCCGCCCGCTCCGGCCCCTCACACCCGGCGCGGCCCCTCCAGAGCGGGACAGGGCGCTTCTCCTCGCCCCGGGGCAAACCCCGCAGCCGGCCCTGAGGGGGCTGGTCCCCGCTCCCCCCCGGCTCCTCCGCGCAAACTTCCTCATCCAACTTTCTCCTCAGCCCGCGGGGCGGGAAGGAGGGGAGGGAAGGAGGCGGCACCGCCGGCCGTGCTGCTTACCCAGAAGCGGGACCCGCAGAAAACCTCCATGGCCGCGGCGGGGGCGCAGAAACACCTCCCAGGCCCACGCCGGGCACCAGGCGTGAGGGGGAAGAAGCCGGGCTCCTTCCCTCCTGGGCGGGCCGGGGGCGGGGAGGAGCGGGGCCCGGCGCGGCCCGTCCCGCCCTCCGCTCCCCTCCCCTCCCCGCCGGCGGCGGGAGGCGCCGAGGCCGCCGCCCCTCTGCAGTCGCCCCCTCAGGCCGCGGGGCGCCGACCGGGGCCGCTTCGCCTTGGCTAGGCCTCCTCAAGGCGGCGGGGCGGCCGCCAGAAGGTCCGAGGCTCCCCTCAGCCAGCGGGGCAGGCCCCGGCCCCACTGTGGCAGATCCCCCGGCTGGTGTCACAGGGAAGGAGAGGGGCTGCCACAGCCCTCCTCTGGCCCCTAAGGCCTGGGCACCACACAAGATGTGGCTTCTCACTTTTCAAAGGTGACCACCTTGTGGGAGGACTGAGCCCCCAGGAAAAGATTTCCCCTGGGCAGTGTGACCTGCTGGGACAGCCAGACCCCTGCTCTCAGAAGGTGGTGACCTTGGTGCTCAAGGACCACCTGGCTGAGGGATGGTCACCCAGGGGTCCGGGGCTGTGTCCATCCATCCAGACCACTCAGGCTAATGTTCACATCTTGGAGGCGCCTGTCATCTCCCCTTCAGAGCGGTGTGGTTGCCTCAGCGGGAGTGAAACCAGCGTCACATCTCTTATCCATCCATCTGCAGCCTCTTCCTTCATGCTGATTGCTTCCGCTGTACATACGTGGATAAACCAGTGGCCTGGATCTATTTTCAAAAGCTTTCAGTCAATAAATTTCACTTATATGGGTAACTAATAGATTCTGTAGTGTAGCACCTTGGACACAATCTGGATTTCACCTCCGCATGATGCAGAAGCATTGTTTGCTTTCCTCTTGGGCAGGACTTCTCCTACAGCATTATTGACCTTCCAGCACCTGCTGTTTGTCCACCCACTTGCTGTAGCATCTGGTTCAATAACACCATCTCACGCAAAGCACCCTTCTGCCACAAATCTACTTAAATATTTTAAGAGTTTGGGTTTCCTTCCTTGCTGGAAAGTGAGGAACCATCAGCCAGAAGAGTGTTGTCAAAAATGCTCACCAGAACAGAACAGAGAGATAAGTGGCACAGCATTGCTGCATCCCAAAAATATTTCATCCCTAAAGAAAACGTATTCTGCTAATCTTTCATGAAGACCAGTGAAGATGCTAGGGGTGGTACCCACTCAGTGCTGTCAGAGAAAGCCATGTGCTTCCCAAAAACAATGCTGAGAATTTGTTACTATGATCTGGCTAAAGGGACACAGTTCTTAGTACTGTGGGAAGATAGGATCTTGCCCAAGATAAGGTTCTCAGGTGATTGCCTACACGATTTGACATCTCTATCTGTTCTAGGCTAATCAGCACGATCATGTTACAATCCTCTCAAGGAAATACTAGAGGAGCCCTAGCCAAGTGGGTGAATGAGGAGATCTTCTAAGGGCATTGCAGTTTGTCTTCACAAGTCTTACATCAAAACTTTTGTTCAGTGGAATTGCACCACAACAAAAGTTTTAAGAAGTCAGTAATAGCTGGGATTTACTCCTTTATGGCTCTTTATACCTCATTTCCTGCAACAACCTGCAAGAGCAGTTGGTCCAAGAGAAATAGTGAGAATTTGAGCTCTTTTGACACACAAACATGCACCTCTGTGTTTCTTGCACCAAGGAGCAAAACTTGGTGCAGTTTGAGACCATGCCCTAAATTAAGACCAGCTTTGGCATTATAAGGTTTCACAGGTACAGAGGGACCTCACAAACAGCTGCCGTAGCCTGTGTGTACAGGAGGGGAGAGGTTTATTTTATCAGTGAACTGCACAGTTCCATTGACATGTGCAATGGAAATTAATCCCTGATTAAATTATTGACTTGAGTGGAATTGTTCCACCGTATCCATGGAGGAAGGCCCTGTATTAGGGTATTTCCCTGAGCCTTTTTCTTATGTTCCTACTTCATGGTGAGCAGCTTCTACCTTCCGTAGCCTTAAAGAGGGATGGTACTGGTGGGTGGGTGCCAACTGGGGTGCCAGCTCCCCCTGCATGCCCTACCACGAGCTCGAGGAGAGCCACCAGGCAGCCAGCCTTGACCTCACAGCAGACCCTGCTGACTTGCAGTGACTTTGCTGGGTGATTACTGACTTCCAGGTGCTGTCTGGCAAAACACACTAGCAGAGAGAAAAAAATCAAAGGCAGGAATATTAAAGTCTCAGACAGCCAAGGCGGGGGGGAGGGAGGGGGGGATAAGCTTAAAAGCTCCTGGGAAGGGCCACGGTAAAGGATTTTGCTGAACCTGGTGCAAAGCAGAGCCTGAAGCACTATCTCAGGCAGCTCACTTTGGTCCTGTTCCCTTTTGATGAGGGGAGGGAAGATGGATGTACCTCAAACTTGTCATTACTCCTGTGGCATTCCCCCAGATCCAGGCAGGCTGTGCAGGAAAACGAAATGGCACTTTCGGTACGAGTGCTGAGGAGTTCATGAACTCACCTGTTCTCACCGGACATTTATTCCGGGGAGTGGCAAGATCTGATGTGGGTTCATTCAGTAATGTATTTGCATCCTCTTTTCCATGCCAGCTACAGGGTAAAAGGACTTTTCACCTGCTAACACACAGAGCAGGTCAAGCCAGGGCGATCATGAAGCGCCTACGAGGCACACCCAGGGCCAGGCAGCAGCAGGTTAGCTATCAACCAGGGCAGGACAGGAGGGAACGTGAGAGGGAAGCTGTTTGTGTAAGCACCGTGCCAGCTATGAGGCAGGCTCCTTTTCATGTCGCACCTCATGCTGAGTTGCAGAGCACTAAAAGGAAAATGAAGTGTGACCGACTCCTGAAGAAATCCGTATAAAGAAGGACATTTAGAGTTGAGGGCTGGGGAGGCCTTGAGTGTGTGGAGCTCTGGAAATCACAGTTTTATGGTTAGTTGACTATAAATATCACCTCCTTTCTCTGCTTGGAACAGCAGAGGCTCAGCTTCCTTTGAGACCCACAGAGGTGTCACATTTTACAGATGGTAAGAAAAAGAGGCTGCCAAAGTAGCATTTGCAGCAAGGCCCTATACATTTAGTTTATAAGAAAGGGGATAACGCCTTGTTTTAACACATGTTGTATGTGGACCTGTAACAAACTCTGCTTAAAGTCAACACTGCATGAGTAGCAGCAGATGTCGGGTTTCTTCTTCTCAAACGGTCAATGGGCTTGCATATAGCATGCATCTCTCCTCTTGCAGGAAAGGATGTATCTTTGATTTCCTCATTTCTGGAAAGCACAATGAGCACTTTTAGAAGTCCCACGGTAAAACAGATGAGGGAGTGGGCTGGGAATTTGCAGCCCCAGTTTTTAATGGCAACTCTGCTTTTGGGCATATATCGGCTTTGTAGGCAGGGAGCGGGAGGCAAGATCCCCCTGGCTGGAAGAACAGAGGCAGCAGTTCCCGGGAAAGCCAGCTCAGGGAGGTTGGAAACGCACCGTGTTGGGCCTGAAGCTGCACTACAGAGTCGTTCTGGTCACTGTGGAGTGAGGTGGGTCCACCCAGTGCATCAGGGCTCTGCAAGAGGAGAAAATGGTGTGCGTGTGACTCCTCCAGGACGCTGAGTGTAATACTGCCTTCCCGCTTACATGAGCGCTCCGGTGTTTCGTTCCGAGAGCCATGAGCAGGAAGAATCTAGACGTACCAAAACCCACCCAGATCACCCCAACGTGATCCTGGAGCTGCTCCAGCTGTGAACAGCCAAACTCGGAATGCACAGGGTGTCTCTCTCTCTCTCACCTCACAGATAATGCCACAAACACGCTCTCAGGTGCCTGCAGAGGTTGATGGAAGCCGTGGCAGGTGTAACACACCCCAGCCTGTGGGCGGTTTAGCTGCAGAAGGAGCTTAGAGTGATGGACAAACAACCACAGACAAGCAGCATGTGGCACAGGGGCCTTCTGGGGCTAAGACTCAAACTGTCCTACTTCAGTCCCCAGTTGTCACAGCTTATCCTCTCCCCTGCCAACTCGGCCACCCCATGAGCCCCTTCTAGTTTTAATGGGCTGGAACTGTTGAGGATTTCACTGCAGACACGGGCTCACAGAATTCATGGTGTTTGCAGGAATCTCGCTGCAAATGCTGGGTCCTGCTTTTTTTTGAATGAACGAGGAGTTGTCACCAGCCCTTGGCCACGCTGAGCTGGTGGCACCCAGCAGAGCAATTCTGTGCCATCTTCACAGGCGTCAGCACAGCACATGCTGTCCACTGCAGTATCTTTTCTTTGTAGAATGACTCCAATATTAACCTCTTCCTGCTTTTCCCCCAGAACAGCTGGATTCTGCTTTCTGTTTCCATAAAATAATTGTTAGCACAGTAAGTAATTAAGTGGTTTAACCATCCTTTTCATTTCCCAGCTGGAGCTGCAGGGGTCTTTGGTTGCATTATTTAGAGTATTAAATAGATATGGAAAGATAATCTATTCAGGACCTTTGAAAGCCTGCCAATTATAGCATCCAGTGACTCAAGCAATAATAGAAAATGCCAGAGGATGCTGCAGGATTATAGGATGTGTTGTAAACATACCCAAAGCACTGAATACAACGTGTAAAAAAACCACCTTAAAGTCCAGACATCCTCAAACGGGAAAATGCCAGTGAGGCAACGGCTTTTGCTGATGAGGCTGAAGACCACGCCAACCCAAACAGAAAGAGCAGGTTAGGGGGGAACCTCAGGTGCAGCCTGAACTAACGCCCACAGGTATCTCAGCTGAACCACTTCATGGCATTGCCATCTAGTGACAAGCACCCAGCCCGCGCCCCGGCAGAAGCCACCCAAGATGGCACAAGGCCTGCTCGGTTGTCCTCCTCCCACACTGGGCCAGGTGGAGGTCGAACACCCCATCTGGGCTCACAGGCTGTGGGTGTATCGTAACCAGTGTGAGTGCCCAGCCCGTAGGGGACTGGAACACACAGGGAGGGCTGTATGTTTTACACGTGCTTAAAAGGAAGCACAAGGATGTGGAGGAACAAACAAGCCCCGCAGGTGCTGAACAGAGCCTCAGAGACGCTAGACAGCCCAAGGACTGTCCCTGGAGGGGCTGTTGTCTCCCAGCTCTTTGCAGAAGCCCAGCCGTGCTGCTGGGGAGGGAAGATGCCACCTGATATTCCTGGCTTCAAGCAGCTCCCAAAGCAGAGAGTGATGCGCGTCTCTGCTGTGGGGCTCCACCGGCTGGCACGATGCTCCTGAATCAGGGAAAAATCCTTCCTCTCCTCCCACTTTAGGAAGAGATTTTTATACATTCAGGGGCTGAAAATTCCCGCAGAATCACAGAATTATCAAGGCTGGAAGAGACCCTCAGGATCATCAAGTCCAACCATCTACCCTACTCTAAAGTTCTCCCCTACACCATATCCCCCAACACCACATCTAAATGGTTCTTAAACACAGCCAGGGATGGTGACTCAACCATCTCCCTGGGCATCCTCTGAGCTCAAAGACTTCTCCTGCACCTACAGCCCTGAAGCAGTAGGGATTTGGGGTTAAAAAAAAAAAAAATATCAGTCCAACACCCCTGGTTGTCTGGACTGAGGTAAAATTCCCTTAAAAACTTTTGCTGGTGGTTGTTAAGGCCATTAGGCATTTGAAAGCAGGATGTGCAACCCCAAGACCTGGTTTCTCCAGGCTCTGTCCTGCTCAACACCCACCCCCACGTCCAATCCTGCGCTGGTTCTGCCACACTCAGCTGGGAAGCAGAGCCCTCCCTGGGCTGGCAGAGCTGCTCCGGAGGGTCCTTGGTACACACTTCCCCGGTGGCTAGTAACCCGGCGAGCAGCTCGCCCCAGCCCGCTCCCTACCCCAAGCCCACTAGATGGTAGCAAAACGCTGCGCAGGTGCGGCACCGGCACTGCCGGCAGTGGCCATGGCTTGCCAAGGGCTGGTGACCCTCACCCACCTCTGGGCAACTCAATTCAGAGCTCTGTCCCTCCAAAACTTTACTGGCCTTAACCCTTTAATCCGCGGGATCCTCACCCCTTCAGAGCTGATCACAGCCGGTCCTTTACACGGTGCTGGTGGCAGTAAAAGGAAGCCAGGCATGTTTCTTTAAATTGCTTTTTCCTACCTTATTTTTTTGGGGGGGGTGGGGTGGGGGGGTGTGTGTGTGTAGTCTACTACCGGTCCCATTTAAGACTTGTTGATGTGTCTCAGTTCATTATCTCTGGAGCACCTGAAATACAGAAGGCACAAACAGGCTTTTCCTATTCCTTATGCAGCCACTTGGAGGGTTTTGAAGAGCTCTGGCCAAGGGATGTGTTGCACACACAGCTCTTCTGATGGGGCACTGCTCCCCAGCAAGCAGGACAGTTGGCCAAGTTCACCTAAATGCCTCATCTAAGCCAGAAACAAATTAAATTTGAAGTGCTACTCTGCTATATGCAGCTACCATTACACAAAAACCAATCCAGTTTCATGTGCCATCCAAATTACTTACCGAGCAGAGTAACAGAGTGCCATGCCCAAGGTCTGGCAAGCTGAGAGCGAGCAACCAGCCTGGGTGGGAGCCTTCCAAAAACCACAAAAAAAAAGCTCAGCAAAAGAGCTTCATGCAGGAACACTCACAAAACAGAGCAGAAAAACAACCCCCCTCCCAATCTTCTCCAAAATCCAGCACTGGAAATGGGGGGATTTGCCATCCCTTATAAGGAATTCCCAGGGCTGAACTCACCTGTGTGTGGAGAGGTGTGAAGTGCTTGAACCTGTGAAATGCTCTGCTTTCTTGGCTCAGCCTGGCTTACCTTAATGTCACGTGGATCCTCCAGCATCTGAGGGCTGGAAAGACACTTCAGGGGTTTCAACCTGGTGGGGTTGGCCCCGCAGCCTGGACAGCACAGATTCCCTACAGAGCTCACCTCTGGAGTCCTGCTCTGCCTGGATTTGCATAGGATTTTGAACGTGATTTTGCACAGATCCACATTTTCTTTCTGTTTAAGGGCTAACTTCCTTCCTGCTGTTTTCTACTTAGAGATGAATATGAGAGGGCCTTTATCAAAACACCCTCTAGACAACATAACCACTCTGGATGTCCGTTTAGGGTCCCTCCTGCAGAGCAATCATCAAGTCATTCAAGCCAAAGTGAGAAGCAGGGCTGCAGAGTGCCCGAGTGCCTGGTTCTTCCCTCTAATGGCTGCTCCACAGAGGAGGGGAGACTTCACATTAGGAGCTAAACAACTCATTCACTAAAGACCCCCAAGGAGTTTAGGTTCACATGTTTCTTGTGGTACCTAAGCAGCACCTGGAGCCCGAGCCCCTGGCACACGCAGTCTGTAGCTCCCAGGGAGGTGCCGCCCCCACCAACTCCTCTTTGCAAGGAGCTAAAAGACCACAGAGGTGATGGAGAAGACCCTGCTGTACTCCAGGCTGGAAATCCTAAAGTTGTGAATGTGTGGAGAAGCCCAGCATCTTCCTCTTCCCAGCGACGTGTTATCATGGACCAATTAAATCTTCCCCTTCTAATTCCTATCTCCCCTTTTGGCTGCAGCTCTCTCCATCGCAGTCCTGGTGGCCTCTGCCACGTTCAGCGACTTTGCCAAGCTGTCCCCTGCCAATGGGGTGCGATCACAGAAGCCCAGCTGATGGTCTCCTTGGTAAACCAGCATGCCCTGGGCCAGACTGGCTGGCCGTGTCACCCCCGGGTTGCTTCACAAAAGGAGTGTGTTGCACAATCTTTCTTTCAACTTCCCCCCAGCCCCGGCCGCTGCTATACAATACCTACTCCAACTGTTCGTAATTAAAACATGACCAAAGATCTGACCGCCCTGAATGATACAGATTATCATCAGCAACAACAACAACAACAAAAAAAAAAAAAGGGAAGCGCACAGTTGTTTTCTTTTCAAAAGCTTTTAATAGGACACATTTGTTTTTGTCATTTGTAAAGATTTACACTCATTTTTTGTCTTTTTTCTTTTTTTAAAAAGGAACATTTTAACCCATTTTTTCCCCATGAATACCACCTTTTGTTGCCCTGACCAAAAGACCTTGTTTTGGCCTATATACCTGATACAGTATAACAATATATTAACTATTAAATACAAAGTTCTATAATATATACTAGGTTGTTACGGACATTGCAATGGTACTGTGCCTACTCTAGTCACCTTGTGTAATAGTGTACATGGGTTATTATAGCCAAAGGGGCAGAAAAGGGGAGACTGGGGCATAGCCTAATTTACAATGGTAACACTTTTGTTTTCTGGTTGTTTGGTTTTTTTTTTTTCCTTTTTTTTTTTTTTTTTCCTTGAACACACCTTGTGCTGAGTGCAATCCACAGAAGTCAAAAACAGTGTTTTCTTTGCCCTCCTCCAAAATATCTACAGTATAAACGGCCTGTAACCCAGCTATGAAAAAAATTAGTTCTATGTGCGAGGGGCTGCAAGAATGGAATTTACAGTTTTCCAGACACGTCTGCGATCACTCTGTCCCCATGTGTCAGACTGGCAATAGCAGAATACCCTCCTCCCACCTATATACAGTAAATCCACAGTAGTAAAGTGCTGGTGTGCTTGAATGAACTGGATAGCCATGCGACTACTTCACCATCGACAGGGGCTGAGTTTCGGGGGTAGGTGTTTTACGCGGGTACAGTTCTCCAACAGTAATAGCACTGCAATATCGTGGAACTTGAGCTTAGCTGCTTACTCCTAAATGCCACCTGGATGCAGGCTCTGAAACTAGGCTCTACGGGTTGGGATACAGCAGGCCTGGCTCCAGGTTTATGAAAAGAAAACTCGTAGATAAGAGCTGCTTCTGTTCCCAAGATGCTACGCGGACTTTTAACAATTTCTCTATAGATTTCTACAAAAATATAAAAAATTCTATCAACATAACCATTCTACAGAATTCCTGTGGATTTTGTACATTTTGTTTAAAAAAAGTCAAATTCTATAAAACCCCCCCCAAAGGTATTTAAAATTATCTTAAGATTATTGCACGCACTGCAGTACATTTGTATTTGTTGTTCAAAAGGGCATCTAGAAAAAACTTATCCACTTTAGAAAACAAACTATCTTACATGGATTTCATTTCCTGAATGCATCATCATAGAGTATTTTTTACTAGCTAGTCTTTACTCAATAGTCACGTATGATGTAAACTTTTTATTACTTCCACAAACCTTGTCAGTGGGCAAAACCTCAAGTACTGAAAACAGAAGAGCCTTTAGGTTTTCTGTTACATTTGCAGTTGAGCATTTGGATTAACATCACACCAATGTTTTGTGCCATGATTTCAAGCTAAAAACTCCCTTTATTTTTTTTTTTTTTGTAGGGAAGGAACTGTATGAGTAGTATCATTCCAGCTATACAAACATACTCCTAATCATTAAGGAACCAAGGTTGGCAATTTTAGTGGCCCAGCTATTGTCCCGAATTATTTAGTACAAGTGAAAGGAAAATCTAAGGCTCATTATGAGTGTAAAACCAAAAAGGGATTAAGAATATTTCTCCGGCTTAATACACTGTAATTTTATTATTTCCTTAAATATGATCTGGGGGAAGAACTGATGAAAGGTTTGTTTGAAATCATTGCTTTAAACGGGCTTAACTCTGGATTTGGACTGGCATATCAAAGAGAGCGGTCTCCGTATGGGCCCCTGTTGAAGAGGGGAAAAATGTCCCAGCCAAGAATTAATCTAACTGCAGTAAATAGTACAGAATGTTAATCCTCCTACTTCAAATACACTGATTGCCTGACTTCCCGCTGAAAGCCCTTACATTTCTCCGGGACATGTAAATCAATAGGGATTGTTTATGGAGTAACCATCCTCAAGTGAAAATAAAGGAGCTTAAGACCTCACGTGGGCTGTTAGGTATAAACAGCGTCTTCTTCTTGTATATATACTTGAAGCTAATGCAGATACATGTAGTCGTAGCAGGCTAATCTCTGAATGGATAAAAGGCTGTACATCAACATGTTGTAGTGATTTGAAAAGATCAGTAGCTCTCAAAAAGTTACAAACTCCCGACTGACAGAATTAGCACAAATCCTCCTCTTGCTTGCGCTGGTTTAAAGACACGATCCAGCAAAGCCTTATCCATGTACGTGGTTTTTAACCCCGTGACTATTCACACACTTCAGACCATGCCTGCGGAGTCTGACTTGGCCTACATCTTAATGTGATTTCGTGGAGGTTGGGTGAAGTTAATGCCTGGTTTCCATCAGTCCTGTGAAGAGCGGGAGGTGTCGAACGGGGCCAACCTGTCGGGATTTTGGGGCTGTGCTGTCCAGTTTCAGATTGCTTTTTGCAGAGGGTGTTAGCATGGAAGTAAACAGTTAATTTCTGAGATGACTGACATTAAGGACATGTTATAAAGTAAGGACATGAATTCTGGTTTTATCATGACGTTGCTGCTTAAGGCTTTTGAGAGACTGGAAATAAAACTACAGTCAGGGTCATGTAAATTAACTCTAGCAGTGATAGCAAAAAACCTGACTTTCTACACTGAAAACCAACAGCCATTTCCATACCTACAGATTTTGTATATTCCATAAAATAACTTGCAGTAGGCCTCGATTCTGTCGAACACGTAAGCATCTGATTTTAATTTTAAAGAACTGCTTAAATACGATCAACCTCAAGGCAGTTTAAGCAAGACTTTAACTTTAACCATGTGCTTAAGGCCAGCGCTGCGGCCGCTCCGCACGGAATCCACCCCCTGCACATCCTCACCGGGGCCTTGCTCCCCTTCCCGCGGGGTGCAGAGAGGAGCAGCCCCGCTGCAAAGAGGGGCAAAACTCAGCAAAAGAAACAAGTCTGTCTCACAGACCCTGGAAGAACATCTCAGAAGTGACCAACGGGCTTTTCTTGCCTCAGTTTCCTACCTAGGCACGTACGAAAATTATCCGTTTTTGACATGATTTTGTGAGTCGCCAGTGGATGATCTAGAGCAGCCTCTCGTAGGTCAGTACCATGTACAGTGAAATGGCTCTACATTCACCATTTCCAGGCATCTCATCAGCATGTGGTACCTTCCTGGGTTTGTGCACTTGCTTTTACTCTGGATGTCGATTTTATGCAAGACTGGAATATCATTTTGTTAAAAAACTGTCACTGCATTTTTATACTACCCAAACAATCTTTTTTTTTTTCCCAGAATATCATTGAAGTCCAAGGGGAAAAATAAATTACATTAAATAATCCTTATTTACTGCTGACTGTGGGATACATTTCCTCTGTAATGCACTAATTGGCTACATTTTGTGCTTTGCAAAACAAAATGAAACCCAAACAAAACAAAAAAGAGAAGGGATTAAATATATATTTTTTTAGGTTAAAATATTCATAAAAACCAACTTTATCTCAGAAATATTCTGAGATACATAAAATAGAAGAAAATTAAACGAGTCTTTAGTCACAAAATGTACTACATCCCGCAATACTAGATTCAATTAATTTAATAAAATATAATATACATATAGATTCTGCACATTGTATTGCTTTTACCTAAGCAGAACATATGCTTAAGTAAGCGTGATATAGGTTAACCACTCTTTTAACCAGCTGGTTCTTTAATCTTTCTTTGGAAATTTTTTACCCAGTGCCATTTTGGAATACAGAGTTTTTTAATTTTTTTTTTTGTTTTCTATTACATGAAAGGATGAAAACATTTGGCACCAACAGAAAAGTAACTCAGGGGTCCGTTTCCGTTTGATCAAAGGAAAAGCTAGGAAGTGTCAACAAGTCTTTCTTTGGGGTAGGAGATGTTGACATACTGTCTGGAAGCAACGAATCCCCTATATCCATCGAATCCTTGGACTCACAAGATGGAGCACGCCGTCTCAAGCAAATGTCTCCACTGGCAGGTGAGATGCTGTGAGGTCCTCTAGGTAGTAAACTCTGTCCATCGGGTGGGTCTATAGATATACACGGAGGGCTCAGTTTTTTCTTCTGCCGCGTTCCTTGCAAGCCTTCCATTTCACTTACCACCTGACTTATGAAGCCAGAAGAGCTAGATGTGGAATGGTGCTGAGGGCTGTTTTCCATTGAACAAATTTCTATTGAATGTCTCCTTTGATCATCTAACCACGAGGGCGGCTTTTTTAGAAGACCCTGGGTGTCTACACTGTGGTATTTCTTCAGGTCCTTCAATGTAACGTTGCCGGTATTGCCTATGTTCCTCTTAGGAGAGAGGGGCTGAACCTCTGAACAGGCACTCGAGGCTGTACAAGTTTCTGAAGTGAAAGGCTCCGAGGAGCTGTTTATTTCAGATACTTCTTGGTCCATTGAATCTCCAGGTGTCTCCTGATACGAGTCTGCACAAGCACACGATGCCGGTGCCTGCTTTGAAATATTATACTGATTGCGGGAATGCTGCTGCGTATGAACGCTCGCCCGGCTCCATGCAGCCAACTCTTGAGCTTCTGAGGGCGTCAGAGCCACGGATGACTCCTCCTTGGGCACAGCGGGGACATTTGGGTCAGAGAGTTCACTCACCTCGGTGTGGAGATTCTCCTTGCTATCCAAAGAGTCGTTCCGTATAGCCATCTGTGTCGGAGCGCAAAGGGATTGGGGAGGAGGGGAGTTGCCAGATGAGAGAGACAGACCAAACAAAGGTTAGTACAAGCAAGGCACAACGTTTACAGGGCACTCAACTCTGCTGAGACACCTCAGCACAGACCCACTGACTCCTATAACTCAACCTGCCTCGTGGGTTCTAGCAATTCCCCAGTGCTCTGGGGGTTTGTCGCTGTGTAAGTGACAGCAGGATTTGACCCTTCATTCTTCATAAATGGTTGACCTTTATCTTTCTCCTCTAAGGATGCAGGGCTGCCAAAACAGAATTCCCCCGCTCAACCTTGGGCACGTTCTTGTTACGCAAAGGATGGGGGTCTACAGCAAAGCCCTTTGTAGTTTTAGCAGCCCAGGTAGGAGTAGAAGAGGGAAGATGTGCAAGTGAGCCTGCGTGTTCCCTTCTCTAGCTCGGGTGATGCTGAGGGCATGGAGCAGGATCCCCAGAGCCAGCAACACCAGAGCAACCACGCTCTGCGCCAGCATCAGGGCAACAGCCTGTCCCTGGCTGGGGTCCCCAGCCTGGAGTCACGACTCTGCACCATCTTACGGCAGGGGAGCTGGAAAAGCTGGACTAATAATAATAATCTGTAATTATTTCAACTTATTCTGACGCTTGAGTTCAGGCCTCCTAAGGCAAATTTTGCCTTGGCTGTCCAGAGCCCTATGCAGCATCAGTGCCTGCTGGCAGGGAAAACCCATGGCATGTGTTGAAGGCTTTGTCTTTTCACTGCGCTGCATCCCTTGTCAAAAGGGTTTATAAATCAGCCACATCAACTGGCCCTTAAAGGCAGAGTCTCAGTTTGAGAAGACTCTTAAATGATCTTAACGATTAAAAACTTCACAGAGAAATTTGGAAGAAATGTGTACAGCTGGTCTCAGTCCTTTAGAGAAGCGTAAGGAGATGAAATTCCTCATACTGAGGAATGCTTTTGTGATGAACCGCCCCAAAACGATCTTAGAATTTATATAAAAATTGTCCCGCAAGGATCGTTTGAGCCAAACGATCTCTATTCAGGCAAAGCTCTCATCAGCTGCAGTATGCACATGTGTGCGCGCAGAAACACAAGAGGGTATTGCTACATCTGCACATTGGGCTCCCTTTGGCGCCTCTGAGAGTTGAGAGAATATTTAATATGGCAAATGATTTTGTCCAACGCTGGTGAATCCTTTCTAATTAAAATTTTACAGCATAATACTGGCAACTGACCACAGCCAAGCGTGGAGCTAACTCTGGTCTCCTCCATGCCAATAGTTTTAGTGGGTGTCTGGGAGAAGAAATCATGTTCCTACCCTGAGAAGAGACACAGACCACAAAAAAAAGTAGAATACAGAAGCAAAAAGTAACTATTGTCATTACTTTTGCTTGTACACCAACCTGTGTTGCACACAATGACAATATTAGTCACCACCAGCTCTTTCAGTCCCTATGATACAGGCATCTTTGGTAGTTGTTAGCAGTAACTGTTTGTACAAACGTTTTACTGGTTTGTTTCAAAAGAAAAGGACCCTCTGCCATCCCATTGGGGTCTACACCTTTAGTAGCCACAGCTTGGTACGGGCTACACCTTGGATACACAGTCCTGGAACCAGAAAATCAATATCGTTTTAATTTCAGGTGGAATTCCCCTGGAGAAAAGCTTTTGTGCAATGCACTGCCAAGGAGCGTGTTCCCCAGCAGGAAATGTCCTCTCAGAGCGTCTGATCCACGCATCTTCATCTGCAAGTGCATTGCTAATTGTCAAACTTTCCAGAGTCTAAACTGCACGTTACTGTGGGGAGTGTGTCCGCTCTCCAGCGCTCTGAAGGGGGAGGGAGGTTAAACACACAGGTTTTAATGATGGAGGAAAGTGCACGGACCAGGTATGTGGTGGACAAGATTTATCTACGCACAAATTTAGGATAGGAGAGGGGACAAGGGGGAAGGGAAAGGAAAGAAAGAAAGAAAAGAAAAAAAAGAAAACAAATCAGAATTATACATGCAGTATAGGTAACAATAAGGAGAAATGGGTACTACAAACCAAAAGGCTGTGCTAGTTGGGCCGTTGTGATGTGCTAGTCACAAATCAGCGGTGGCTATAAAAGAAACCAAGCAGAGAGTTACCTGAGCAAGCAAAAGTGCTGGGGGTGTAATGAGAATTTTGCCTCTTTTAAGGACTAACTTTCACAGTGTCTGGCCATCTAGATTGCAATTAACAGTAAGAGCAATTCTGCCCTGTTGCCAGGAACAACCTCACTGCTCCCCTGAGCTGCATTGGGAGCTGCCTGCTCCTCAGGAGCACGCTCAAGGCAGTACCTCACTGATCTTCAGAGGGACTTGTCTGCCCATGGACCATATCTACTCAATGTCCCAACCCTTTTTCCTTTCTGAAATGTCCCTCCAAGAGCATGTTCATGTCGCTGCAGGAGCAGAGGGAGGAGGGAGGGGAATAAAATAACTTAAATATGCAAGAAGTTTTAGAAAAAGCAGCCTTCAAAGATATGAACAAAATTAGGCTGATGAAGATGGCTAACATGGTAATTTATTCTGGATAGATCAGTTCAAAAGGATGGGTCTGTTATTCATTAGAAAGCGAGAGAGAGTGGTTATGAACTGGAATCATGACATCAATTAGTTTCCCCATTAGCAGCGACTGGGGTAGCTGGCCAGCCCCGTGCAAACGAATACATGCTAGGAATTTCTTATGTCAATTTAGTATTACAGACTAATGTAATTGTTAACCTCGGTACTTCACATTCATTTTTAGAGTTTAATGAATCAACTGTCTAATTTGTCAATGTTGATTAAAAGATGAAAGAAATGGGAATATTTTCATGCAGGAAAGAAATTGCTTTCGAAAAAATAGAACTGATCAAGTTTGTGTATATAAAATCAGGCATGAAACTACTGAAGAAAGTAGTTTGAGAGTCAGACACGCCTCTGGTCCTGGTCCAGCTGCACAATGAAATATGCCTAAAAATGTGGGAGTGAAGCACAAGTTTAAGTATTTTACTAAAAAAGATAAATTTAAACTTATGCTTCCAATCAAGCAGGCTGGAATCTTTGATTAGGTCTCTTAGATCTTTGATTGAATCAGGATTTAAATCAATGCCAGGCAAAAATCAGAGATAAAACCAGTTGCAAAATAAAATGTATTCTGTTTTGCATATACTCAAACTTTTAAAAATCACACGGGAGATTCTGCTTTCCATGATGGTTTTGCATACGAGATATCCAGCTTCCTTTAAACAGTTTTTCCCTTTTGAGAAACCAGAGGAGCCAGAGGAAGGGTGGCCTGGGGTGGAGTCTGCAGTCCCTGTGTCCTTTCAAGCACTGAGAAAATCACAGCAGTTAAGAATTAGTTCCTCACCCCCAACAAGCCCCTGGGGAGCAATTGGCTGCATTTATGAAGAGGACTGAAAAAAAAAAAAAAAAAGTGCTAACAATGTGGAGAACATTTAGGCACGTTGCCAAAGGAGATGATGCTCATCACGCGCATTCTTTGGAGACTCCTGGATGGCTTTCAGTTCAAAATTCATCAACCTTTTTGTTATTTCTGCAGGAGAATTACAGTTCTCTGGGGGGTTCGCTGTGAATCCCTCCATCCCTCCTTGAATTTAAAGCGTGGTTAACCTGGAAACACGGCAGTATAAAACCTCAGCAGGTTTGTGAGGGTAAGTCTGCTTACCTGCCTGCGGAGCAGCCGTTCAGCAGAAGGAGAGTGCACGTGCTGGGAGACCTGGGGTTTGCTCTCCCTCACCCAGCGCTCCTGACCTCTTACGTGGTGGAAATGGTCTTTTGGAATTTGCAGGAGAGAGCTGGTGTCCGCCGGCTGCGACTGCACCGATGCCTTTGAACCTGGCAAGGGGGAGAAGAGACAGAAATGTGGCGTGTTCCTCTGGGGACTGCGTCCCTGTCCCAGTGACCTGCCAGAGAAAACTGCTCCTTTTCACCTCGGAGCAGACAGGCATGGCAAAACTACTGAATTCAGCAAGCAGCTCTCCATGACTGGGAAAATACTCCCACCTACTAATAAATTATTCCAAAATTGTCTATTATTTCATTTTTCTTGGACTTTTCCCCTGTTACAGCTGGGGCTAGCTCCTGTTAAGAGCAGAAAATTATGAACTAGAAGTTCATCTGGACGGGCGATTTCTACAATAACTTTGCAGGCAACCACTCGTCTCGGCCCCGCAAGGTGCTGGCTTTGAAAGACTCTAGAAAAGGATGTCTCTGTACCCGAGTGTAGGCAGAGACCGACTGCTGGGGTCTCAAAACCAGCATGAACACTGGAAATGAAGCGAAAGGGAACGGCACCTGGCAGCTTTCAAGGCGAGTTTCACAAAGCATCCCAGGAGAAGGCAATACATACTCTCCAGCCTCTCCCTGACCCTTTGTGGTTGCTGGCTACTTCTTCTAAAAGGTTTGAAACTCTGCATGCTCTCCCCCTTTCCCCCCCCTCCCCCCCAGGCTCAACATTTTTCAAAACAATTCATTTAACCTGGACCGCATCCCAGAGAATCTCATTTGTCCTGGAATCTTTCCCAGAACAACAGCCCCATTACGAAGGAGTATTCAAACAAATACCTCCTGCAAGTGCCAGTGTTTCTGACAACAAAACCCTTCTCAGCTTGAAATATTATGGCTTAGTTGTGGTGATTTATTAGAGGCGCCTGGCACCTTTTGCTATCTTCACAGCACTTTATAATATTACAAACTGTAAACAGGTAGGGGTGACTTCCCCCACCCTGAAAAGCAGTGACATTGTAGGTGGAACAGGACAACGATGCGTACGCCAAGATTTGGGCACCTTACCCACCTCTGAGCACTTTGGCCCGCTTAAGACGATTGGAATTTCACCAGCAGGAGAAAAACACAAAAGGTTTAATTGCTTAATGTGGTTATGAATAAGACATCAGCTTTACCTTCCCAAAATACTTCTCCTACATCTCAGTGGGAGAGTATTTGCTGTGGGTTTAGAAGGGTGCAATGCCTGTCCCTCCCCAAGCCAGGGCTCTCAGATGGGGTGATTCAGTTCTCCAAGCTGGGAACTGGGAAGTGAAATCTTGAAGAAAGAAGGGACTCAGAAACTACCCACTTTTTGATCAAGTTGATGAAGTTTATGTTCAAGACAGGACAAATGCATCCGGATTAAGGGTCAAAAAATGAAGCACTGGAAACTGTCTCTGTAGCAAATGGGATTCTTTTGGGATTATAAGACCAAAGAATTTCTTGGCTGTTACAGAGAATCAGAAATTCTGGCTCCACTGAAGGTTCTGGGAGTTTTGTATCGACTTCAGTGGGACTTGACCAGGATTTTAGCTGCACCTTTTGCATTATGTGCAAACAGGTTCTTCAAAGGACAGCTCTTGACCTTGAAAATGTTGTATTAAGGCAGTGATTTCTCACAACTCCAGATTCATCTTCCTCCGTTGTGTCCGCATTTTTTTTTTCTGCTGTTCAACAGTCGCTATTCATCCACATTCTTATTACTATGCAAATTTCAACATCATCTTTCTAATCTGTTCAAATCTCCCTACCATTCTGAACAGTGCCGAAATTATGCTCAGCTTAGAGGCTTTCAAATGACAACGCTTGTAAAAACTTCTCTGACTTATCTGCGACAAATGTCTAAAATGATGGCATGTACAGAAGAATTAAAGACAGCTATGCTCACCAGCAGAAGGCAACCCCTAGCAGCCAGAGTAAATGAAGGCACACTGATAAGCACCAGGAGGCAGCTGCAAGTGCAGGGAGAGAGGTGCAGGTAGAGAGAGAGCCCCTGGCATCTGCAATACGCTGTATCTAAGAATATCTCTGAATTTAGCTCTGAGGCGTATATCCCAACCACGCACACTTGGAAGGACAATTCTACACTCTCTCATTTTTCCATTCATCTCACACTGAGATCTCTCTCCATTCAGCACATTTATGTTCATTTTACAGGCATTTAGAGACACCATTTTCCCTTCTTTCACAGATGTTCCCACATAGAGCTTCTAAAACCCGCTAGAATAGGTACTGCTGCAAAAAAACAGACATGAGGAAATATTTTTCTCCTGGGATTTTTGCTCTGGGGCCATGTCTAGCTCAGGTGAGAGGGATGGAGCCCAGGCTGTACAGATTGTAACCCTTGGGGGAACTAGGCAGGGGGGCAATCAGTGTTGAGCCAAGCCAACTGCTCGCTGTCACAGTGCCAAAAGATTTGAAGGAAAGGAGTTATCTTTAAGAGCCTGGACTTTGTAAGTTGTGGAGAGTCTTTGCAAGTTGTGGAGGGTCTTTGCAAAGCCATTCCACAGATGTGGACAACACCTCCTCACTGGAAACCGATGGCAATTTGTTGCCTCGTACTCAATATCTTGGAAAACCCCAGCCACTGCTATATTCATAGAATGGTTTGAGTTGGAAGCGACCTTGAAGATCACCTAGTTCCAACCCCCCTGCCCTGGGCAGGGACACCTCCCACCAGACCAGGTTGCTCAAAGCCCCATCCAGGCTGGTCTTGAACACCTCCAGGGATGGGGCAGCCACAGCTTCTCTGGGCAAACCTGTTGGAACATCCTGCTCTTGTCTCAGCTGGCAGATGTTTACCTGACTGGGACTTGTGATGTGCAGGATTCCTCTCGCCCAGGGAGGCAGGGCAGGGGCTGGAGTACGGCGGCTGGAACATGTAGCTGTCATTTGGCAAGGAGTGGGTGCGCCCCACCGAAGGCTTTCTCACACTCAGCAAGTCCTTGCTGGGAGACAGGGTCAGAGTGTCGTCTTTGGAGCGGAGATCAGCCTAGAGGGAAAAAACCAGTGAGGCAGGAAGACGTGATGGTGTGGGAAGAGGAGAAGTGCCCAGAAACGCTAGCGACAGCCATTGCAATCAGTATGGCACGATGGGCATGCACATCATCAGTATGTACAACTTGCACGAATGGATCTACCAGGAAGCTATACCCCTCCTTTTGTATTGTCAATAAATTGTCACACAGAATGAACCACAGAAACAGAGGAAGCGACACTGTAGTAATAAACCATGACTATTTCAGGGATATGCAAAGAAGGCATCATGCCTCAAGGCCAGCAAAGGTCACATGCTTTGCATAACTTTGATCCTCTGCAATAACAGTAAAGCTCTCTCTATGTGCCCTCATCTGCAAGTCAGACTTTTGCAAAGGTGAGTAGTTTCCTCTTCTAACAATAAAAGAAAAAAAAAAAAATACAAAAACTAGTTTACAGAAAATATTCTCTATTCTGGCTCCCAGCACAATTTTATTGGTTTTTCTTCTCACATAATGAATAACTAAACCCATTTTATTGGAAGGGATTCTACACCTACTGCTTCAGGGTTAAAGCCATTCTCTAATTAGAAGGGATCTAATGCAAGTGAGGGTTATTGTATATATGTTGACTGTGGAGTTTTTACAGCCAAAGAGTCTCTTGGAATGGGCAGCACCAGAGGCAATATTGAATGAGGTGGATTCAGGTCTGATTTCATAAGGAAATATCTCCATCCCAGAAGTGTTCTTGGGTGTTATTGTGTTGGACGGTATTAGCAAAAATGGAAGCAAAGTCAACTTCCCTGGATATTTTTAATGAAAGATTGATTTCATCTTTAAAGGTCTCCATTGAAAAACACAGAAATAAGATGTGACACTGTAGTCCGATACAGTATATTGCTGATCATTTTTGGAAAACTTTAAATCTTATTTTCTGACAAATTTTCCCTTCACTCAGGGCATTATGGGTTTTCTGAAAGCAACACTAAGATTTTTTTTTTTTTTTTCAAATTTTATCCTTCGGTCACAAACCCAAAACTTCGCTATGGCATTTCATTTGCACAAGAAACATGATGAGATTAAAAGGAATTTACAAAAAAAAAAAAAGAAAAAAAATGAGGGGAAAAAAGAAGGAAAGAAAAAAAAAAAGGAAGACCACTGTTGTAAATTTAATGAAGGAAACGGATCTGCACTGTCATGCAGCATTAGTTTCAGTCCTTGGGAACCTGCTGATTTGGATATAGCCTGGATACAGTGAAGATAAAAGACTGCAGTCGCCTGATATAACTCAGGGATGGAGAGCAAAACCTGTGCTGGTAAAGCTGAGACTTGGGTTTTGGAAACCTCTATGTTGCTCCCTGCCTTCCCCTTCCGAGCAGTATGTTTATGCCATTTAGCTTTCATATTATTTAGTTTAAAGCAGAAAGGATGGCCTGAAACCTGAGATTTCAGAATTCAAAACCATTTGGATCCAAACACGAGAATTTGGCTTGGAGATCCTATCCAAACCCAACCTTTAATGAACCTCTAGGTTCATTGACAGGATCCAATACCACAGTGGGCTTGTTTCCACTTTCTGATCATCTCGGGGGAAATCTTGTGAGTGAACTTCATGAAAACCATTTAAAATGGCTGCAAAACGATCTTCTGAGTCCAGCTCACAAACAGAGCAGTGGGAGCACATGACTTTTTGGTTCACTGGGAGTTTTGAAAAACATGTTGTTTTGGCTTGACTGAAAATCAAATCTGAGTTTTTCGTGAACCAAAGAAAAAATCCCAACCCAAATCTATTTTGAGTCAAACAAAACATTCTGAGATATTTTTCAACTAGAGCCGTGTCTAAATGAAGCGTAAAAATATTGCATTTAGAAAAGATTTCAATGAAAGCTTGCAGTTTTTCAGGAGTTTGGGAAACTGTTTTGACCAAAACACTTTGTTGGTATTGACACAAATTGACAAAATGTTTTGTTCAACCTGGTTTCGCCTTTTTTTAGATTTTTTTTAAGAAAAAACATCTCTCTTGGCTATACCCTTGAGACTGCTGTGCTGTCAGACAGGTTTGTCTAATCTCATTCAAAACTAGAAAGGCTCTCTCCCTAGTCCAGCTCTCCAGACTAACTAAATTTGAAACAAAAAGTCCCATACAAAATGTTAAACATACTTTACGAAATCTTTTGCGCGTGATGCCATGAAGCATGATGGGAAATATTGTCACGGTTTAAGAGATGTTTCCCAAATAAGTGCTGATTAGGATGAGAGTCGACTAGAATGGCAGAAAATTTATCAACAACACAAACATCCAAAGGCAGGTACATGAACAACAACAAAGAAAACAAGAATGACCCAAAAATGTTGGAAAAGGAGTTATGTCTGTTGTACAGCAGAAAAAAAGCACTTGACCGCTACACAGCTAAAAATGTCTAATGTTTCAAAGAGGAGATGGTTAAGGCAGGGTTCAAAATACTGGTTATTTCATTCAAAAAGGCACAAAATAGTCCAAGCTTTTTTCTTTTTTTTTCTTTTTCTTTTTTTTTTTTTTTTTCTTTTTAGTGGGCTGACTGCTAGTAAGAATTCACAAAACAAGCAGCATCTCGGAGAGATCCCCATCTGATATTTGTAAAATAAACAGTCTGGCACTAATCATGCAAAAAGCCTTGTGGTGCCTGTGTTCATAAAGACAAAAATCCATTAGACACCAAAGGGTTGTAGATGACCCCTCTGCAGAGGACATGAGTCATGAGCTCATGGGTTTCTCTTCCACACAGCATCACTGATTTGTTTCAGATGGGGAGGAAATTTCAACCTTGATGCTTTCCAAAGCATTTTTTTTTTACTATTTATTTAACTTGTAGAAAACACGTTGTTTTTACATAAGACGCCAAAGGAAAAATAGAAATAAATACTTGTTCCTCACAAGGAGCCAAGTTTGTGGACATGAGTGGTAACAACCCAGGACCTAATGGCATTAAGGACAACGTCCTGTTCAGGGGAGAGGTTGGTGCTATTTGGAAATGGGCTTGAACTGAAAATGCCATTAGGCAGGTGTCGGGAGGTGGAAGCAGTATTTCGAACCCTGTAAACATCAGACTATACAGCGACCAGTGTATGTACATTGCTTTCCAGAGCATTAAGTAAGTGTGTGTTAGTATCATCAGGAAAAGAGTCATCCGTCAGAGCTAAGGACCAGGACTTTTCAGAGAGAATATCTGACGTCAGAGACAGAGCCTCCATCTCAGCTAGAGGGATCTAAAGGGAGAGATGATTAAGCATAAGAAACCAGGACACAAATCTTTTGGAAAAGAAAAAAAAGAAAAAAGTATAATAATCTAAATACTTCTAGACACTAAAGCAATATCCCTGCAGTGGGAGAAGCTACATCATGCACATTATTACCGGGGCCAGAATGTTAAAGAAATGAAATATAACAAAGAAATGAAAAAAAAAAAAAAAAAGCAGGACATTCATACTTAAATGCTTACCAGTGACTGGGAGGGAGTTTAAAATCATACACTAACACTAGCATTGTATTTTGTTGTTCTCCTGTCTAGATGAAGAAGCAAAAGTAACATTACTTTCATACTAAAGATATTTATCCTCTGGGCTACGATCAAATACAAGAGGCTTCAAGATCTTCCAGCATCTCTGAAGCTGTTCCTACCCAATAACCGTGCTGTTTTCTGGCCTCTAAACTAATCTGGTGGAGTTTGCAAAGATTCCCCAAGACCAAAATCATTTTACAGGTGGGGTATGGAGCGTGCCCTTCCCTACGCTCTGGGAAAGGCACGGGGACATCCCCCTCCTTAGGAGGCTGGGGGGGACAATAATTAGCTTCCTAATGGCTAAAAGGGGACAGGGAGAAACTTAAGGGTTGATTTCAGTCAGCGAATGCCTTCCTGTTGCCTTCATTGGGTTCTGGCCTGCTAAAGAGCCTCCAGTGCCTGGGCAAGCACCCATAACTGTTCTACTAAAAGAACTGCTCGTGTCTTCCAGCCTCCAGATGCCACCCCAGCCCTGGTGCCAACCACCTCCTCCAGCTCCCAGCAAACCTGAGCTGGGGAGAGGTGCTGCACCAACATTGTACCCATGTGTCTTGCACGAACACATTCCCACTGAAGACACTCAAGGAACTGATAAAAATCTTTATCAAAATATTGATGAAGCTCTCTCCCCAGACACAGAGATCTTTTTATAAGAAATGTGAAATGTCGCTTCACGTATTGGAGAGAATGGGGAGAAAGGGGACTACAGCATCTTCCCCAGAGCAGCATCTGTGAGCAGAGGCTGTGGAGTCTCCTTCTCTGGAGATATTCAACCTCCCCCCTGTCCAGCTCTAGGCGAACCTGCTTTGGCTTGGATGATCTCCGAAGGTCCCTTCCAACCCCATCCATTCTGTGATCCCTCCCGCCAGGCACTGCACAGGGGGATGCTTGCCCTGAAGAGCAGGCTCAGCCCTCCCCAAATCCCCCCTTCTGATACCTGTCTGAGGCTGGTGCCCATGGTGGTGGGAGAGCAGCACTGGGGACAGCATTTCATCAGGTGACCTGCAGACCTGGCTCACATTTGCAGGACAGTCCTGGTCTGGACAAGTCCCAAGTGCTTCCTTTTTGTTTCTCACTATGTGGGTTTTTTTTTTCCTTATTCTCTATGCTTGAAAAGTCTTTCAACAGCAATATCTCTTCCAAGAGAAACCACAGAGGCCCAAATCTGTTGCACTTAAGTTGTCAGAGGGCTGGATTTCCTCACTCTTAGAAATGGCATCAGTGGGATGAAATAAACCCAGTGCTGAGTGAACCTTGAGAGGCTCCAAACTTCAGCTGAGATAAAGAAGAGGGTCGGCCTCCTCTCATCTAACCCTGGGTTTGATATCTCCTCTGCCACAGCCACCCGCTGGCAACGGATGAGAGAGATGCTTTGGAGGAGCTCCTGATTTCATACGAGGTCCCCAAAAAAAGCATCACTGCAGAGGCTGCCAACTCGAGGATGGTGATCCCTAATGGGGATAGATCCATCCCACCACCCAGAGCCCAAGCACATGGGGCAAGGCTGTGCTAGAGCGTGGTGGACACCGGCAGCTCCTGCCTCCGCTGGGAGCTGCTATTAATCAGGTTGCTTTCAGCAAGTCCCAGCACTGCTCTAAATCCCTGACTTGCCTGAGAACATGACGAATGGTGTGAACAGAAAAGCCAAAATGTAAACAAAACATCAACCCCCCCCACCCCACTTCAGCCTCCCCTCGCCCAAAATTGAGTTTGAAGCTGTCAAAACATTTTGTTGGAAACATTCAATTGATTTATATGGGTTTTAATTACATGGGGGGAAAAAAATAAAACAGCTTAAATTTTAAAAGAAAAAGCCACTGCAAACCGGAATGCTATATTTTTTCATTACAAAAATGTCAAAACAAAACTATTTTTTTTTTGCTGCAGCAGCACTTTCTGGTGAAAAATGTTGTGACAAAAAAATTTGCAGCCAGCTCTCGCTGGGTTTCATACTGACCCTCTGCCTTCCCCCAAAAAGCTACTGTCTCTATTCCTCCAGCAGTTCTTAGAGGCAACCACTTCCTATAGCTTAATAGCCCTCAATCTGGAAAGCGATACACAGCAATCAGAGGGAGACATGTTACCCTGCTATATAAAGATCTGCAGAGTAGGATTTCATTTTACCTAAGCTTGTTCCTTTCCTCTAATGAACCACCGAGTTGGATAATTTAGAGTGTCGGTGAGCTCATAAATAAGCACGCCGATTGAACAAGAAAACTTCTGCTATTTTTAGCCAGAAAGGAAAAAAAAAAATAATCAAGAAATACGGAATTTGCTCAATTCCAACTGCAGGAAAAAATAGGTGTGCTTGAGTTATTATGGTCGCTGCTGTGATTTAGGGAAAATATTTGCTCTAAAGAATAACATGCTTGAGAAAGTGGGTATTTTATTCTAAGAAGTAAATGAACTAATTTCAAACAAGTATTACAGCCCTTGTTCAAGAAAGCACTGGAGCACACGATTACTTAAGTACATCATTAAGGGCTGCCTCGCCTCTAAATTCAGTTTAGATGAGAGATGAGGATCTAGTTTACAATGACCCACTTGCAAGAAGCCTCTTTAGGAAAATCATTCGAAACTGGATTTTCATGCAGTCTAAGTAGGCACAAAATGTAGAGACCCTTTCATGACCCCCACCAGCTCGGGCTCTGCTCTGGGAAAACCTGACCCCGTACTCCAGGCTCTGCAGCCGTGTTCTGACATTGAGACAGAGCCCTGGTCGGGAGCAAGAAGCCAAATCCAAGACCCCCACTGCAGGATGGAGATAGGATTTTGTACATTTTCCCTGCAACCCTCGTGAACAGTAAATCCCAGTGAAAAACTTCCTACTGTGTTGAAGAGGGAAACTCAGAGCCTGTACTTTTGCTCTTGCAGTGATATACAGCATCATAAACCAAGATATTATCTCAACTCCCACAGAAAAAGCCAACATGACTTATGCTTCAAAATCCCTGTGACTACATTACATAAAGTAAAGAACTTTAACCCTCTATTAAAGGTCTCAGTCAAATCGAGTTTGGATGGAGACTTTGCAGGAAATTAGGAATATTAACCTGGTTCTCAGAGTTGTAATATTCGGGAGCTGGGAGGGCATAATGATGGCACACAGAGCCTGACAGGTTGTCCATCAGCTTCAGCTCTCCTTCCAGAGATTCCTGGATCAGCAGTGATATGGTATCAAACAAGTGCCTTTCCTAGGAGGGGTGGTGTGTAGCATGCAGAAAGACAGAGCGAGCCAAAAAAAAAGAGAGAGGAGAAGAAAGCAAGGGACAGAGACAGAGAGAAAAAAAGGACAGTGTATAAAACCCAACGAATGAAAGGGGAAAAAACGGAACAGGAGGGGAGGAGGGGGGGAAAGACGGGAACGTTCAGGGAGAAGAGCAGTAACAGAACCAAGGGGACAGGAGAGGAGAGAGAACAGTGCAGTAATATCACGGTGAGCAGTGACAGCGTTCTCACACATTACTAGAGACGGGGCCGACGCCGGCTGCCCCGGGACCGTGGTGCTCCCGCTCTGCGCCCTCCTCGGGGACAATTCTCCCTCTCAGCAAACACGGCCGGTTACTCCGGGGTCTGAGCCGGACCATGGAGCTGGAACAGCAGCATCTTGATACTTGGTGCTGTGAATTTCTACAGGACACTGCTGCTGTAAGGATTCTACACCCACTGTCCACATTTCTGAGCAAGGCGACCTAGTATTTGACACCTAAATCCATATCCAGGGGTCACACAAATTCAAATAACCTGACTTGAAGAGAAGCTGAGCATCCCGCCCACGAAAGCTGCAGATGCCCAGGATGGACACACGTCAGGTCACTAATTCATGTGCCAGACATGGGTTGAGGTGCCTCAGTTGTCCCGGCCAAGTTGAAACCAGCCGGCCACAGCACAGCTGCCGGGAGGTGATACGGAGCAGGGTCTGGCTTTCACAAGCAGCACGGGAGCAATTTAAGGATTGGGAATGCCTACTACATACAATGAAATGAGGACCGCCGTTACACTCAAACAGCACACAGTGCAAAAATCCCGGGGAAGAGGCAAGCAAAAGAGCATGCTGACCACAGGTTCCTTGCAGGGTCGTGTCCCAGGAATTGTATTCCTTTGCCATCGTGCTAAAGCATCAGATCTTTCCTGAAAATTTTGGCTGGGAGAACAAATAATCAAAATAAAATCTCCCGGAGGTTTTTGAGGCTTCTGTTTGAGGCAAAGAGCAAGAAACACATTCTGCAGATTACGACTAGAATAAGCCCTTTCCAAAGCCACCTTCAGAGAGGGCAGGTTTAAGAGACTGAAGAGCTGAGGGTCTCCTTCCCACTGATCTGTCTTGCAGTTTCTCTTTTTGCCAGTGTGAGGTCTGCTGCAGGACAGCAGCGCTGAGGACAGTTTGCCAGGACTCTGCTTAACATGTGCAACAACAGTTGGGACATGTTGTTTCTTCCTAGAGGACGTAATGAGTCTGGATTTCCCCATATTGCCCTGAACTCCTTTTTCCTGTGCCAAAGAGCAGCTTTGGACTCCATCTCAGACATCAGTGACTCCTAACGGCACCAGAAATTTCCAGTAGCTTAAGAACTGAAACAAAGCTTAAGTAGGGATTTACTCTTTTTCACCCTTGGACTAAAGATCATAAATGAGTTTTTCATGCATTAGAATACTCATTAGTCCACCCCAGGCAGAAGCCAAGATATGCTGTTGTGAAATCATGATGTAATAAAAACTAATGAGGTCTGTGTAGAGTTTAACCCAATTTGCAATCGGCTAAGACTAAAAAAAGGCTGGACCGTTTTTCCTGTATAATTCCAGTTCAGTTCTCTCCCGAAGGACCTGTCTGGGTCTTGACCTCACCTCTCTCATTCCTCACACCGAGTCTTCATCCAGAAACTGTGCTTTAGAGAGACTTGTAGCAGCTCATAGCAGCTACCACCTCACAGCCCTGCTCCGGCACCGCTCCTGCTGGTGGGAGTTGTGCCACCGGTTCTGGTGAGCTCAGGTTTGAGTCCCCTCTGGATTATTCTGTTGTTAAAATAATCTTTTCTTACAAGCTTGATTGTAGGGATGGATTTTAAATTGAAGTTACATAAAGCAAATTTAATACTTAAGCAAAGATTAACCAAGTTTTATTCCTCTTTTATGTTGCAGTTCATGGTCTGCATGAGAAAAGCAAACACATTATGCTCATGATTTTGCTATCACAAAGGACCTAGCCCAGACTCTGGATTAGAGCAAATTTGGAGCTAGCTCTGAACTAGGTGGCTTGGGCACATCTCCAGAACAAATTGCAAAGCTCTCTACCTCTGAACAGATGCAGGAAGGTGGTATGGAGACCTGCCCAGGGTCTCTTCCCTGGAGCATGGGCTCCTACACCACTCAACAATCAGTCAGCAGACAGGGAGGAATACAAGCCCTGGCCGTAGGGACACCCACTCCTTCATTACCGACTCGTGCATGTCTTCCCCTAGCACATACGCAGGTCAAGCCCTCTTCACCCTCCAACTGAGATTCTCACCATAGGGTAAGCTAATGAGAGCTGAGAATCCACCTTGATTTGCATGGGATTGGTACATCCTCGGGGGCTCTCGGGTCTCTCTCCCCTGGCACTGCCTGGCCACGCAAAGATGTCCGAGGGGCTGTGTTGGCCGGGGGTGATCGTCTTCATTTCCATCTCCAGTTCTGCCTCAAGCTCTGCCTCCTCTTTAGCCTCCTTGTTGCTCTCCTCCAAGTGTTTCATGAGCACAGCGATCACCACGTTCACCAGGACAAACTGGGCCGTCAGCACGAAGGAGACGAAGTAGATGGGTGAAATGACAGTGTTGTAACAGGTGGACTCCTGGTCACAGTCTCGCAGTGTGTCCTGGAAACAGGGGGGGAAGAGATGGAGGGATGTGAAAAGGTTCCAGTATGGACCTCAGTTTGCCAGCTGGTCATCTGGCCGCAATGGGCTCTCCCTTCATTCAGAAAACTGAGAAGATTCGAAAAATTTCCTGTCTAGAATAGCAAAATACTTGCCAGTACGACCTTATGTTTCTTGGTTAGCAAGAACAAGCAAGGTTGGAGGAAATCATCCCTGGGATGTGTGACAACAGACATTAACACCCTGCTGCTCCTAAAGGAAAGGCTCTTTTACCAGGTTAGAGACCAAATACACAAGAGCATGGCAGACAGATCCAGGGCAAAGCAGGGTGCAGCTACAACCCATCAGCTATCCCACAGCAGCTGGGCTTCCAGACAGTCTTTCCTCAAGTTTACACCCTGTTTGGCCACCTTACACTCACCATGGACTACAAATGGGCAGAGGAGTGGTTTCCTCAGACGAGCTAGCACCCTGTGTATTCACAGACCAGATTTCTTCACAATAGCATGCCTGTACAGCAGTGCCCTAAGAGACATTCTCTTTCAGAAACCTGGGTTTTCCCAGAAAAAAAACAAACCACCAGAACAAAGTAATACCAATGACAATAGTAACAGTAACTGGAAACTTAAGGAAAAAATAAACCCAATGCATGTTACTGAGCTGAACTTGTGCTACTTGAGAGATAAGTCTCTTTATTTTTTCCCCTTTTTTTTTAAGTTGCTCTCTTGGGGTAAAAAAAAAGGGAATATATGGAGTATGCCAGGAACCTGCAACCACAGGCACTGCATTGCTGGGAGGAGGGAACAGAAACGTTAGGGACTTTGCTCAGCACATGAACAAAGAAGCCGGTTCACTGCGGGACGCGAGTGTCCTGGCTGAGCATCGTTACCAGTCTGGAGGAGAGCAGACAGCTTCTAATTAAGCAATTACAGGCAATTTTTTGGCCATGGGTCTCCTACCTTCATTATTCCATTCCAGTTGTCTCCCGTGGATACTCGGAAGAGAGTCAGAAAGGCCATCCCAAAGTTTCTGAAGGTGGCGTGCCGTCCCAGCCCCTCGCAGGGGTGCGTGTCGTCGCACTCTGTGGGACCAAGGGTAGCTGTGAGACCCTGGCTCACACACCACTCCCACCCCTTCCACCAGCACAGGAAGACTCACCAAGGTCTCCAAACAGCTCCACTCCAAGAGCTGCAAATATGAAAAACAACAACATGAAGAGAAGACCCAGATTCCCCACCTGGAAAGAGAAAAAGAAACGGGGGAAAAAAAAACAGAAAAAAAGAACATTCATTGATTTTTTCGTTCCAGACCTGTTTCTTGCTGTATTCTTTAATCCAAAACTTAAATTGCTTCAGGGGAAAAATGACCTCAATGTGAGGACTGTATCTCAGACTGTGCTTCGGAAGGGAAATGTGATTCTCTAATGACAGTAAAGATAAAATGATTAGCATTCCTCTGCAATAGGAAATTAGCTCTGGGCCAGAGGAGATCTGGTTTGATATGGCAGTGGGTTACCTGCGGCAGTGCTTGCATCACGGTGTCCAACAGGGCTCTCATCCCTACAGCCATCTTCAGCAACTTCAACACTGCAGAAAACACGTTGGTAATATGGTAACGGCAACATTAGCACGGAGCCACAAACTCAGTCCCTCTCCCAGGAGCCACAGATTATAGGAAGAGAAATATGAAATCATGTCAAGTGTTCTCCATTAGCTGCTATATTCTCTGGCCTTTTTACATCGCTCCTGGTTGCTTGGATACTATTAAAATCCCGTGAATAGCAGCATCACCTATCCTGAGACTTGGAGAACGCATCATCCTTCTGCTTGCCTTTTCCTTTCCCCAGTTTATGTGTGTTGGACCCATCTCCTCCTTTCTCTGGTTATCGTGAGCAGTTACTTTCCCAGCCCTGGGGCTACTTTCCCACTTCCATAGGCTACCCACTTTCATACATGATTCACTGAGGAGCTGATTTACACATGTCTTCCAGAAGGTTGCATTTCCAATTGGAAACCGCATGTATTTTTAATTCTGAAAGGGATCCAATGCACAGGAAAAACACATTTTTTCCCCTTTGAGACACAGCAGCATTTCATTTCTCCTCCAGTTCCGCCTTTGCTTAGATGAGGGCTATAATCAGAGCAATTATGCCTCAGAGCACAACATTGCCCTTCAGGAGGGCCTGAGAATACTTTATTAAGGGCCTGAGCACTCACATTTTATGTCTTCTTCATTTGGCCCCGAGACCTCCCTGTTCTGAAAAATCAGGCCCTGAAGAAGCTGACTTCCCAACTCGGGTATGTGTCGTTACGCATCTGAGGGGACAGATGGATGCAGAGTGACGAGGCACACTTTGTCACCAAGTGGTGAGATGTAAAGTCCCACGGGAAATTAAATTTATTAGATGCTTGTCTTTTAAAGCCAATGTACTCAAGCTTGTGTTCCCTAATCCCCATTAGAGATGACTTTGATTTGACTGGCATATTTTTTTCCAGGTACATCTCTGGGAGTTAGAGCCACAACTATTTCTCCTTTATTTCTAAGCTCTCAGCCTTCGTCCTCTAAGAGAGAAACACATGGTCAGTTGGCTCGGCTTTTTGGCTCCTCGCAAGTATTTTCCCCCATTGTTCTTTTATTTGTTTACAGCCTGTTGATGCCAGAACTATGCACATCGTGTTGGGGATGTGCCCCAGAACCGTTTCCCAACGCTTAACTCTCTCCCGGAGGGGACCCTGTACCTCGAACACAAGCCATTTCTGCTTTATTCGTCTCACCTCGAGCAATCCTGAGAACCCTCATGATTCGGATAATAGTGGGGTTAATCGGTAGCGAAGCGTTCACCTCGATCTCTTCCAAAGTGATGCCCATGATAGACAGCAGCACGATTGCCAGATCTAATTGGTTCCATCTGGAGACAACACAAAATGAAGTTTAACATCTACTAAGAAGCTGGCAAGGGGAGGCAGCTTGTTTCACACGAATTCGAGTCATTTCAATGGTTCTAGCACTCAAATGAATCTGCAGCATTTTTCTGAGGGTATTATACAAAAGCAGTTATGTTATGAAATCATTATAACTAACGCATCTCATTAGAAAACCAGCCAGTTCCAAAGATATTCTTGACTGAGGGGAAGCAGAAACAAAAGTTGGGCAGTTTTCTACCCAGAGGCTGCAGACCTCAGGGGAGATGCTGCGGTATCTGTCCGGCCACTTCCAGACACGGCAGTCGTGGATCTCAGTGTGAGATCTGCCCTAGAAAGAACTGGACCCCCCGTCCAGCCCTTGCAACAGAAATCGTGCTGGGTGAAGGAAAGACCCCAGGGATTTGTGCCTGGTCAAACGGGGTAATCCCACCTGAAACATGGGGAGATGATGTGTGGAACCATCCCCTGGCTGCTGGCTTGTGTCAAGTCCTGCTCAGTGCCAGCGCTCTTGGTATTAACATGGAAGGAGGCAAAAATGGGTGGAGAAGGATTCATCAAGGATATAAAATCTGTATTTGTGAGGTAAGAGAGTGAAAATCCAGAAGAAGAAGCAACATCATCTGCTGCTCAGCATCTGCATAAAAAGAGGTCCCTCTTCTCTCTCATTTCCACTCGGGACCAGATTCTCTCTCTTGGCGTAAATTTTGTCCTTACAAGGTCCTCCTGATTATGGACACGCAACTGGTGTGAGAGGAGAACCAGCTGCTCAGTGTGAGACTTGCTCCTCTTTTGTCCACCCTCAAGGGCCAAAGTGGTGCAATCACACTCCCTGGCACGCACAATCCTTTCTCCCACTCACACCCCAAAGGTCCACCTACCCTGGCTTCAATCAGTCACACCACAAAGCGTTCACACGTTTCAGACTGACATCACCAGGAAGAGCCCGGGGGGTCCAGGACACCGAATTTGGGCAGCTGTCTCCAGAAACCTGCTCCTGCCCCTACAGCTAAAGATGGAGCTTTTGTTACCTGTCTTGGAAGAAGCGACGAAACCCAAAGGCGATAAGCTTGAAAACAGACTCCAGGACAAAGATAACGGTGAAGATGTAATTGCAAATCTTCAGGGCTTCATCAAGAACCTGGGATGTGGACACAGGACCTGGGTTAGATGCTAGCTCTGCTGAAGGGCTTTGCTCCTGCAAACCTGCCTTCCTCTTCTCTCACTGGTTACTCATTTCCTAACTACAGATAAAAGGCTCTAACTGTGGGCTCTCTCCGATGACAAATGTCCCAGGGAAAAGTCCCTGTACTTCAGGGAGTGCACGGGCTGCATTTCTGCCTGGCCCCAACCCAGCTGCTATAATTCAGGGGAGGGATGGACACAAACCCAGGGCACATCTCAAAGCCCGGCTGGGGCTGCTGGGGTGAGTGGAAAGAGCTGCTGCATTTGCAGGTGGCAGCGGCGCAAAAACCCTCGTGCTCTCAGCAGAAAGCTGAATTTCATCCCACTTGCTCGTTTGTGCACTTTCTGCAAGAGCTGTGGGCTGGCCGGGACCATGGAATTGCTGGCCAAATGGCTTCTTTGTGACAGCCTGTCATTTACTCCTCACCTTGAGCTTTTGGCAAGGAGCGGGAGGGAGGGAGGGCACGCCAGCAGGACCAAGTGTCTTGGGTTTTCCTCTGCCCACCCCTCCCTCTGCAGAAGGCACAGCCTTGCCATTGTCACAGGTGCCTTCTGGCTGGGACAACTGCTGCACAGCCTGGCATTAAGCCACATCAGAGGTGATTTCATCCCAAAAGTCCTGCTCGTGAAGGAGCGCTGTGGTAGCAGCATCCTGCATGACCCCTTAAGTAACATGCACTGAATTTCTTACTGCTGGCAAAGGAGATGATAATAACTGTGTCCAGGGCACTGTTAGGGAACGTGGGAGATGGCAACAGAGTGCTCTCAGACCAAACCCAAGATTTACTGATCCTCGAGCAGGAGAAATCATAGTAGAGGGGATTTAAGGCACACACTCTGCCTTCGTGCTACAATTTAACCTCAAGCATCCACAGGCGAAAAACATCTCACCTGCCCAAGAAGTACAAGCCCAGCCACCAAAGGAAGCTGTGGCTCTGAACGAGCCTCCCTGTCATACTGCAGGGGACTTGGGCTCTGCCAGCAAACGAGCACATTTATTTGGCAAAAGCAGATTTTGCCCAGTAGCTCTTCACTCAAACCACCTCAATGTGCACTGCGGCCCCTCCTCTCTGTGGGCAGCCGCAGCATCTCCGTCTGGGATCTCATCCACAGGGCATCCCGGGGTGTCCCACCACCAACCCCTTTCAGCAGCAACATGCCGAGCAACGGTTTGTTGGGATATAAAGCTCTCTGATACATTTAGCCTTTTAAATATCGGCAGGATCCCAGCCATCAGTCACCCAGAACTCGGTGATTTCGGGGCCCTGATTCAGCAGGACTCTCAAGCATGTGCTCGGCTCTAAGGGTGCTGTCATCCCAGCACAGCCCAAGCTCGGAGTTATTACCCAGATGCTGCATACCAGAGGCTTAGAGACAAAATATTATTTTCCTAAAGAAAATGAAAAACAAAAGCCTGCCCAACATTTTTATAATACAAGAGAAAATGTAGCTGCAAAACGACTGCGGTAAGACGCACGCCCTAGAGCGATTCCAATCCAGGCTCCTTAGCCAACAACCTTTTTCATCACCAAATGACTGAATCATGCAACGAGCCTTCCAGGGTATTTAAAGGTGACCTGAACAGAAAAAATAAATTGGGCTTGTGCCCTTTCACTTTTTGGCTTCTTTATGACAGGCTGGAGGATATTTTTCCCCTTGCTTGCTTGTCTTAGTTGTTTGGGTATTTTTACATTAAGTATGCAAGCCCTCTCTAGTCTTAAAGAATATTTCCTCCTATTGTGTGTTATATTTATTCATTGGGAAAGTGGCTAATAAAAATAAGTACAAGTTATATGGCAAAGGCAGCTATTTCCATTTCATTCTTACGCACAAGAGACTTGACATCCCAGGACAGGCTGTTTTTATTTTCAGAATATGATAAAGACCCAGGAACTTAGCGTACTAATATATTAAAATGTATTTTAAGGACCAGCACAGAATCTGGTGCCTGTGAAAATTGGGCCCTATGGGACATTGGGGTTTTAGGAGAAACTTTGCAAACAGAAACATTTCACAAATTCTACTGTTCTTTATCCTTTTTTTCCTTTTTTATTTTGGTGGAAATCCTAAGTCAAATGGAAGATTTCAAAGGTGATCTCACCTAGCAAACAAAAAAACATGCTGTCATCCTCATTTGCAAAGCAGTTAGTTCACACTTAACTAAAAGGGAGAGGTGCACCAGGATCCAGGTACTGAAAGCCATGGTTTGAGCTGGAAGTCAGATGAAGGATGGGGAGTCTCCACGGGGCAAAGAGCCAGGTGGGGCATGGCGAATGGTGGCCATGAGGTCTAACAGCAAAACTGGCCTTAACTCTGCCCATCGGCACATCCCACCATGGCTGAGCGCACAACCCCCCTGCTCTTCCTCCCCTCTGTCCCAGTACCTTGGGTTGCTGGTAGTGCTCCATGGCCATGGTGATGACATTGAGGCCAATCACTCCGGTGATGAACAAATCCAGGTAGTGGCTGGTGCACATCTGGTGGATCAGGAGGCGGAAGCGGGAATAATCCGAATAGTAGGGTTTACACTGAGCTTCTGCAGTGGGGAGGAGGAGGAGAGCAGAGAGGCACGTCAAGGCATTTCTCTGCGTCTTTCTGAAGTCAAGGCACCCTCACTTTCCAACTCCAAAGATGATCGATTCTAGACCGCTTACAGCAACATGCTGTCTTTTTTATTTCCATTTTTTTTCTTGCTGGCATGTTACCATTTTTAATACACAGCAGGGCTCCTTGGCATCTTACATCCGTTAAACCTCTTCAGTGGGACATGCGCTATACTCAGCCTTATGGCATCAGGGATGAGGTGAGCTGGGACTATTGTGCTGCTAAAGAATGTTTTCCCTGTAGGGAAATTTAAATTAAATTTAAATTAAAATAACAATTTTTGTTTCTGCTGATCTTAAAAGTCCCCAAAGTATCTGAAAACCCAATTAATGGTCAGATGCTGAGGACAGATTTTACTAACAATGGCTTAAAAATACAGGCCATTGAGTTAGCAGTGGTCTTTGAAAGAGAAGTAATTCAGACATATTATGTTCTTTGCAATAAACTGTAGAAAGAATAAAATTCAACACTTTGGCTGTCAGAGCCCTGAAAAATGGTCCATAAAAATACCAAGGAAAACTGATCAGTCAGCCTTAGCGATTAGAAAATAATGATCCTCCATTTGGACAAGATTATCAAAGTACAGATTTCACTGTTCAACTCATTCCCGTGTTCGTCCACCTCAGGGGTGACACATGCTCTTTAGACCCCGAATGTTCCTAGAGATAAACTCATTTACTCACCTAATCTCTAATGAGGAAATGCCAAGGCTGAGTATATAATTCAGTACAATTTTCAAGGAGACATTATAATGCAGATTGAAGTGGAAAGGACTGTCTTGAATATGTCAGAGTATAATGTTACTCTCATAATTAGATGATCAACTGGTTATGAAAATTATTGAGCTGTAAGAATTACACGGCTTGATATTTAGTGCCGCTGAGCAAATGTACAGTTTGATACATTACTCCAAGCAAAAAGTTGGGCAGAATAAAGCCACGAAGCCCAGGTTTGGGTTGCCCTCAGGGAAAACTAATTTTAGAAGATTAAATTTTGCCTGGAAATAGAATTCACTTTGTCAATAGCCAATGACATTGCAATCAAACCCATAGATTTAATGGTTTCCTGCACTCCTCGCTTCGCAACAGGATCCTGAAAAATCGGAGTTTTGTTTTTTCCATAGAGACAGACCTTTCCCTTCCCCCTTAGAGGGACCAGAGAGACAAATCACTCAGCAGTTTTATTCTGTAGGGGTTTGGAACGCCCAAAATTCTGCTTCAGTGTCATCAAATGAAAGGCAGCATTAATATTCACTTTCTGATCTGCAGTGTGCTTTAGGTGATCTGTACCTGAGTGCTAAAGCACGATATCGATGAAAAGGTCTATAAAATGAATTTTCATGCCGAATCTATTGAGTGCTTACAAAAAAGCAGACTGGTAGCTGCTGACTCACTCATAAGACTTTGTCAGATATCTCAGAATCTGCATAAATCTCCATAAAGTCAAGATATCTCGATCACATTATGCTAAATTATGAGTAGCAAATTAACTAAAATGTTTGAATACAATTAGGTTAGGAATAGGACCTATTTTTATGAACCAACTTATCATCTCAGAAAGAAACACCATCGTAATTGGATCACTTACTTCTTCTACATTTATGTATAATTCACATTCAGAAAGAAAAACGTCAATGTTTCTGCCTTTTCTTGCAGTGGATTTACTTATGAATAATTACACTGGAATTCAAATTTTTCTTTGCTGTGATTGACAGGTAATTCCAAATCCTACAGAATAGCACCGACGCCGTTAGAACAGAGAGAGGATTTAGAGAGAGGTTGTAAAATGTCTCCTGTGCAGGGCTCCTGCACCCGGATTAGCCAGTGCGTGGCCTTATAAGCAGGGTTGCTAATTGTTTGTACATCCACAAAGGCTTCTCTCCCTTCGCATCCCTCCTCTTCCAAACCCCAAGCCCCCTTTTTCACCTTTCCACAGGTTCCCACAGCCAAACGCCTCTGGATGCTGCTCTCACAGCCTTAGAAAATTACCATTAGTAAATGTTTCATCCGTCCCTGTTAACGTGGTCAAGAAAGGATTTGTCAACCCTGTTTATGAATCGTGCCACCACTCGCTTGGCCCGTCCCCGCATGCTGGCCATGCAATTAGTGCAACCGAGGTGTCACCGCCCGATGACCCACACGCAAGCAGGCATGCTGTCCAAGGACTAGAGATACACAGCTACTGTGTCTAGGTGGGCAGGGAACTTTCTGAACCCATCAACCATCTTCTTGCTATTGGATAAATACCATTTATTTAACCTGATCCCCGCAGTTCTGCAGAGAAGTTGGACGTTTCGCCTGCGCAATTACCCCGGTGCAAAGCCCCTGCCCCCTATCACACAGTATCATTTCTAATTAGTGCAGTAACATCTTGGGAAATACAGACATCTGTTAAACTCCAGGTGGTGAACTTCACAACTAACACAACACCACATTACTGTACTGTTACAATACACTGTGTCAAGAACAACAAGAGCTCTGGGTTAGTCTCGGTTATTACTGGAAAGGTTAACTTGGCTTCCCGGCACACATGGCGTTAAAGAAAAGAGGAGGAGAGCAAACGAACAAAAGAAGAACTGGCAGAATGAGAATGCGAGAAGATGGGGAAATACAGCAAAAGCCCACCACGAGGCACCAGGCTGGTAAACAGGGTGTAAATCAAGCTGCTTCACCGTGGCTGGAGGCCAGGAGTAGGGGAGAGGGAGAAGTGGCTCAAGTTTAGATATCATTACAACGGAGAAAATCAGCTCAGACAGTGAATCCTGAGCAATCTCCTCCTACCCCAGGTAAGACAGAGATTTCACGGCTGGTTGAGAGCTGGTTTGGGAGAGTCCCCACTGCCTGCTCGCCCTGGGCGACGGTGGTCTAAGGGCACCATGATGGCAAGGGGAGCGCTCAGTTTTAATGCACCATTTTTATGAGCTCTCAACTCATTTCCCAAGGAGACACTCTGTTCTCCTCTTGGCATCATCCTGCAGGATTATAACTGCTCCCCTTGACTGGGGCTGGGAGGCAGAGCACAGCAGCCCCAGCCTGTGCTCTGGGGTACCCAAAACTCATCACCATCCTCTCCTGCCCATTTGGAAAGGCGGTTATCCTGTTGCAGGATAAACGTTTCCCATTCCCAATCCTGCTCTAACATCTCTCAATCCAGGTGCCCTTTGGCTTTGGCGATCACAGCCCAGGTCTGGGGCATCAAACCCCATACTGCTGTTTGCCTCACAGCTCCAGGAGGTGACCTGTGAAATGGCACTGGTGACCAGGGCTGGAGGTAGCCCTGGTTTTGCCGGGCAGAGCCACTGCGGGCTCCCAGCCGGTCCCAGCCTCGGCCGGTCTCTGTTGGAGAGGGGGGAAATGGGGCCAGGGCCACTCTCTTCCCATTAACTGCATTTTCCTGGGGGGAATGGGGCTGGGCATGTGACTCCAAAATATCTCCAAATAGCGGCTGCCTCCGAATATAGCCCTGTCAAGAGAGAAATTGCCACTTTCCCCGAGGTGGCTTTTGAGCCGGAGGTGCGTGGGCACGGGAAATTGGAATTCACGAGAGTGGGACAATTCCATTACCGTCTCCTCCAGCTTCTTCCTTCCCCTATAATAAGGGAATTAACTACTTTTCAGGTCTGAGTATATCTGGAGGACAGCAGCAAACCAGTGAGCAATGGGCCGGTGACGCAGCTGGATTTACAAACTGTATCAAGAATATTATTAGGTTAAAAAGTAGTTTGCACTGAAGGAACTTTTTTTATTTAAACACAGTGTTTTACTTGGCTTTTATTGTACTGAATGGATTTATTAAAAAAAAAATAAAAAAAGCAAAATGGAAAGTGACGAATTATTTCCACTGAGAAGATTCCAGTTGTGATAGAATGTAGACTTGAAAAAAATAAAAAGGAAAAAATAAAATTATAACATCTCACTAAGCACCAGGCAGCAGCACACACACACAATACTCCATCTTATCTTCAGAGCAAGAGAAAAGAATCCCTCTGTAAGTGCAGAGATGTGTGGAAGTTTTGGGGTCACAACTCCCCATTTCTCACTGAACCACAGGAGGTTCGCCTACAGCACCCGGGACTGATTCCTTCATATCCCCCACAGTCAGGTTCAGAAATAAAATCTTTCTATTCCCTCACGCTGGTGCCTGAAGAGCAGCGTGGCACATTCACTACCGCTGGATCCAAAGAAAAGACAACAAAAGGGAACACAAAGCACAGACCTGACAATTGTACACTTTTAAAGGCAAACTCTAAGAGTCTTTCTGAGCCTGCGCGGGTTAACACAGGGGTTTGGGATGAGTTCAATGCCTTAAAAATAAAATAAAATAAGACAGCCTTGAGAAAGCTCTGTAGGAACAGGAGAGGAATCACAACCAAATAAAAAGAATAAAAAATAAACAGCCCCCCAGACCCTCTTGCTGTCCCTGTTTCGCAGGGGAGGACAGGAGGCCTACCAAGGAAAGCAGGAATGAAGGCAAAGAAATAAAAATACCAGGAATGGCAACGGGAAGGAGATTCAGGATTTATTAAAGCATGTTGTGATAACTTCCAACAAGGCCTTAGAAATATAAGGTAGGAACCTCGGTCTCCCGGAGTTATCCTCTGCAGTGAAAGCTGATAGCCCTCACCTTGCAATTTTTATTTAATCAAAACTCCCTGCAATATGTGAGAGATGGATGGAGCCTTGCTCCCGTCTCAAGCAGTGGGAGCTTGCTCACAGGTGAGAGTTTTAATGGCACAATTTTCCTAGCATATTATTTTTGTCGAAAATTACAGCTATATTTGTTTCTATGTTGGCGCCTCTTTAATTATTCAGGCTAATATTCTTAAGTTATGAATTAAACAAAATGCTTGCCAGATCAAAGCTTCTTCTAAAAATAAAAAGAGCAAGGGACAGATTTGCAGCCCTGAGCACCGTCCTGGTGAGGGGAGGGATGGGAAAGGGAGACGTGAGCGAGCCCTGGTTGGGGTGACCAGGTCAAACCCCCAGATGGTCCATCCCCTCCAGGACCCGAAAAGGCGTTGAGGTGGCATCTTTATTTCTTTTCATTTACAAGATGCCTCACAGATTGAGCAACTCTGAATCAATATGAGGAATGTACCAGTTTGGCAGCACAAGGGATAAGCCCCATGTCCACGCTGAGGGTTGGTGTGGGGGCTGATCTTTCCATTCAAGCATCGAGGCTCTGCGCTACGCTGGATTTTGCCCTGCTGAAAAAATACTGTGCCTCCCTGAAGCACAGTTTTTGTGGAGCAATGAGCAAGGGCTGGAGAAATAATGAAATACCCTCCCTAAGCAAGACTGCCTGCCTTCCAGAGACACTCCTGCAAATTATTCAGAGACTCCTAAGTTGGTGGTTGGAAAGCGAGGGTAAACAATAAGGGACCCATTTCACAGTCCAGTCATTATTCTCTAAGAAAAACCAAAAACACCAAAAAAAAAAAAAAGAGAAAAAAAAAAAAAAACAATTTTGCAATACAGAAAGTAACTCCAATGCTTTGCCAAATGTCTCCTATTAAAAAAAAAAATTTAAAAAAGTGTTGGAAACTTTCGTTTCAGGCTTCGGAAGCCATGTTTTCAATATTTTATTCCAGATCAAGCATTTTTTCTGATCTGAGTGCTGATGCACTCATGAAGGTATATTGGGAATATCAGAGGTGTAAAGATGGATTGGCACAACTATGGAAGAAAGAGCACAGCCCTACAGCGTGGTTCAGGTGGGCACAGGCTGGAGCTGTTGATTTCTAGTATTTTAAGTCTTTCCTGTCTGTTGTCCTCTTGCTCCACTGCAGCAAAGGTAATGAGGTCACAGGGAAAAAAAAGTTATCTTTCCATGATGTATATTGTAAGCAGCGTTTTGTAGATTCTTTAATCTAGGAATGAAGCTGTTACTGTAATTCTTACTGTGGAGCAGCTGCATGTTTCTCAAAGAAAAACCAAAAAAACAAAAAAAAAAAAAAAGAGGAAAAAAAAAAAAAGCCATGAAAAGTCTGACAGTGTCTTAATGAAAACCAGAAAAATAAAATACTGAAAAACATAACATGACCAAGGGGTAAATTAAGGGTTCGCAAGTGTCAGTCCTGAGCCAGGTCTGCAGACCTGCAGGTCAGAATGATATGCGTGTGCCATGAAGTAAGCAAATGAGCTTTGCACCACACACAGGGTTTTAGTGGGATGCCTCACAGCAGCGGTGGCCAGCCGTTAGTGACACAGCACTGCCATTCAAGTGGGACGAGACGTGCCGACTTCCCAGTACCTTGCACTGCACTGGCTGAGCTCTCCATTAATACATCATCCAGCATTAGATCTAAAAGAACGAAACGGCATTAATCACCCGGCAGGACACACGGCAAGACTTCCCTTCCCCTTCAGAGGTCCCTGCAGCTCTCAGGTTCTCCGTTGCCGCTATTGGGAACGTTTCCTTGTGGGATCCTCTCCTTGTGCCTCATGGAGGGTGGGCTCAGGTACACGGGCTCATCATGAAAAACGAAGGGCTCTTGTGCTTCTCCCACGTACATGGGTGGAAGCCCAAGAGATCCCTGAGAACCCCCTGGCTTGAAGATGATGAAAGAGAAGATGCTTCTGAAGGACAGACTTTGTACATATCCTGCTGGGCCAGAGCACCTTACACCTGCCTACATCTCACTGAGCTGGGATCTCACGTGCTTTTCTGGTTTTCAGATGCCAGATTGGGTGAGTGAATTTGAAGAGTCTACGATCAAAAACGACTGTGCAACCAGTTGGATGCCTACGTCTGACATCTGTGGGTTAGTTTTGGCACCTGGGCCCAGCTGAAATGACCCCCATGCAGTTGCTGGCATAACCAAAGCTGTAGTCTTGGTATCATCTGCAAGTTCCTACCATGCAGAATAAAGCTAAGCAGCAACATCTGTTGCCTCTGAGGGCAAAGCGGAGCATGGTCAATTAAAACCAACGTTTCACTGAACGCGAATTGGGAAAACTGTTCTGAAGCGATTTGGAGGGCTCCATACTTTGCTCTTGAAAGGTTTTTATGGCGATTGAATACTCAGCAATATTTGATCCTCAGTAAAATAGCTGTTTATTGCCTCTTTAATTAGGCATTTCATAGGACTGAGTGAATAACTACATCTCCAAGGATGGTTTGTGATTCCTTCCCGCTGGGAAATTGCCCAGACTTACGTCTTTTCTTCATCTAGTTCCTCTAGCATTATAAATAAGGTCATTAATAATAACTAAACATCTATTTTTCTTCTACAGAAACCTCTGCTTTCCAAAACGGCAACTTTAAATAGGGATCTTTCTATTCAGCCTTTAATAACATTTTCTAATTCATCAGCCTGAAACTGTGTTTGGGAATTTGGACTGATTGAAAGAGCTTTCCAGGCATTTCCTTGATGTGAGAAACAAAACAAAACAAAAAATCCATCTGTATCCCACTTAACTGAGAACAATTTAACGTGTCCTCCACTGCTCTTGAGGGAAGCCTTCATCTTTCCACTGACCATCGAGGAAGCCAGGCTCTCGGCATAAACCAAAGTTTGATGTCCAGAGGCTGGTGTGATACATCCTATTGGTTACAAAACCCGTGGAGCTCATGGGACTTAAGGACGTGACCAAAGGAAAGTGCTGAACTGAGAGAGGCTGAGACACCGTTGTGGCATGTGGTTGCACAATTAAGCCTGTCACAGCTATTAAACACCTCTTAGGCTATTAAAAAAAATAAAACAGACTTAATATTACCAGCTTTTGGAACAAGCACCTGATCAGACAGCCTCTTAAACCGTACTGAAGTCTGTCAAAGATAGAGAAGAGATGTGAAAGGGGACACCGAGAGAACAGCAGGCGGACTGACCAGGGAGAGGAAGAGCGAGGCCACGGACACGAAGGGCAACGGAGAAAGTTCAGTCAGAAGAGACAGCATGCGAGAAGAGTACCTCCAACCTGTGGCCTCTGGCTGGCTTACTTCTTACTTATTCAACCAAACTAACAGAAAAAAAGGACTAAAGGACAAACGTCACGTTGGAGACTTTGGACAGAGTGGAAGTCTAACCTCCTTTCACCTGTAAAGCCTTCTCGAGGCAGGGCTGCAACCTTGCACATCCAGTTTGGAGTTTGGTTCAGTTTGTATCAGTGCTATTTTGTCTAGTTAGTTACTCTCCTCAACGGCTTTTTTTTTTTTTTTTTTTTTTTATTTTGTAGTAACATTTTCATCAGGCAGCTACATGGTTTTTATGTGAGCTAAGATACAGTGCTTTCAACCTGGAAAGGTAGATCTACTTTTCTCCTTTGAGGGGAAGACTGGTGTGAAATGCATTTGACGTGGTGCCTGAGAAGTCTGAGCAGTAATGGACAGTCATAAAGGGTGCAGTAGGAAATCTGTATTACAAATGGTACAACAAATGAATGATTATCAGACAGGAGATCAGAACAAGTCCTAGAGCACTGCTTTGCACAATTTTACTTGTATATATCCACTATTAAATTTAGTATTGGGTTTTTTTTATATTAAAGAGGCAATTTGTTGCTGCTAATGTAAGGACATCAGGTTTTTTTTTTTTTTTTTTTTTTCTAATCTGTATTTCTCAAGCAAATGCATTGATATGTTTCTCTAAGGAGTTTTTAAGCATCACTAGAATGAGATGGCTCCATTATTTTATTACACTCTTGAATAGCAGTGGTGCTACTGTGCCAATAAATAAACCTGCTTGATAAATGGGACAGGTAACATCACTGTGGCATTACAAGGCTGTAATAAACCAAATAGTGAATCCAGTTATCAGCAACAGTGCTCATGACTCAGAAGATTTATGGTGCCATTCGGCACTGCTGATCTTTGCAGTTGTCACTATTTGTGTAACACTGAGCTCTGCTATCCAAGAAGCTCCAGGTCTGATTATCATTATATTTTAATTTAAATAACCTCCAATGGAAAGGTCATTGCAAATCATGCAGCCATTAAAAAGGCTTCCATGGCTCCTTGCTCAGCCTAAAACGACACTATTTCCTTCATGCAAATTTTATAGCTGGACATGCTTTTGGGGGAAGAATGATCACCAGACGCGAGGCAGGGAGGGGAGGGAGGAGGGGATCGTGTGGAAGGTCAAGCAGGACTCAGAAAGATGTGGAAAGACTACCGACCAGCCATCTGTTTCTCCTTACTCCTTCTCTTTTTCTCCAGCCGGCGAAGCCTCTTCTCCTCCCTCCTCTTGGCTTCTTCCTCCTCCTGGTGCTGCCGACACTTGTGGAAATTCTCCACCACCACCCCCACGAACATGTTGAGGACGAAGAAGGCCACAATCAGCAGGAAGGAGATGAAGTAAAGGAGCATCCATGGGTTGTAGTTCATGACTGGCTGCAAAGTGGAGGAAGGCAAATGTCAACTGAACCTCACAAAAAACGACAAACAAAACCCCCTAACAAAACGGGAGCAAATTGATGCATCTGCCACATCCACAAACCTGTGGGTGCCCCTTTGAGGCAGCTCTGTGTGCTCCGCTCTTCCTGAAAATTAGAGCCTGCTGAGACACTTAAACTGAATGCTCCCAAAACACAAAGCACACTGAGGACAGAAGAACCACCTCTGCTCTGCCAGCAGCAGGATAGCACATCCTCTGCAGCTATTGTAAGTTTCTCACTGAAAACCTGTACCTACACAAAGCACTTCTTTTCTCCTGCAATGTCCAAATTGCTTAAGAAGTCAGACCATTATTCGATAGGTGCCATTCTCCTAATGCTCGTTACACCAGCCGTGTTGCAAAACCTGTAGGGAAAAGGCTCTTTCCAGATCCAGACTTTTCACTTGACTCCTTGTCACACCCCAGGACCCGGGTTAAACGGCTGCCTTGATCCCAACCCCATAACCCCATTTGACTGTGGGAACCAACAGTTCTTTGCAAAACAAGAGCCCCAAATGTGCCACCTTTGACAACTCATTTCTCACAGCTCTGCGGGAGCACGTACCTGCTGGTCGACTCCCACAGCATCTAAGCCATCGTACATGATATCCACCCACCCGTCCTTGGAGGCCAGAACAAAGAGAGACATCAGGGCCTAGAAGTACATGGGGAAAAAAGTTAGACATAGTTGCAACTAAAGCTTTTCTACCTGTAACATTTTACTCTTCTTTGCCCTTTCCTGTCTGGGGATTATCATTACCTGTCTGATAATGGGACACTTTGATGCCCAAGGTTTCTCCTGGCAGCAAAAACCTATCAATGTCAGCGCCTGGTTCAGCAATGAGTGCTAATTCAGAAACCACAAAGCTGAAGACAAAAGCAGCTTCATTTCCACCCTCCAGGTCTCTACTGCTCCCGACTAATTAGTCCTTACCATGCTGCTAAAATAAGGCTGTGCTGCAGAGATGGTTGAAAGTGTCCAGCTCTATTAGACAAGCCCTTCTGCAAGATATATTTGGTTTGTTATGTAGCAGTGAAGCAATTAAGTACTCCACGAAGCCACATGTGCTTGTTCTGTACTGAAAAGGAGTGTATGCCTGCTTGGAAACACTACCTTTGGGATTTACAGAGACAGAATGCTGTGTATGTGAACTGAATATTTACTGCGAGTGGTAGTGCCCTGTAATAAAATCCCATGGGATAATAATGCACAGGTTTTAAGTCAAGGAAGTAAAGGAGCAAAGAAGCAGATTACCATTCTATTAATACCTGGCCGAGATTATCAAAATTATACTTGTGCCGGACCCATTTGTAGCTTGCTTCTGTACAATCCGATTTATTTGTGATGTTTCTGGTGTCCTCCCCCTGGCAGATAAAAAACTTGCCTTTGAAAAGCTGCAAAACACACAGAGAAGAGAGGAAAGGTAAGGGTTTGGTCCGCAGGATTTCTCTGCAGATGATGGGCATTTCTCCTGGGGCATTCTGCACAGCCCACGCCGACCAGAGACGTTAAGGGAAATGGCCTCATTCGTGCTGGTTATTAAGTGCGAGCAGCCTGTATAATAGGCACCTAATGAGCAGATGCCTGATTTCACATCATTTAGGACACCCACCTCGTGCATTAGGTTGTCTGCTTCAGTGATCTGAGACTGGCCCAAAGGCCTTTGCTTCTGGGTCGCCAGCTCGAGTGCAGCCCTGGCTAATAGCCCAGACCAGCTAATGGCTCCTGACCACACGTGGAACGACTCCGGCGACTCCAGCCCAGTTAACGACGCTGGTTTTGAGAGTCACCGGTGAGTTAAATGTAACAGGGGCCCTCTGTCAGCAGAGAAAAGGTGGCACTGAGGAGGCGCAGCCATGGATTAAGCTCTGCTCTTAGGGGTCACGAGGGGACACATCAGAGAGGAGCCGAGCTGCTGCGAGTGACGTTGGACTCTCGCTGGAACAAGACTGCTGTCAGTCCAGCTCCGGTCTCTCCCCCTGGATGCTGCTCTCCAGCCATCATTAGGCTCCACAGCCCATGCAGGGGTCTCTGAAATTATTCCTTCTGCAGAGCTTAAGGAGTCAAGCCCTACTAGCGCCGGGTACTTGATCCTGAGCTTATTCCCTTTGGTGTAAGCCAGGAGAGACACAACTCCTGGGGAGTCAGCTCCTGATTTACACCTGCATGAGGAACAGGAGCCTCCACAGGCTTAATTCTAGACCTGGTGCTTCCTGTGCACAAAACAGAATGGCAGGGGATGATTACTGCTTCAGACAGGGTGATTGATGCTGGCAGGATGGATGGTATCAGAGCCCGGGAGACATCCAACAAATCTGGTTTTATTTGCTGACAGAAGCTATTGACATTACTGTTTTTGGGGAAAATGGCAACCTGCTCTCCGGGCTCCTTAAAACACCACCTGAGTATACAGAGAAAAGATGCTGACGGGTTTTGATCTGTTGTTCTAGACAAATATCAGTAGAAATAATAGCGAACAAGATAAACCCACGCATTACTCCATGGGTTTCCTTCAGAAATCAACAGCAGAAGGATGTTTTCTAGGCATGCAAAATTAGCCACCACTCAACGCAGTCATAAAACTTCTGGATGCAAGAAGTGAAATATTCCCTGATCTTTCCATGGAGAAACAGTATCCGCGGGTAAGGCAGGCTGGGGAGATATAGCCTTCACAGAGAAAAGTTTTAATTAAGCAGGAAGGTAAACAACTGTTTTTAATGTATTGTCTATAAATATAACTTCTCCAGGAGCTGGACTGTAATGCCACTCAGGTGGGAGCAGTAACACAGCTACTAGCAGGGTTTGGAAATACAAAAAAATGCCCTTCCCTGTCAGTGCTTCAGATTTCAGCACTTCCGAAAGTGAAAGACCCGGTGATTCCTACTGTCCTTGTTTTAGCAATCTATTTCTTGTGTCTTATTAATTACTATTCGCATGTGGACAAGCTCTACAATAAAACCAGTCTCGCTAAAAGAAAACACTGTTAGAAACCTGGATATCTGGATTTTAATAGCATTTAAAAACTCTAGTCTGATCCCCAGTTTATATTTACATGGGAAAACCAACTGTAACTTTGAGATCATCTTTTTATAGGAAACTGCTATGGCCCTCATCTTACACCTAATTAGACATAAATATTAACTGTGAATTTTGCATCCTGAATACAGGATCAATCTTGCTTGTTTCTACCACTTAAGCACATCGATAGTCATGACAATTTAACGTAAGACTGGAAGTCACCAGGGAAAGCAATCGCAATTAGCGGGGAGGAAATTCAAAGAGCATACTGCAAGTTTTGTTGTTTGGCATAAATTTTCCCATGTCTGAGTTTTATACTGTTTTACGGGATATGCTTAGTTTTATGATTCTGTTTAGTATAATGGATGGATGTTGTTGTACTGTAATGCTAAGCCAATCTAGCGGCTGAGGTGGTTATGGATGGCATGATTTTCCTCTCTGTTTATTTTCAATGCTGTATTTATTATTTATACAGTGTATTAGTATAAAATATTATATAAGACACCTTTCCAAAACAAAGCCTAACAGAGCTGTTTTCCAAAGCTGGCTGTGACAGATCAGATTTACTTCAGAAAGAAGTAAGTGTTATGTCAGAATATTTATATGAAACCATCTCTTCTTCTGAGGTAATGAGAAACCAATTGCATTGGAAACTGCCACTTTTCCCCCAGGTTCCTGCACTCCTGGGACGGAGGATATTGCCAGCAGAACTGGCAGGAAGCAGACTCAGAAATCTCTATTTTTGCAAGCTTTCAGTTATTCAAACTGTCAGAATCTGAATGAATCTCCAGGTCAAGGTCTCTCTGGAGTTTACAAACCAACCGTTTCAGCTCCAAGAGTTTCTATTTCCCTGTTGGTTTATACCTACAAGAAAGGTGGAGGGGAGATGTCTACACGTTATCTCCCAGATGGAACAGGAATGGGGTTTCACTGTTTTCCTGAGCAGAGATTTTCTGGTGGTACATGTCATGCCTCAGGCCTGACCCTTCTATGGTGTGGCCAGGGAAAGAAAGTGGAGAAATATCTTGATTTGTGTCCTGCTGCAGGCAGAGCAGGAGTCCTTATGGTGGGGAAAGGATGAAGAAAGCCCATTCTGTGCCTTTGAGGGGATCACTATGTTGGCTTTTGTATCACTGCATGAAACGGAAGCCTCAGCAAAGTTCAACATGTCAAGTGACACATAGCCAAGACTTGGAAGTCAGGAATAAATGTGTCTTGAGAGCACTAAAAAGGCCCCACTGGGCTGCTGGGGTGGGGAATGAGAGCCACATAAGCCCTTGAGTGGAATCAGAGAGAGGCAAAACCAACCCCACCTACTCTCTCTAACCATTGCTCCTTCAGCTATGGCTAGGGTTGGGTGTAGCTGGCCCACTGTTGTTAGGCTGTAGTTGTTAATGAGGTTTTAATGGCTGACCAATAATGGGAAATCTCCTCCCTCCTTGCTAGGAGCAAGAAGCCCTCCCCAACAAGGCCAAACAGCCTATTAGTTCAGTTTCAGAAATGCTTATAGCGTACCCATTGGTGCAGATACCCAGAGGTGGGGCCACGTGGGGCTTATTAATGGTTTCAGGCCCTGAGGCTTACAGGGGACTTACCTGAACTCCCAGGATCCCAAAGATTATGAAAAAGGCACAGCAGATGACCACGATGTTCCCAATAGGCTTCAGGGATGACATGAGAGTCTCCACCACCAGCTTCAGTCCTTGAGCTCGACTAATGACTCTGTGGGGGCAAGTAAGCACAAAATCTGTTAGTCCTGTTCTTGGCCAGTTCTGCCTTATATGAAGACAGGAGTTGTGGAGAAAACAGCATTAGGGAATTCTTTAGAATGACAAATAACTCAAAAATCATGATGGAAGAAGCAGTTCTGGAAGACTGACCTGTGAGATTATGGAGGTGTTTGTAGGAAAGGCGTCTCTGCCTACACACACAGTGGAGGAGGAGACCACATATGAGGAACTAGGCCAGAAAAGTCACTGGAGAAGAACCAAGGAAAGGAAGATACATAGGCCAGTCCCATCTTTTTTGAACTTGGAAGGATGATTTTAATCTAACCCACTACCTATTCTTGATCCATTTTCTGATCAGCGTCTTGTAGTTACCACTCACTATAATATATTCAAGTCTTGGAATTTCCCTTTTTCTGTTATTCAGTGCCAAGAACTCTCTAGGTTTCCGGTCCTGATCACACCTTCCCGGGGATCCAGCCTTTTAGGATTAGATCACATGGGAAGATTGGGGAAGAATAACATGGACATCATGCCTGAAGCAGGTTAAAAAAAACAGAAAGAAGAAACTGTACTACATTCTCAAGGACAACACTACAGTGAAAGGACAAGGCTTGTGTGATTTAGAGAAGCCATTTCACTGTGCTGGGTAAGATGGGCAAGGTATCAGCCCGTATTCAGGCTCACAGATCTGAAGGTGGAGAGCTAGAGGACTTAGAAAGGCATGTGAAGAGGCTGCGTGCCTCCCTCCTCTTGATGCCAACTGGAATTAAGCATTTCACTAGTGCTGTAAATCAATTTGTACGGATGTCATAGAAACTGTGTTTTCCCAAGGCAGAAAAAGCTGTCTGCTGTGTAAGTCAGAGGGAGGGAAGCGCCTGTGTGCTTCTGGGTACTGGCTGGTGACTCCTTTGAACTCTTGGCATGCAAGTGCCACAAACTTCTCCACCTTCTTCTTTCTGCCTGGTTCTTTCTTTTGCCATGGGAGTCTCTCACCACTTCTCCTGTTTTGCTCCAAGTCTGGTTGCACCACCTGAAGCACAGTAGGAGTTTTGTTGCCTGGAGAGGATCCAAGTTCTCCTCCTCTTGCCCCTCCCAGACATTGTGCTCCCAGCAGAGGTCCCCATGGACACATTCACATGCCCCAACATGCATGGCCTTAGCTGGCACCCTCTCCTGCCCCAGAGCTGCCAGGCTTAAAAATGCAGGGCACTGGTACCAGGTCTTTCCAAAACTGTTGGCTTTAAACAGTATCTTGAAAAGCTAAAAATTATTTCTTTTTTTTTTTTCTTGTTAAATATTTACTCGAAATATCAAGGGTAACTCATCAATTATCATTTTGAAAAAGAAACAGATGGTCACATATTTATCCGCTCCTTTACCAGTGAAACACAAAAGGCAGATGCTGCTATTCCTCACACTGGGTGTCTCTTCCAGGTGGCTGCTGTGGCTCCTGATTTCAGGTATCTCAGCTTTTGTGATGCTCAGATCTGGGTTATTTTACGGGATGAGCTGGGGGGCGAGATGGCTCAGGGAGCAGAAGGCTGCTCAAGGCTGAGATGCCCCAGGGGACAGTGTGGACCTCATGTAGCCGGGACAGCGTGGAGACTGGTCTATGTGGGCTGCCAAAACTGTCCACGTGAATTAGCCCAGGCTGAGGTCCTCACCTGGGACAGGGACTCTGCTGCTGTCATGCTGTACTCGCACCAATGCCAAGAGCTGAGCCGAGGCAGCCAGAGGAGGCTGGAGGGCAAGCCAGTGTGCCCAGCTCAATGAGTTGGTTAATCCAGCCTAACGAGCGCTGGCTGCAGGGCAAGGGCTCTTCCCACTCCATCTGAGTGCACAAAGCAAACGTTGGGCTGGACAGTCAAAGGTTGAATCGCTCTTCTGAATCCTCAGATGGCCTAAAGACCTCACCACCCCTCACTTATTGCTCTATCACAGTCTTGGGTGAAATACTACAAATGCCAAACTATAGCCAGGAAACTGGGGCATGAGAGGACCACAGGCTATGTTCTTAGAGCTATGCAGGCACCTCATTTCCAGTGATTTTGATGGAAATTAGGTACTTTGGTGCTTGAAAGATCGACTTAAGTATTCTGCCCACTGTCACACAGGATGGAACTGAAGTCAGGTCTTCTAAATTGAAGGTCTGTGGTCTAAATTACTGGAGCAACCTTAAATTTTGGGGAACAAGGAAGAAATTTAGTCTCCAGAGTCTAAAGCTGATAATTTTCTCCAACAGTTATTAAGAAAGCCTATTCTAGAAATAATAAAGTGATTTCCCTTGTGAGATACTATTTGGTATCCAGCAGAGAGAGAAAATAGGAAGTTACTTGTCTGACTTCACAAAGTCATGTGTGATGAGAGAAAAAGGGCTGAGAAACTGCAGCATTTGACTGCTTTCAGAGTTTTGATCAACCAGGGAATTCCTCAAATGAGAATGCATGAGGGTAAAAGCTGCCACCAGTTTAGCTCCATGCCAGTGCTGTTTCCAGCCCTACAGGGAGAGAAGACTTTGAAAAGATTTTGAAAAATAATAGTTCTTACTAATGAAAACCTTCAGACCTTGGAGCTGCCTCAAACTAAGGACCTGATCCAGCATCGAGGCAAGTCTGTGCAAAGACTCCTGCCACTCTCCTGAGAGTCTGATAACTCCCTAAGAAGTGCCAATGAAATCCTCAGCATTTCCAGATTATTAGTGTCAGCTCCAATATGTCAAGATACAGCATCCCTGCACCTCATCAATATTGCCCAAGGTCCTGCTGGTCTCAGGCTTGTGAACTCATATTATCTGACCCACCACTCCTGCAATTTATTGCTCAAGGATGCAGCTGATTTGGAGCCCTCCAGGCATGCCAGAGCCATAGATCCATCGGGGCTGCACTCAGGACAATTCCAGTCTGCATTAGACATAATACAAATGGGGAAACTGAAATGAGAACTTTTTTTTTCTTTTTTTTTTTTTTTTTTAGTGTGAAGAAATGTTAATCCCTCGAGTTCCTCCTGGTTCTTCTGGTCTCAGCATTCTCAGGGCTGTAAAACCCCTGGCGTGAGACACTCCAAACACACTGCCAGCCTCACCCCAGCTGGATCACATTTACTCACGTTAAGCCTGCTACTCTGATCAGAGCTCTCAGAAGAAGTAGCACTTAGATGAAGCAGCAGATCAACATTAATGAAGACCTCCCTCCAGAGATTAAAAAAAAAATTAGCAAAGGTGATAATATGATAGATAGAAGAGAGTCTATGAAATGACTATTTCATGCTGCAATGGTATGAAAACTGAATAATTTATCCATCTGCTTTGGAAGTCAAAGCCCAGGCTCTCTAGAGAGTAAAAGAGAGCTGAAGTCCATCCACATTAATTCTGAATACATTTTCAATTTTGATTTCTCTTGTATCTTAAGCTACAACACTTGATCCCAACAACAGCAGGTTGAACGCATTAGGAAGGAATGTTATTGTATAAGCAATCCCTCTACTGGCTGAAACATCAGACGGTCATGGAAACATCTTTAAATGTCACTCCTTTGTGAATATATTTTTGGAATTCTGGTCATAAAGCTGGGCTCGAATCCTCATGGATTCAATTTGGAGGCTGATAATCAATCATGTAATCAAAAGCCCATGATTGGCACACAGGCCAGGGTTGGTTTTTTTTTAATGCCTGTGCAAAAGGCACAAGCACGCGTGGCTTTGTGTGCTGTGGAGAGCAACGGGGCTCTTTTCACAGGAGAAAATAAGAGACAGAATGAGGGAGGACTTTTGCAAGAAGAGCCCCTTCAGACCAAGAAAAGCCAACACAGAGAGGAGGAGGGCTGTCCCTGACCTTGAGTTAAGAGTGACACACACAGCTGTGGCTTGGTTTCTCACTGTCAGTGTCCTCTCTGCAGCCCTGTCCCCAAGTGCCTATGGAAAGGGAGGACAGTGGGAGCCAGGGGAGAGGACAGAGCATTTCCTTTGATCTGTGCCCTTTGCTTTCCTGGAAAGGAAAAATTGGCTCCGTCTCCTCTGGGGACCTCACCCAGACATGGGGACTTGGAGACATGGCGCGCGAAGACCCTGGGTCACCCGTCCCAGCTGTCACCCCGTGTTAAACCAGCTGAACATCCCAGGCAGACCCTGGAGCCACGTGGTGCAGCCCACGGCAAAGGCAGAGCGGGCAGCTGCGGGCAGAGGCGGGCTCAGGGCAGCCCAGATGTGCATCACACAGAGGCAGATGGGTTTCCACATGCAGAGATTTATGACTTACTGAAAAGCCCCCAGTTTGATGGCTGCTTTTTCATTTCCTACAAATCTAATTACAGGGGAATAGAACTGATTGTGAACATATTTAGGGAATGGGCTTGTTGCTGTCTTTTTACATTTCCTTTGTAGCAGAAAGCAGTATCTTGGCTGAAAACATTCACACGCTCTCTTGAGAAAACATATCAAATGCCAACAGGAATGGATAGCAATGGAAGAGCCTAAATCCTGCACATGCTGCAGAGGGCAGGTCTTCCTCCAGCCTGCAGTTACTCAGTGGATTATTCCCCACAATTGCAGACTACTCATGCACATAGAATACTGCAGAGAAAAGCTCTAGTAAACAAAGACCCAGGTCTTGGTCAAATAAATCTATAGATGTACAAAGAAGCATGCAGGGCTTTTACTAGGTTAGACAGGTGACTGTAGCAGGGCTCAGCACAACCCAAGCCCCTTCCTCTAGATTTGATGTAACCACACCACCTCAGGAGAGAAATTTGCCTACCACAGTTCAGAGATGGGAAATCAATACTTCTTTTACCCAGAGCTATCCAGATTATTTTGTAGGTTTTTGTAATATGTGTCAAAAATCAGCCAAACCGGAAGAGCAGAGCAGATCTACCAAACCAGCAATCAGGCGGTTTCTGCCCCCAGAAACTACAGTTGACATGGAGATGCTGGAGGACGCATGAAGAGAAAAAAGCCTGAATTGGAGTCACATAGGAAGACAGTCTAGTCATATGGTCAGGGAGCTGAACCACACCGATGGTGCTATCTGTCCAGATAAAAATGATTAAAGCAGCTCACATCCTAAAACTCACCAGGCACAACATACACATAGCCCAATTTAACAGAATACCTTTCATAGCTGTTGAGAATATTTGAAAGATATACGTATAGCCATGGCCATTGTTATTTAGACTTATTATTCACACAGGGATAGTAAAACAACATATTCTGTCAGAAGCAGGCTCCTATTTTTCTGTCCTGAAAGAGAAAATCCTGACTTAAAGCGAACCTTTTATGAAGGAAGCAGCAGTAAGATATGACAGGCACACAAAGATGCTTTGAGCAGGAAGGTTTATTAGCTGCTGCATAACAAGAGCAGCAACAATGGTATTAAAGAGGGACTGCATTTAGCATGGAGAGAAACCATCATGCCTTGGGGTACGGGACAAAACAGATGCCTGTTTGGAAGAGGCTGGTCCTTGGGCAGGTTCTGGTCAGAGGGGTGCCTGCCCCTGGAGCGTGGGATACTGCCCGCTGTCAGAGACGGGGGACCAAGTTAGCAGGACAACTGCTTTCATCTTGTCTGGGCAACTTTCAAAATAAATGTCTCTGTAAAAATTAATGGGTGACTGGGGCGGGGGGGAGCTTCTTTGCATTCTAGGTTAAGCAACAGTTTAGTCTCTGCTTCCTTAAAAATGATCTGCCACCTGCTACTAATTTCCTTCTTTGTTACGAAAGCCATTGACTGCCTGAAGGAAGGGGGGGAGAAGAAGCTGTTAAGCTGCACTTTACACAGAGCAAATGAGAACACAAATAGCAGGGGATGTGTGTTTTAATGAGCAAAAGAGGCATTGATCAGTTTACTACCGCACTTGGGGCTGGTCCCAAAACACAGCGAGCGCCCGGAGCTCCTCGCGGCTCGGCGGGACCTGCGGATGCTCATTGTCTGCGCAGCAGCAGGAGGCTGGGCACAACGCTGGCGACAGGCGCCGTGCCCTCGTCTCGCCTCTCCCTTCCCCTGCACAAATGCTGCTGCTCTCAGGAGAGGCTCAGGTCCCCCTTTGGTGCACACACACTCACGCTCTTTTAGGTCCTCCTCATCCTCTGCTCACCTCAAGGGCCGTAGCGTCCTCAGCAGTCGCAGAACCCGTAGCATCCCCAGGATTTTCGTGCCGCTGTCTGACACCATCGAGACCAGGATGTCGATGACGGAGATGAGAACCAGCACCCCATCCAGCACGTTCCAGCTGCTTTTCAAGTAGGCTTTCTCCCCAAAACACAAGCCTAGTGCCACCACCTGCCCGGACATCAAGTTGCAACAAATTATGACTATCGCATCCAATATGTTTCTTCCAGTTAGCAACCTGCTGAGAATGCATTATTTACAGATACAAGTCTGTGAGTCCATTTGCTTCCCAGTATAGATGTCTAATTAGAAAAATTAGCAAGTGTTATGCTGCAAGAATTGTAAAAATACCTCTGCAGATACATCTCAAATTGTTCCTTACAGCTGATGTATTTTTAATGCAGCTAAACGTAGCTGCACAGAACTATTCCTAACATGTTTATCTCTTGTGTTAGAAGTTTGATCATATTTTATTCCTATAGACTGCTGGAGTAAAGGTTCAGAGTGGCTGACCCAAAGCAATCATTTACAAGCTTTGCAAATAAAGAAACTAGAGAAACTTTCCAAAGAAAGAGCAATTGTTCTGTGAGGTGATTACGAATTACACAAGAGAGATTTACAGCAATGGGTTTCTGAGCCTCCTGCCTCAAATCTGGCAAAATGTTTCAACGTGCTTAAGTCTCTCCCTGCTCAGGAAAGCACATAGCTGCTTAGGTTGTTGAGTACAATTGGTTGTTGAAGACAATGGGACTTACATGCATGGTTGAAGTTAAGCATGTGCTCAAGAGCTTTGCTGAATAGGGAAGGATTGCTGAATTGAAGCATCCCATTGCTCATATAATGGTGTAAATCAAGAGCAACTTCAGTGAAATTGTTCTGATGTAAAACGTGCTCAGAATAAGGCATGTGATGGGTATTTGAATATGATTCAGAAGAGGAAAACATACACCTCGCTTGTAGCTAGTAGACCTAGGGGGTTTGTGAGTCCACTATAATAAAATTTCACTAATATAGAACAGGCACACTTATCCTCTGGATTCATTTACCTTAACTGTCATCTCAGTCAGGAAGATAACTGTAAAGATGTAGTTGGAGAGCGTTAGGAAAATCCGTTCCTATAAAAAAGAAAATGAGAGACAAGGTTTTATAGCGTGCTCTCCACAGCTGTACATCTCCCTGTGCATATTTGGGCAGTCGCTAACTGTTCTCCAGCTTCTGTGCTGAAACAAGCCTCGGACTGTTTGCTCGCGGAGAGGGGAAAATCCAAATATTTAGACAATAACCCTCCGCAGGGTTCAGCACCGCCAGCGCCCGGGGCTGGGTCAGCACCATGGACAGCGGCAGAGTCGCCACCTGCCCCCAAATCCCCACATTTGCCCCCAAATCGCCCCCCAAGCAGGAACAGGGAGATATCTCCCCCCCGACCTTGGAACCTGCCTGACAAATCACTACCTGCCCCTCACCTGCAGACATCACCGCACACTGCAAATATCACCGAGCTCCCAATTCTCCCAGAAATTAAGTCAATATTAGAGTGGCTGTGCTGCAAGGCGAGCAGGACCCACGGGACGCCCAAGCGCAGCTGGCAGGAGTTGTCACAGCTCCACCGAAGCCAGCGAAGCTCTGGGGGTTTATGCCAGCTGAGACCTGCCCCCAAAAGGTTGATTCACTTGCCCAAAGCCACAGGCTAGTCCTGGGCGTGAAGCCCAATAGTCTCATCTCCCAGTCCCCTGCGCTATCCACCAGACCATGCAGTCCTCGCTGCCACCGCTCTGCAATAGCAGCTAGTGATTACAGATGAGACCATGGACTCGTTCCCTATCTGTAGTTAGCAGAAACCTTTCTTTTTAATGATGATCATTAAATAAATTACACTTTTCCCTAATCCCCGAACAATCTCTGATTGCCTGTACTGAGAAATGGACAGCAGAAGGGGGAGGCTGGAGGAAAGATGATGCGTATGCATGTATGCATGCGCGCATACAATTGAACCAGCCCCCGTTCTGCTAATAACAATTTTGGATTTATTTCTGCCTCTCCCTACAGAGCAGTCCTGTAAGAGATGCAGATCTCTTGCTCAAAATGAGATGCAATTTAAAAAAGACAAAACACCTTGGCAACTCTCTCACTTGCCAGATCATGATTTACTGAAAGTGACTCAGGAACCACAGAGTAGCTTGTTTCCATACTGGGTCCATAATTAATTAGGTCCTAGACCTGCACTGTGATTGCCTGAGCTGTGATAGGAAACATCTCCGGCCGTTAGCTGACTGCCACACAAAAGACTGCTGTGGAGGGGTAGGCAGTAGGCAGGAGAAAGAGAGTAGGGACCTGCTTGTGGAGCTGGAGATAAAGCAGCAATAGCATGGAGGAGAGACTGAGGATATTACATTCCTCTCTGGCAAGTGTGTGGCTATTTTGCAGGATAATCTCCCCGGCCCATGCCGTGCACTCTGCGATGGGGAGCGCGTGTTGGCTAGCAACAGCATCCCCTGTTCTGATAAGCCAGCTGAAACTGGGACAGGGAAAGCAAACTCGCTTGAAGCAGCTAGAAAATCCAGAGCTCGGGGAGGCAAAGTACAATTATTTTAAACAACTCAAGCTAAACTAACTCTCTCGGTTTCCAGATGAAAGCTCCATCAGTGCAGGCAGGGTCCACGCACTTCTCCTGGCTCCCCTGCTTCCTGCTCCACCATTCAGCATCCTCCTTCCCCTCCCTGCTGCTCCCAGACCACGGTCCAGCTCAGCTCCAACCCTGAATGGCTCATTTTGGTTCCCTTGGTTATAACCTGACGCTGATGAACCTCATATCAGTCCCTCTCCCTTTTCCTCTCTGCACTACTCCAATGCCTGGGGACACCACAGCTCATACTCCTCCTCTCATACATGAAGTATTGGTTTTTCCTGCTACAGCTCTTCGCTGTGGACCCCAACTCACTCGTGTCACTCTATTCCCTTCATCTCTGTGCAAGCACAGTTCCCTTTGGAGCCAGCCTTGGTGAATGGTGACCCTCAGAGGACATAGCAAGGGGCTCCAAAGAAGCATTTAGGATTGGAAGGGATGTCCTCAGGGTGCTCCATTTTGGGCAACAGCAGGGTGATTTACTCCTGCTAGATTGGCTGGCAGGAAGTCCTGCTCTCTTCTCGCAGCTGTGAGTTGGTGCACCACGACTGCATGATAGCCAAAAGAAAGAGAATGGATTTGGGGAGGTACTGCTGGGCAAACTATTTTAGTAAGGAGGACTACTAGGGAAAGCTTAAAATAGGCACAGAGCAGCCAAGACTCCAGTTTTAAGGTCTTACATTGAAGATCCACAAAAATGAACAGCCTGACACGCCTACATCAACAAAACAGGATTCTATGCGATTGCAATATGAGCAGTCTTTGCACTACATCAGCAAGAGCCCAGCAAATCTCTCAGCCACAATCTATGATAAAATAAAAGCGCAATAGGGTGATTATGCCCCTCCAGTTGATGGATGTTGGGGCTGTGAGGGTCTAGTTTGAGGAAACCTTACATAGCCTTTTAAAACAAAATGGTTTGGGGAAATGGCGTTACAGCGCATGTATCAATTCAGTTTTTCTTGTGTCACAACAAAGCTGATACACAAAGGGGAGAGAAGAGTATGAAATGAACAGTTTCCCCCATTCCCTTCGCACCACACATACGTGCCCGTGGAGAACAGATGGAAAAAGCGAACATTGTGTCAAGAGAGGAGAAGTGTTTGAAGGTTTATCAGAGAAGGAAACCAAGACAGATGTCATGCTTATGTCATGTGTTAAAACCTTGGTCGTACTTGCAGAAATGGGATATTCGATATAGTGCAGGCCACGAGCTCTGCTCTTATACTTTGAAAGGAGGCTGTGTAGGGACCAGGAGAGTTGCTATACCTAATTCAAAGGATACGCAAGGGGTGTTGGCAGCTTCCCAGTTACAGAAGAGCAAGAAAGTGAAACCAAGCGCGCAGCGGTGGGGTACAAGCCCCAAGCGCTGGCTCCAAGAGGAGCACAGGAAAACGTTAACCTTGGAAACTCACAGCGCTGTGAGGCTCAATTTTGGGTCGTTCCATGGCAATGGTAATGCAGTTCAGGAAAATGATCACCAAGACGATATGATCAAACATCTTGTGTGTGATGATTTTATTGCACATCAGGCGAAATCTGCCAAGAGAGAAGAAAAAAAAAAAAAAAAA